>NW_023270816.1:6020269-6188935 GCF_011800145.1 Mirounga leonina
AGGAAGGAAGGAAGGAAGGAAGGAAGGAAGGAAGGAAGGAAGGAAGGGAGATAAGGAAGGGCTTAATGAAAAATGGGACATGTGAAAGGGACACAGATGCCAGCCTAAAGGGGCCCCCAATTGCCAACCCAGGAACAATTTGAGCATCATAATAAGTAATGGTAATAAAATGGAGTATAGGCCATTGACTAGATTAGGAATTGGATGAATCCACACTAATATAAATAAATAGATGAATAAAAATTTGACAGAGAACTGGATATTTACATAGTTTCACAGCATCTCCTCACAAGATACTTACTAATTACAAGGGAAGAAGAGCAACTTTACCATGGAGATGCTTGGCAGGCATAACCTAAATCAAAGCATCAAAGTTCACGTGACCAATAAAGGGAGAAATCAAAATCATATGCCGCCTGGTAGAATATAGTGTGATGTCCCTGCCAGTACACATAACCTGAATATTCTCATTAGGAAATATCAGACAAACTCAACCTGAGGAACAATCTACAAAATAACTGGCCTATACTCTTTAAAAATATCAAGGGCAAGAAAGTCAAGGGGAAAAAATTCTGAAGATTTTTTCCAGGTAGGAGAATGAAGAGAAGTCACCACTAAATAGGACATGTGATTCTGGATTGGAGCCTTTTGCTGTGAAGAATGACAATGGGGTGATGGGCAACATATGAATGGAGTCGTTTCCTGACCGTGGTGCTTGTGTTGTGCTATGTAGGAGACCGTCCTTGTTTGCAGGGGTCTACACTAAAACATTTAGGGGTGAGGTAGAGTAGCTTTTCATATGATTAATGGACATGTGTATTAATTTTCTTATAGAGTCCCTATTTACATTATTTTTCTATTGTTTTGTTGTCTTTTTCTTATTGCCTTGTAGGAGCTTTTTCTAAATTAAAGAAATTAGCCCTTTGTCAATTATATGCATTGCAAATGCCACCACTTCAAGTGTATAAATAAATGCACTAATCTTTTGTTCTGGAACATTAAGGGGTTTTGTTTGTTCTGTTTGTACATTTTAAATCTCTGTTCTATCTGGAATTTATATTGGTGTATATAAAGAGATAAACATCCAGCTGTATATTTTTTTCAAATGGGTAGTCAGTTGTCCCAACATCATATAAAAAATAGCCTCTTTTCTTCACCTTTGAATAGCAGCCTTTATCACAATCTGTAAATTCCCACATTATTTGGATTGAATTCTGGACTCAATTCTGTTCTTAACTGTTTCCTCTCCAGTGCCAAACTGTTTCCATTATTAAAGTTAAATAATGTATTAATAGAGCAGTGTCCAACAGAGCCTTCTGCAATGAAAGAAATGTTCTCTGGTTCTCTCTCCAGTATAGTAAGACACTAGTCACACAGAGTCCTTGAAATGTTGTTAGTTTGACTGAGGAGCAGAATTTTTTAATTTTATTTATTTTTAATTAATTTATACTTCAAAGAACCACATGTGGCTTGTGGCTACCAAATTGGACAGCAGAGTTTTAATATTTTGTGGGGCTAGCCTCTATTCACTTACCTTCTTTCCAGAATCTGCCAGGCTATTCTCACATGTTTATGTTTCCTTATTTTCTTCTTCTCTTAAGAAAACTAGATTTTCTGATTGCCCAGAAAAAGCCACATTGAATTTTTAGGACACTTCAAAGGGGACTTGTTACACTTAGAGTATTATATCTTCAAGCCTTCTTTTAAATCCTTCAATAGAGTTGTAAAGTTTTCTTTATATAACTTTATACGTCTCCTTTTAAGTATATTCATAGGTATTTTATCATTTTGTTTTATTTTCTCTGTTTTTCTATAGTAAATGACTTGTTTCCTTCCATTTTTTGTTACTGTATTTTCCCAAAGATTATTATTATACATAGTGCAATTGTGGTATGTATACTTACAATCTTATTGAATTCTCTTATTTATAATAGTTTTTTGGGTATTCACTTTGTATTTTCTGGTTATTAGTCATAAAATCTACAAAAGGTAGCACAACTCTTCCAATATTTTTGTACTTTTGATTTATTTCTCTTGTTTAACATCATTGCCTACAGTTTCTTTTTTAAATTAAATTTATTTTATTATGTTATGTTAGTCACCATACAGTTTCAATAACAGTTTTAAATGGTTGTAGCAACGGTCAACATTCTTGTCTTGTTCCAGATTTTACTGGGAATATTTTTAGTATTTGATCATTAAGCCTAATGCTGACTTAAGAAGAGTATCTATCAAATTCTTACCTCACCAAAAGTTTTTATTTTTTTTTATTTTTTTAAAGATTTTATTTATTTATTTGACACAGAGAGAGAAAGCACAAGCAGGGGGAGTGGCAGGCAGAGGGAGAGGGGGAAGCAGCCTCCCCGCTAAGCAGGGGGCCCGATGCGGGGCTTGATCCCAGGACCCTGGAATCATGACCTGAGCCGAAGGCAGTCACTTAACCTACTGAGCCACCCAGGCACCCCTCACCAAAAGTTTTTAGTATCAGAAATGAATGTTGATGTTTCAAAATATCTCTTTTGATATCTCCTATATGACTTATCTAATTTGCCTTCTTTAATTTTTACCAATATATATTGATTTTATCCCTTTATAAATTTTTTATGGGCCCGCCTATATTTCCAGGAAATAAATGCCACCTAGTTGTGGTGTATTTTTCTTTTAATGTACTGCCAAATTTCTCTAACAATTACTAATATTGTGTCACAGTCAGAATAATTACCTAATTTAAAGCTATTCTGTCCAGTTTTGGTGTCAGTGGTATGCTCTGATCACTTTTAAAAAAAGACTGTGGAGGCTTCTTCCTTTTAATAGAGTTTAAGGGAAATAACAATTCCAGGGAAAGTTGAATCAATTCAATTCTAAAGCCATCTAGGCATGGTGTATTTTTAAAGATAATTTATTCATAGCTTTGGTAACATCATCCATTGCTATTAGTTGGTTTCTGTCTCTTCTGGAGTCAATTTTAGTAGATCCACTTTCCTTGAGTAGGCAGATACTGAGGCCATTAACCAAGTGCTAAATTCAGAAAGAGAAGGTTTGAGGAAATATGATGATCTGAGTTTTAGATATGTTGAGTTTATGATGCTTATGGTACCTCAAGGTGGACACAGCCAACAAGTAAAATAAAATACATGTCTTAGAGATATTTATGAAAGACCTGGGCTAGAAAGATAGCCACCTGCATGGCTGTGTTAGTAATGAGATCACAGAGAGATTAAGAAAAATGGTCACTGATGGAATTCTGGGGACACCAGCATTTAACGGGGTAAGAGAGAGCTGGCTCCTATAAAAAGTATACAGAGCCAGTGTCCTGACAATTTGCATTAAAGAAAGAGGACACTGGAGACCATGTGGAGACTCAACACTGGGAGCAGCAAAGAGGTGTCTCTTTCCCAAGGGGAGAGAATATGGGTAACAGCTGGAAACTGAAGGACTTCCACATTATCAAGGAACCTGTAGCAGAAGAACTTGGACCAAAGCCTGATGGAGGATGGGGCAATAGAGAATCAGCACCATTGGATTCACGGCACTGCCATCAAGAAAAAAGGGGAAGAAAATTCAAAGGAGCAAAACTCAAGGCAAGATTTATAAGGGAAATATTTATAAATGCTTGGAAACTGTAACATTAATGTAGAGTTGAGCTGGATGAGAAATACAAAAAGAAATCTGAAACACAAATTAGAGTTTGATGGTTTAAGAAAATCAAAGTTGAGTCTTACTGCTTCAGAGATCCCTCCACAAACACCACCCACCCACCCTCCACTATCCCCAGTGTATATCCACACACGTACACACAAGCATGCACTATGCAGAAGTACAACTTCATAATAATGTGAAACTCATGACTGGCAATGTTGCTATATTTCCCTCCATTTGCATTCCAACTTAATTATTTTTACTCAGGGCACCATCTTCCAAGAAGAAAACAACCTATTCTTTAAGGCTTTGCTGTTATTAACCAGCACTGAAACTTCACAATATTTGATGTGTTTGCTTTTGACTCTCCTCATCTCCTTCAATAATCCATATAAAAACAATGATCATTTATATTTGCTGTGTCTACAGAATTTTGTTCCGCATGAGGAGCTTTAAAATGCCTTTGCAAATCTGAATCTTCCCAATTTTCATTCAAAACTTCCTTTGAGTCCTAATAGGACTGGAGTGAGGGCACCAGTGCAATGGGGCAGACTCAAGGCTTGGTGGTGGAAGGGGAGCTAAGTGAGGTCTAAACCTCCCTGTGGAAGTCAGAGGTGCAGCCCTATGGTTCTGGGTATAATGCCCAAAAGGGTAGAGAAGCTCCGGGCTCCAGGTAGCAGCTCAGACCCAGGAAATCCACCCACCTGCTCCAGGAATCCAGCCCTAAAAGAAAGGAGACAGGAGTGGGAGGGCATGGACAGGTCTAGGTGGACAATCAGAGTCCAAACAGGAAGGCCTGGGTGCAGGAAGAAGCCCAACCATAGAGCCAACCTGTGATCAAAAGCCCATAACCATACAGGCAACGTGCTATCTGCATATCCCTAGGGAATTCATATTTGCTTTCTCTCTGACAACTGTTTTGTTCCTCATTCTTTGTTAATAAATTAGCTCCCTAGTTTCCTAACAGAAGCATCACATGAGCACTAACACAACTTCTCAGTAAAATATATACCACCTTAACGCACCTACCCAAGGACTTCATTTCTGTAATGATTCCACTCTCAGTGCATTTGTCATGTTTAAAAAATTCCTTCTTACCCCCATCCTCTTTTATGTTCATCACGCCATTTCTCTGTTTTTCTCAACAAACCTCCTCCAAAATGTTGCCCATCCTTCCTGTATCCTCTCTGCACACCACCCTACTTCCTCATCACCCAGTCAATGGCTCTTTTATCCCCCTCACCACATTAAGATACATCCTGTTAAGTCCCCAAGAGCCTCCATTTTGCCAAACCCAATGGTCAGCGCTTTGTCTTCATCTTACTCAAATTCTCAAGGACTGTAACCAGTCCAGCTGCCATGATGTTGGCTCCTAGTGCCCCTTCCAGCTCATTGGTCACCCCCCACCCCACCCTGCACAGGCTCCTCTGCCCCATAGGCCACGGGGCTCCAGGTTCAGGCCAACTCTCTTCTCCAGCTGCACTCTTTCAACAACTCTCCCGCAGGGGTCACTTGGCAATGTCTAGAGACATTTTTACCATAGCTTGAGGAAAGTCTATGGGCACCTAGGGTATCAAGGCCAGGGATGCTGCTATAAACATTCCACAATGCACAGGACAGCCCTTCACAACAGACTTACCTGGTACAAAAAAGTGGCTGTTCTGTTGTGCAACCATGTTCTAGTTCACAGTTTTAAACCATTTTACGTCCAGATGACAGAGTTCACGATGGGTATGCTCAGCCTTAGCCATCTTTCTAATTTGCAGAAACACCTACCTACTCATTACAACTGTTTGGGTATCTAAATAGGTCACTCACACATGACCTCTGACCCACAACTCTTTATTTATCCCCCAAATCCACTCTTGTTTGGTCATTTCCATCTCAGTCAATGACACTAGTTAAACCATTACCCTAAAGGTCATCCTTCACTCTTCTCTCATCCTTCAATGGCATCCCTGACCATCAGCGAGCCTTGTTGGCTCTATCCTCAGAATCTATCCTGGAGCCAGTCACCTCCCACTCCACTCAGAACATACCTTCCCAAGCCTCCACAGTCTTGAGGAGACTTATGCAGTAGTTTTCAAACGTCTCTCCTTGCTCCCAATCTTAATGCCTGAAAGTCTATTCTCCGCATAACATCTAGGGTTACCTTTTTAACACATAAGTCACGTCACACCATTCCCTTGCTTGAGTACTTCCCAATGGCTCCTCATGCTCTTAGATAAAACCTGCACTCCTGACAGGTGCCTCCAGCTCTGCCTGCCTGTGCAACCTCGCCCACCTGCTCCCTGCCTTACTCCCTACAACCCCCACACACTGGCCTTTTCCCTGTTCCTCAGAAACACCCAGGCAATTTCCTTCTCAAGCTTGTTATGATTCACACTGTCTGCCTGGACCCTCCTTCCCCCAGCCCTTCACAAGGTGCACACCATTGTTCAGATCTCTGTCCAAACGGTTGTCCCCAAGAGGCCTTCGCGGACCACCCAGTGGAAGAACAGTGCTTCTTTCTCCCCAGGGACTCTATCCCCTTCTCCCGCTTTATTCTCCTTCACAAAATGCATCACTATTTGAAATCAACTCATTGTTGACTATGAACTGATTACCTCTCTCTCACTCTAGAAGGTGAGCCCCACCCTGGTCAAGGATTCTATCTTTTCACTGCAGTGAAATCTAGATGAGAGATGGGACCAGAAGGAACTCAAAATATATGCAAAGTGAATTCTGTATTTCTGCCACAGATGGAGCCAGGGCCAGGCACTGGGGTGGGAGAGGAACAGCTCCATCTTTATAATCACAACTCCCACTTCCACAGAGCACTTTCTGTAGGCTTTCGCAGACATTACCTCCTTTATCCAGGAGATGTGGTCTCCGGTGCTCAGCCCTGGTGCCAGTGCATGCTGGGACAGCCGGTAGAAGGACAGGCTGCTAAGTTGGCACAGCTGGGGCCGAGGTGGAGATTCATGTTACACCCTCCTCACGTTACCACCCGCATCATAGACTCCAGAACAGGAGAGAATTTTAAGCTTGAGAGCCCAGCTTTAAGGCAGCAGAAATAATGCAGGAAAAGATAGTGGTTATGAAGATACACAGAGCATCGTAGATTCTCCATCATCTATAACACACTGTATTAAATATGGAAATTGCAATCTGGTACTTAACACTATAGGCCAGTTTTTGAAAGTTCCAAACATATGTGTGATTTGGAGATACGCATTTGCATAGCTTTTCTTTTATTATCTTTCTTTCTTTCTTTCTTTCTTTCTTTCTTTCTTTCTTTCTTTCTTTCTTTCTTTCTTTCTTTCTTTCTTTCTTTCTTTCTTTCTTTTGACAGAGAGAGCGCATAAGCAGGGGGAGTGACAGGCAGAGGGAGAGGGAGAAGCAGGCTCCCCGCTGAGCAGGGAGCCCGATGTGGGGCTCGATCCTAGGACCCCGGGATCATGACCTGAGCCGAAGGCAGAGGCTTAACCGACTGAGCCACCTAGGCGTCCCTTTTCATTGTATTTCTTAATAGAATATCCGGAGAAGTTAAATGTTGATGATCGCATATAAATGTTACAAATAGTATCTAGAATGGCATTATCGTCATTACTAATAATGGTTAAAATATATTGAGTGTTTACCAAGTGCCAGATATCATCCTGGATTATTTTAGTCAATTTTCACAACACACCTAAGAAGTAAGATTCATTATTATCCCCATTTTTGAGAGAGAGAAATTTAGGCTCAGAGGTGGCTTATGACCTCAGGGCAGGTCACACAAGTGAAGGGCAGAGCTGGGCTGACACCAGGGTGGGGACTCTGAGCCACCTGTTCTGTTGTTCTGACAACTTCACATTAGAAGCAAGACAAAATAAGAGGAAACAATATAGTCCAAGAATAAAACAAGCCTTACTATGTGCAGATTGCTATTGAAAAAGTCCTAATGACAAGCCAGCATTTTGAAGGCAAAATCCATAGGAAAATGATGAATGTGGTCTGCCTCAGCTGTCATTTTATTTTCTTATAAGTAAATATTACATAATAAAATAAATATTCTTCCTCCCCACATTTTATTCAAAGTTGCATTTCCCTAGTTCTTTGGACCTTTGTTTACTTGTTCTTGTGTTCCCCAAATAAAATGGAACCTGAAGATCGGGATCCTCAGAAAATTGCTCCATCCTCAGAGTCTAAATCTGGGAGTTGAAGGAGTGATGCTGTGTCCCTTCTGGGAAGGATAGCTGGGGCAAATGAGCCTGCCTGAGTAGACATCATCCTTTTATTAATATCATCATGTATTGCTGACATTTCATGGATGCGCAGTGTGCCTGACATAGCATCCAGAGTCCTATGCCTCAGTCTGATGACCAGGAAGGGAAGGTTATTTGTACTCAAGGGAACTATTTGAAAATAACAGCAGTTTTAAATAAACAAGAAAAAGTAAATAAATAAGATTCCAAAGGAAGGCAAAGCTGTATGGTACTCTTGCCAGTGCGTGCTGTGTAAGCAGAAGCACTTCATTTCAGTGGGTCTGGGGAAGACCCAATCCTCAGTGTCATTTGGATGCTGATGACAGGGAGGATGGTGCCCATTCATGGTCCCACCTCTCCAAGGCTCAGTGCATTGGAGAGAAGAGCCGAGGACCCCAGGCCCTGGGAACTTGAACAGCCGGGCTGGTAAGGGGTGGACAAATATTTTCTCATCATGGGCTCTGGGATCTTTGGATCTGCTTGAGGGTGGGAGAATATAAACAGGCTGCATCGTGGTGCCCCAGGGATGTTCAAATTCAGTGCAGAGGATGCCGAATCCAGACGCCCAATGGAACATTTTCCCTAAATAAATCAATTAATTGAAATGATCAAATTATAACAATAAGCTGATAAGTAATTTTTAGAACCTTTACGATAGACTACAGAATTAATTGAAAAATCAAGAAAGCTGACAAACCACAAAGAGTATTTTAGTACGTAATGTGGTTATAAAAGAAACAGGTTGGAATACTTAGGACTGGCCTTCTAGAAACGGAAGATCCCCAAGACCCATCATCACCAGCTGCCTTCCTGAGTGTGTTGTGAGGGTGTGGGAGATGGGAGTGTGTGTTGATAAGAAGAATGCGTGAACAGGATTGTGGCCCAGAAAACCACTTTCATAAGCACCATTTCATGCAAGCTCATAAATAATGAGGAAGGAGTAAAATTGGTAGCAATCCTAAAAGAGCTGAGACATTTGTCCAGTCTGTGCTAGAAAGAAATATTAAGAAATTTGAACCACTGAGAAATAATGTAGGCTCTGCAGACATCAGATAAATAAGGAAACATTTATAAATGTTAACATCTATAAAATTATTAGGTCTAGACTGCATGCATTGCAAGTAATTAAGAGAATTGACTATAATACTTAAAATGTTACTTTTGAAAAATCGTTTAGAGTTGAAGTAATATCAGAATGCCTTAGAGAAAGTTAATGATTACTGAACTCAGAAAGGGAAATAAATGAGACTATAATATCATTGGGATTATTTAACCTAACGTATAGACGTATCACCCTAAATAATTACCGATTAACTTTTATTAAAAAATTTGGAAGCACTGTATGTGTATACCATACATGAGAAAAAAAGTAAAATAAAAGAATATAAAGAATAAATTAAAATATCAAGAAAAAAAATGTGTCTTCCACTGAGAAAGCATTGGCTGGGTGCCGGCTGGGCTCTGTCTGGGCAGTGTGCCAGGTCTGAGCGGAGCAAGGGCAAGTTCAAGCAAGAATGAAACAGGGTCCCTGCCCTCATGGGGCCTGCAGTCTGGGGAGGGAGGTAGATGATTCCATGTGCAGAGCACAAGGGAGAAGTCCATGCTGTAAGCAGGGAAGCTGGAGCCAAAGGCTGTAGGAGCAGGTGATTTTGAACAAGGGAAAGGGAACGAAGGTGATCAGAAGGGGCGTGGGGAGAGATGTGTTTTTTGCTGGCATTGGCTTGCGCTGGTTCCCATTGAGAGAAACCTGTCTAGGGAGAGGGAGATGCCTGAAAATAGGCAGGGAGGCCTCAGTCGTAAGGGGAGTGCCTTTCTAATTGTGGTGTTTGTCTAAACAGTGGGTGGAAAATGAAAAAGAGGTGCAATATCCTGTCTCAGTCAGGTTTCCTGGAAATAGGCTCTGAGATGGAGATTGTCATGCAGAAACCATACCTGTAAGAGAGTGAAAGAGGACTGGCCAGAGGGGAGGCTGGACTGCAACACGGGTGGAACCAGGGCCCCAGGTGATCCACTGAGTTAGGGGGTTGGGTCTTTGTGTCCAAATGGCAGCCACAAGTCATCGAGTGTGCGCTGCCCAAAAGATGGGGCAACTTTGAACAAAGAGCTCCCATCTCAAGAGGAGGGCAAAGGCCAGGGAGGGACCCTACGTTCCAGCGCTGGGAGTAAGATCTTCAGTTCTGAAGGGGACCCGGGCAGCCCTAGGGAGCAGCCTCCACAGCGCATCGTACAGTGAAGTGATAAACGAACGGAAAAGTGTTTGCATCCTCTACCTTGACTTCTACTTAAATAGCCACCTGGATTAAAAATCATGAAAAACCATGCATGATTTCATACTAATTTGCATGCAGCATACAAAAAACATGATTTCCTGCTGTTCTAATAAGTTAGAAATTGAAGGTGCACCAAATATACAGAAAGTGAGGCTAACAAGAGAACTATGAGCCGTTAGAATCCCTCCTGAATAAGCAGGTGCCGTCAGCCAAACAAGATGTGCCTTGTCTACACTGGCAGTCGTGGAAATAGCTCTATACTGACGAAAACTACAATGCTTTACACCTAGCTTCTCAAAAACATTCACTTTTACACCCATACTCTCATATGCATTTGCAAGAAGACTGGCCTCGTGTCACAGAGATGAACTGCCCGCCCTACAGGAAGGCCCAGCCTAGAACTTGGCATCATCAGCACGTTTCTCCTACCAGATTGACACGACCTGCCTGAGATTACAATAATAAGAAATAAGGCAGATGCAGCTAAGCTAATAAGATAGATCTAAGTTGGAAAAACTAATTTTAGCTTGGAAAGAATAGCACATTGATGAAGATTGTTAAAATTAATACATTGATGAAAGATTGAACAGAGAGGCTGTGGTTGTGTGTGGGATCATGAAAAACACATCAAAATGAGCATGAGTTCAGTTTGGAAATGTGACCAAACGATTTTTTTTTAAATATATATATGGACAAATTGAATTGTTCACTATTTCTAATGTCAATATTAGGTAAAAAGGAAGTAGAGGTTTTTTTCAATCTCCTACCAATGATTTTCACAAAAAATCCATGCCCACTCAGGAATTTGACTAGTTCTCCAAGCAAGGAATTCTTCAAGTGAGAGCTAGTGGAAAAACTTGCAGAATCAGGAAATGTAAGCCAAGTCCCTGAGCCCAGACGGTGTTTTTAATCTATGTTTGAAAAGTATTGAACTAGATCAACCTTGTCTAGATAAGTTTTGGAAACATTTTCTAAGCAGACCAGTCTTTAAAGTTAAATGAGAGAGAGAGGGAGGGCGGAGGGAAGGTGAGAGGGAGGGAGGGAGGGAAGGAGGGAAGGAGGGTAGGAAAGAAGGAGAGAAGGAAGGGAGGGAGGGAAGGAAGGAAGAGTCCAGAAATAGACCCTATAGAGTCTGGTTCATAGTGAAAGCTCAGCTTTGTTGAATTAATTAATTCAAAATTAGGTTGGAAACCATTTTATTGCAAAAGGATTAAGATAGTGCTTCTATTTTCTGACAATGTTATATGATTAGTAAAACTCTTTTATACCGAAGACTTCCTTTTATGGAAAAAGTACAATCCTATAGTCTAAAACAATTTGGATGATGCTGAGGAAACAAAGGGACCACAGTGAAAGGACATGGTAATTTTTATAAAATGCCCCAAAGTAAAAATTTCAAGTGAAAATAAAAGAAATATTTATAAATTAAATGAAATGCAGACTGGACTAATTTTCTGGGAAAGTGGCCTACATTTGGACATGTCAAATAAGTCGTATAGGTCATGGAATGAGTTCAGTTTTTTTTTTTTTTTCTATTCTAGATAGCTTGAAATTTAATGTCTGTTCAAATGTCTAAAACTATAAAACACCATCTAAAATAAATTTTCCAAATTGCCAGTTCACTTACCCCCTGAAATGTAAAAAAGGGGGAAGAGATGTCTAATTCTGAGACAGTTGACTCTTCGTTTGATGTTTTATTAAAATATTAAATCTAACTACACTAGGGATGCCTGGGTGACTCAGTAGGTTAAGCGTCTGCCTTTGGCTCAGGTCATGATCCCAGGGTCCTGGAATCGAGTCCCGCATCGGGCTCCCTGCTCAACGGGGAGCCTGCTTCTCCCTCTGCCCACCCTTCCCCCTGCTTGTGTCCTCTCTCTCTCTCTCTCTGACAACTAGGTAAAATTTTTTAAAAATCTACACTAAAAAGTGCTAAATTTCATATGTCAATTTAAAAGTGTTTGCAAAATCATTTTCAAACACCAATTCTTCAGCTTCTCAGAGCAGTGAGATTGTAGCTCTCAGTTTGCTTGCCAGAATCATTTTTTGGTTTAACAAAGAATCATCGGTAGGCTTTACCCCAGTAAGAGTTCTAGAAACGTTCAGTTTAGGCTTGAATTACCAGAGCCTCGACACCAACACCACACTGATAGTCAAATACCATCATTTCCTCCTTTAATCAATTTCAGTACTTTTTAAAAAAAATAGTAATCCCGTAGCTGTCAAATACTAATGGGAAAGACTCAAGTAGTTGTAGGAGAAACCTTCTTTGAAGGGAATTGGAACAAAGAAGAATTTCTCTTCGAAAGAAGAGAAGATGGAGTAGAAAAGTCTGACTTTCTCTTTTAAGGACCAACAGACTCCATAATTCCTTCAGTTTCTGTATCACTAAGACTCCAAACCTTCTCAGGTGACAGTAGAGGTATTTTCAATTTCAGGTGCAAAGATTCCCCGTAAGCTCCTATAATTTAGAACCTAATTCGCTTCTGACCCTGAAACAGTTTGCTTCTGGGCATTAAAATGAAAGATTAAAATGACAGATTTAATATTGCTATTGTTGACATCCTCTCTAGTGCCATCAGAAAGGCTCCTTAAATCCCTGTTTATTTCCAAGTGACCACCCTCCACAGCATCTTGTGCCCCTTTCTGAAAGCGCTTTGCCAAGTATAATTTATGTCCATATATGTAATATTTATGCTGTGTTACGTCTTTAAAGAATTTTCCAAATGTGAACCTTCTTTACTACACAGCATTCCTTTAAGATCAGGTATTTCAGAACCAACTTTTAATCTCTCCCTAGCAGCACAAGCAGCTGTGTTCTTTATAGGGGGGAATTTATGCCCCTTGGAATACAAGTTCTCCAAGTTACCAGCCACCAGTATTCATGGAGTACTTGCTATGTGTCTACATATCTGCTTGTTGCTGCTGGGAACACCAAAATAAGTATTCCCCTTAAAAATCCCTAAAACATAGTTGAGGATACAAGTAAAGAGCACAGGACGGTATGTGGCAGAATGCTGAGTTAGCGTAAGTCCAAAGGAGTTCCGGGGGTGTACCCAAAAGGTTGTCAGAGCTTTAAGTTGTCAGAAAAAGCTTTCTGGAAGGTGTGGACCTTGATCTGAACTCTAAGCGGCAGTATATGGAGAGAGGAGGTAGGCAGAGCATCCCTCTGGAAAGGCAGTGCCATGGGAGAGACGTCTAGAACACAGAAGGAATATAGTAGGTAAGATGGAGAAAGGCGGAGGAGAGGTAACTACGCTGTAATACACAGGCACAGCTGAGAGGCAGGTCCCTCCCAGCCAACCCAGAGAATGGAGACCCCGGAGGGGGGCCGCCAGGACCGGCCCAGTGGCTGCTGGGGAAGGGGGTGGTATAGATAAGGAAGCCACAACACGGGCCAAGCGGCCCCAGGACAGAACACCCTGGGCAGAGTCTCTTCTTGCCCGCAGCTCTGTCCATTCTCCAGAATTGCTTCTTGCTGCTTTCATCTCCCTCCTCAGCCACTAACTTTTCTGTCCCCCATTAACCACTCACCGCTGTTCCAGTGAATGTGCTCACAGAATGACAACAGTTGTCCACGCCGTTTTCCTCACATCCTGCCAGATCCTGATCGGTTTTCTGACCACGCCCTTCCAAAGCAGTGGACAGTCTGCACCTGTTACAGAGCACAGTGGGGTCGTGCCACTGAGATGGTTGCACCTTTCCACGTGCCCCTGCGTGCTTGGACACAATCTGATACAGATTTATTAGCTATTTTGTAGGTCAGGACAACTTTGGGACCAGTTCCCGTAATCTGTTCCACTCAGTAAGAAGTGACTTCACAAAGCGTGGCTTGAAGAGGCTAGTAGTCCTTGACTTACCTCATCCCTTCCAGAGGACAAACACCCAACTACATGACTTAGCTGCCCTGCTTTCCACTTGGTCTTTTAGTTTAACCTCTGCACCCTCTGCTTCTGCCTGAAACTAGCCACGTCTACTTCTTCTGAGCTCCCTAGCTGCACCCAGGAGTGCGCTGAGTAGAGAAGGGCCAAGAGGAGAGCCAGCATCCGTGTAACTATGCTTGCCCAAGTCCTCAAGAGGACCTGGGAGACATTTGTCCCTGAAGTGGGATAGAGGAAGCAAGCCCTCTACCCTTGCCATAGATCGTGCTCAGACGTGCCTGGGCAGAAGAGGAGGATGTGATAACCCCCTATCTCTCCTCTACTCCAGCACCTGCCACATCTTCCCTCTAGCCTTGGCAGACACCACTCACCAGCCGTAGCCCCTTGCCATGAGCTGAGGGAGTAATTTCAGAATCAGTTGGCAGTTGTCAAAGTTGGCCACAAGATGAAGCCCGTATGTCCTCTCTGAGCTAGGACCTCATGCATGCAAGAACCTCCGTGGACCCGGGGCTGCAAGACCAGCCACAGCCCAGCCCAGGAATGCTGAGCACTCCATGACAGCGTGAGAGCGAGTTCTTGCTTCGCTCAGCTGGACTTGGCATTAAGTTGGTATTATATAACACTGCATTTGCAGACATTCCGCTGCAGGATGTGTTGGAATGGACAGATAATTGTTTAGAACAAATAAAATAAACCGTCTCCTGTGCGGACTACTTGAAGTAGCCTACCTACTTGCCCGGAGTCCTTCATTCCTGCTCTGCTCTCAGAGTCAAACCCTACTGACTGAGACAGCATCCCACAAACCACAGAGACTGTGGGAAAAAGGGCATGAAGGTTAGTGACTGAGGACGAGAGTAGGAAAACAATCCAATGTGATCTGAGAACACACCACATTAACAAAGATTCCCTCCTGGGAGATTTACTCCCAGCTGGAGCCCCCGAACCCTGCACAACTGGCCCCTGCACCTTGCCTCCAGGATCCTCCACCCCTAAACCACCCCTCAGCCTCTCCTGAGCTATTCTTCTAGCTGACATCTGCCCCCAGCAACAGGGCCAGGTCCCTCTGGGATTGCAACTGAGTGTCCCTGCTCAGACAGGCCAGCCACTGTAGCAAAGGGCATCTCCTGGGAGGAGATGGTCTCAGCAACAAAGCTGGGACTTCAGACGCATTTTCCTACCAAAATGTTATGATGTGTGGTGATACTACATAGTACTGTCAGCAGGGCTTTTGGTTTCCATGAAAGTCTTCTTTGGTACAGTTTGCTTCATCAACCTTTTTGCACAACAATATCATCATATGTCCTCTCAAATTTTCATCCTAACTGATACATGATAGGAAGAGCCTGTTTACTGTCCTTCATGTCCTTATCACGTATTTTATACACACTTCTTAGGAGACTTATAGAATTTAAGGACAAAACTGGAGATGGATGGATGGATGGATGGTTGGATGGATGGATGGATGGACTTATTGATGAATAGAATATGCCTGCCAATCAAAACAAGGAATTAGAGAAGGAATCCAGGAGGGGAAGGCCTAGAAGAGTTTTCCTAGACATTCATTTAAAGAGGGAGAGAAATATGCTATTTTCTAAATCACTTTTGAGTAGGTTAGATGACTTTTGTGTGCTAGCCAACCCCCCCCCCACCAAATAACTACCCTGTATTTCATTGTGTGAGAAAATATCAGTGTAAACCATGAGTTTAACTATGAGTTTTTTTAAAAAAATGAAAAATGTTGGTGTAGAGATGATGAGGGGTAAGGATAGTGAGAGAGACTAGTGGGTGGGTGGGGGGACTGGACACAACACTCTGAGTAAGAAATGGCCGTGGTTTCAATGTGTTAGTGGCAGAAGAGATGGAGAGAAATGGAAATCTTTGAGAAATATTTAGGAAATATAAAGAAAGTTCTTAATTACAGAGACTTGGATGTGAACAAGAGCAATGAGTATAAGATGAAAACAAGATTCTGAAATAGGAAACATGCAATGAGAAACAAGTTTGTAGGAAGGAGAGAAATAGTAAGTTGCACTTTTGTTCGTTGAGATTTCCCCATCTAAGGGACATCCAGATGGAGATATTCCCTAAATTATTGGACGTTTGGTTCTGCAACTCCATTAAAAAAATGTCTGGTAAGAAATAATAAATTTAAAAGTCATCTGATTGTAGAGGATCATTAATGGAGGAGATGGTCCGTGGAATGTGATGCAGAGCAAGGGACAAGTGAAGTCTAGACGGAAGTCCTGAGAAACACCTACATTTAAGGGACAGACAGCTGCCAAAGGAGACCAGGAAGATGCAGCCAAGGATGTAGAAGAGAAACCAGGAGAGTCTACTTCCATGGAAGCCAAAAGAAGAATGTGTTTAAAGAAAAGGGGCAGAGTGAAAGATTCCTTCTAGAGGCAAAATAAGACAGTCTTAAGACTGGAAAATGTCCATGGAACTGAGCAAGAATTCTTGCTCCTGGGGAGAGCAGTTTTCATAGAGAAGGAGAACAGAAGCAAGATTACGACGAGCAAAACAATACATGAGATGTGATGAAGGGAGCAAATGTAGATAACTCCTTCAAGAAACTCGATTGTGAAGGAGATAAAGGCCAAATTTTGGTAGTGTTTTGGGTATAGGAAGAGATGTGTTGTTTGTCTTAAAATGAAAAGACATAGCCATGTTAAAATGAAGATATAAGCTCCATGAAACTGAAGATACAAAAGAGAAAGGAAATAATCTATTGGATGAGGCTCCTGAAGAGGTGGGAAGACATGACTGGAAGGACACAATTGGAAGAATTTGCCTGAGATTAGAAGGAGCTCATCTCTTCCATCTTGGTAGGAGAGAAGAGGGCAGAATGGATGGTTCCAGCATGGTCTGAACATTTTAGAAGTATCACATTTCCTGCTGCTCTATAATATACCCAAGATGTGTAATATTTTTCCTTCCACAAATTATATATTCTACTGATAATCCTGAAGTATATGACTATATTCCACCTCCATTAATTAAACATGGTATAACCTTCTGGAGACAGAGGCTTAATTAAAATAATTTCCCAATTTCTCTGTTGTACATAGCTGCCCTCCATGAGGATAGTTTATAGTCATAAAACATCATTTGAGTAAATGGAGGTGGTTTTTGTGACTAGAAAATTTATGTCTCAAGAGTATGGTTCTCATTTCCATAGCATAAAATATCTGCTTCCAAATTCCTCAGATTGTCCTCCTTTGAGAATGGGTTTTCCTTGTTGCCATCCCGCATTGTTCATCCTCTATGTTAGTATACATAAGCCTGCAATGAAATAGCATTCTTAAAATACAATAACTTACTGGAGCCAAAGAGAAATTATTAGAATTACCACTTTCTCTTGTATATTTCTCTCTGGAAAATGTTCCCAGTTCCATGAAGTTTTAATGTCTATATTATAGAGACTTGTTCTTAATTTTTCAAAATTTCTTTATTTTCCAAAGGGATCTTTAAAGTGTTGAGTTTCCTTTTTAAAATTCTGCCCTTGGGAAGCCAATTTACAGTTTGGTATGGTGTTTTAATATTGTCAAGTATTGCTTAAAAGGGAGACTTTAGGAAAACCTACAAACTTTCTGCTTTCCCAAAGGTTACTTGCTATAGAACTGATCTCCACATGTATATCTACAAACATCTTTCTATAGTTTCTATAATTCTTCCTACATGAAGGCAATAATCACTGCAAGATACTTTAGAACCATGATGGGCTAAACCACACAGGGTACTCTACAAATGTTGGTTATTAATAATGTTAAAGTGAAACCACTGTCACCCTCCATTTGCCAAAGTACATCCATTTTTCTTCAAACCTAGTGAAGTTTTACCTCCTAGTGGGTTTCCTAAACAACACTGCCCTGCTCCATTCCTTCTAGCGCCATCTTGAACTCACCTTCTCCTTCCATGTACTCTTTCAGTTATCTGTAATTATGACTTATTTATGTATATTTATGCTTTTCTAGCTTTTTCCCCCTTTTAGAAATTAAACTTTGTGACAGAAGAAACTGAGTTGAATCTTTTTGATGTATTCCTAAGCATAAGTATACTTTGAGCACTCCATAAATATTTGCCTACTGACTAGTTGAAGATTTAGTCTTATATAGATGCAAATGAAAGTCATCTCATTTTCTAACTCAGATTGGTTGGTAGTATGGCTGGGCTACACAAGATTTTGAGCCTCTGTTTACTTCCAGGAGAATAAATGGACATGATTAATTAAAATTGTCTACTGTAGAGACTTTGGGAACAGTGAGAGGAGGTAGGCAATATGCAAACCCATGCCAAGTATTTGCCATCTCTCTTTTGGGGGTATTGAATGGTTGGTAGATTATAGTAAAAGGGTTTTAAGATAAAATAATATAGACATTTCCTTTAAATAGTTAGCATGATGAATTTAATCAGCCTTAAATATGTGATATGTGTTTGGTTAGTTGTTTGGTGGATTTGGGGGGTGGTGATTAGCTTCCATCTCTTTAGTCTGACTGTAATTTTTGGTCACATAACTGTTTCATAAAATTATATTGGGATTGTGTACATCCTGGTTTACAGTAGTTTTATTTTCTTGATGGATATAATCTTACATAAGTGGATTTGTGACTTGATGAATATTTTCTATATAAACATTTTCTCCCAATGTAGATAATTTGATGTTATTAAATAGGGAGAAATCTAGCTTTATTTTCTTTTTTCTTTTGCTTGAGCTAAACAAAAATGCTCAACTTTTGCTGAGAATGTATATAAGGCCAACAATAACATTATTTTTAAAATAATAATTTTTTTAAGACAAAGTAAGTTGGAGTGGTCTCTTTGTCATTGCAGTTACAATCTCTAAAGCCACATTTCTGTTCTCACAAGATAGTTCCTATGAAAAGAAATTGAAACGCCATAAATTACATTAGTGTAAGGTCACAAATGAATCACTTTATAGCCTATTATCTCTTGAAAACTCTTTCTTTGTAGAAATTCTGCCACAAAATGCCTCATACCATTCAATTTCATCAGTGATTACTGCATGTTTTGCTCAGTATTCTAAACCAAGTCATTAGGAAATGCTGTAGTTGCCAGCTATCATTGTCCTGTCTGACATCAATAGGAAGATGCTTTATTTATATTTTCTGGTGTAATTTATTCCTTCCACAAGATCTATGCATTTTGTATGCTGCTGAAATCCCTGGGGCCTTTCACTGATCACTTAAATGAAGGATATGCCTTAAGGAACAGCTGTGGAAGATAGTTTTACCAAACCTTTTATATAAGATTGCAGTTATATTTCCATTTGGGTTAATTGAAAAAGAAATGTTCGATGATGGTATGGACTAACATCAGAATTAATTTTACTCTACAATTAGATTAATGACCAAAATGTCCATATTCCTATTGTTTCAGAATGTATTATATTTTAAATGAAACAAAGACTGTCCATTGCTCCCTCTTTTGTTCCCTTATACTACACACAAACACATGTATTGATTTAGGAAACTATTTCAACAGGTGAGTCCTCTAAAACAGTAAACAATTATATGCAATCAATTCCAGAGCTCAAAGCTCACCTCTTCTGTACAAATATTGGTGCTAGTTGGGTTGAATCTGTCACTTACAACAGTATCACATTTGGGGAAAAGGATTTAAATACCAGGAAAGCACAGAATTTGGATCAAGTTTATATGAGAAGGAGTTTTCTGTAAAGTGCTGATATAATGAAAAAAAGAAGTGATGTGACATAGATTCTTTCTGCTTTCAGTCCGATCTGAAGGAACCCTTTCTTCCTAGTGTGCCACATGGGGCATTTGAGCCCGGTGACCGCTGGTGGTCTCAGAACAAAGAAGAAACACTTTTAACACCCATCATCAAGGACCTCCACAGTCTAAACTCCTTCACTTTGAATAACTCTTCTTTGAGTTCTATTGACTTTAATCTCAAATTTTCTCAGCATTATAGAATGGAATATTTAGACTGCCCAGAAAATTCCTCTTGTGTGAAAAAAGCTCTCCCCAAATGTTGTCTCTTCTGTATTTCTATGGATCCCTCTTTCTTCTTTGCCTTTCATGCTTCAATTAACTCATCTCATAATACTTCAACATCACTTTTGATCTGTAATCATTGAGATGATTTTTTGCTCTCTACAAATAGAAGTGAATTTCATGAATAAAAAGATAGTATTTGTCTGTGTCTGTATCTCCAACAACTGCCCTAATGGTCAGCACATAGTGTGTGGTAAATATGTTTATGAAATCAACTGAAAGAAAGCTTTTCAAATTTCACATCCAAATCTCATCCCCTAGATGATGACTTGAAACAAAGCAATTATTCTTTTGAGTATTTTCCTCATTTATAAAGTGAAGCTAATGAGATTCTCTCGGTTGTGATGACCAAATAAAATAATGGTTGAGATGCAAAATACTTTTCTAGCTTCATGTACAAGAAATTCTGTCAAGACGTTCTAAGTGTCTGACTAGAATACTCTTGTGCACTGTTGGCACTCAGCAGATACTTACTACCTGCTGGAATAAGTCTTCTTTTATTATAATTGTCTTAAGGCACTTGCCTGCTCTCTTGATTTCAAGGACTACCTTTATAAAAGGAAGACCCTTCAAGATCTACACTTTATAGTATTTGATCACTAACCTCTCCCCAAATTCATGTCTGTAAGAATTAGCTAAGTCAGAATTACAACCAGGAATCCCTAGTTGGACACCTTACTCCTTCTAGGCACTAAAATTAAATGTCTGTCACATCAACTCGTTATCCTTCTTGCTATTACAAGATGAAGCACACACAGCCCACGGGTCATCACCCTCTTCCCTTTTACACCCACACCCACACACACTTCCGCACTCTCCCACACTAGAAATGTGCTTGTGAATCATAGGTGGTTCCAACTGGGCTAAATCAAGGGCTTCTGCTAGGCTTTAGTTTGGGGAGTGGGACGCTGGTGGGGAGACTGGAGAGAGCTATCTAATGGGAGGAAGTGTTTGGGGAAGATTGAGGTGCGGGTGGAAGTGTGTTAAGGAAGAAACCTATGGGAAAAGGAAGGGGGGATGGGGAGAGGAAATTTAAGATGGGGCAGAAATATTTTTTTTAATGTTTAGGAAAAGTTTGGCTGTCCAAGTTATAAGCAGTCTACTACCCACCTTGTGAAGGCTTCCATAAATTCCATAATTAAATATTTAATGCTTGCTGTTGGTGTTGAATTCTGGACCTATAGTGAAGAAGGGTGAGGTTAGGGGTTATGGAGGAGGCCAGGTCAAACGTGTCCGGCTGCCTCTCAACATCTGTTGCTTCTCTGACCTGAGGTACTTACTAGAATCATCTGTGATTTCTCTCCCTCCTCTGACACCACCCTTATGGCCACCAGGGGCTGACTCTCTGCCACTGTAATATTGCTCATAACTTGCCTTCTTTGGGCTGTATCCTCAATTCAATTCAGATTAATAATTTTAAATACCTCTTTTTCTAATTTTTGCTCCTGCTTTGCTTGTAGGTGCTTACAAGGTCAGTCTTCTCTGGATACACAAACCATACAGCCTAGAACTCTTTGTTCATTTATCCAACAATTTATGTACACTCCTGATGGGTGGTGCCATATGGAAGGTACACAGTGCAGAGGAAAGGGCCAACCGACATTCCTGCAACCAAATCCCACCTCTGCCCCTAGTAGTTGGGTAACCTGAGCAAGTTATTTCCCCTAAATAAACTGCTAGAACAGGTTTTCTTCACAGCCAATAAGTCTGAGTCGTCTTCTTTCATTCCTTTCCCAGGTAAGTATTCATGTTCCAGAAAGATCTCTTGTGACATCTCCTTGAAATTTTACAAAAGAAAACATTGGATTACTTTTTTAATGTTTTCTAATTTCCTAGGAAAAGCAACCTAAGAATGTCTTTGATATATTTATATGCCAATCTTTCTTCAATTCTTAATGGAAATTACATAACAGATTGATGTTTGATATTTTTAAGCATGTTTTCTAGTCAAAAGATTTTATATACCATGTAAATTTCATTAATTTAGAAATTTAGAAAAAAGTGACAGCTAGCATTGAACTAACACGTTGCAAAAGTTTCATATAAATTTATATATTCTCATTTGGGGAAAATCAATAAAATATCCAACTGGACAGTTACATTTTGACATAATCTCACTTTATCTTCTGAAGCCTGTATTGGATTTTCACATGAAGGAAACCAGAAAAGATTATAGGTTAGAATATAAAACAAAACAAAGTCTTTATGATTATTCCAACTTTTAGCCAAAAAAAGTGTGTTTGTGTGTGTACAGTGTCGTACCCATCTGTGATTTGGCTGCTTCCTTATGGGGATGATGTAGCCAAGGCTACATCGGTGGCTCTCAGCCTGCCGTGACATGGGAGGGGGGACTGGTGGGCTGTCCAGTAAGGCACAAGGAGGGACGAGCCAGCAGCTAGAGAGCCCGGGCAGCCAGGAGCCCCGGCCCAGAAGTGGCCAGATGGGGGAAATAGCTAAGGGCCACCATAAAGTTGAGTCTAGGTGGCTGTGTGGTGAGTAACGTGAGTTAAGGTGCATGTTTATATCCTTTGAATGAGAGTAAGGTGAGGGGTTGCCTTCCACAGCCAGTCAGGAACCGGAAAGCAGGCTAAGTGGGTGGGTCCAAGCTTAGACACTGCACACAAGCCTAGAGATGGGGACAATGAGGATAGCATTGCAGAACTTGATTCTAAGGCAGAGCTCAGCCCCCATCAGGATTCTGACATTCATGTCCATCTATGAATAAATCCGGTGGGAGAAGGAGTAAAGGGCAGAGGTAAGCATGGATTCTGACTCAGAAACAACGTTATTGCTTAATTGGCTTATCCAAGGTTAAAAGATGGTTGTAAAAAACAATTATGTTACCCAAAGCTCTAAAAAAGATGCTAACTTATCTTTGAGCTGTAATTTGTGACTGTTTTTACCCATGCAACAAAAGATGTGGGATCAGAAGTCAGAAAATTAAATTAGGTTCATTCACAACCAAAGATCTCTCCTCCTGCCCTATGGGACCCGCAGAGTCGAAATTTCATCTTCCTTCTCCTTGCGGCATTTTTAGGTAAATGATAATCATCTGATGAATTGCACTAAAAGCTAATCACTAACAGATATATCAGCACCGCCACTTTCTATTAATTAATGCCATTGTGTGTTGTGCCTGTAACAAATGCAAATTACCTAATGGGGCAACACTGATTTTTTTTTTCCCATGCATTCCTCAGTGCAATTCAGATCCCATTTGGAAAGCGCCACTTGGTGACGAGTAGATTGTAATCATTGTAGCATTTTCCTCTTGATTTATAAGGCTCAATTACTTTTTTCAGTTATATGAAATGTCTTCTCTAATAAAAGACCAAAGAGACAGTATTTTTAGCATCAGACACAGAAGGGTGATAGGATAACATTAAATTTCCCTACAGTCCAGCAAACATTTTCAAATATAAATAAGGAAAATGAGGATTGCTCATCCAAAGTGTTTTGGCCTTGGTGGATTCAGTTAATAAGGCAACTAGAAAAATTAAATATGGATAAGCCACAGAACCTTTAGAATGCTTAACAGATTACTGAGTTGTGTCAGTTACAGCAACAAATGTTTCAGGCTGAAAGCAAAAAAAAAAAAAAGAAAAAAATTTCATTTTACTTGAGAAGATGATGTCTCCAAATGTTACAGGGAATTACTTCTTTTGTGTTCAAATTAATTCAAACCTAAACCAACATTTAAATGGGCTTCAATCATGAATTTCAAATTGCAGTTGAAATGAGCATTGTTTTGCTGATAGTGTAGTCTGAAAACAATTCTCTTTTTCCCTACCAGCATAGTGCATACTTGATTAAGTGGTTTTTGTTTTTGTTTTTGTTTTTAATTTGGGGGTTACTTTCTTTGTAACAGACCAACATTTGAATAAATGAATTAACCCAGGGAGCCAGCTGTGGTCCTGACCCAAGCCTGACTTTTCTCTGTACAGAGGTGTCATGCAGGAGCCTTCCTTCCTATGGTGGGAGAGTTTGGTGCCCTTGACTGCACTCCAAGTTTGGACACCATGGCCCTGTTACTAAACAAATGTCCCTAACACCAGAGTCTCACTCAGCCTCTGCAGCTGGCTGGAGCTGACACGGCCACACACAGTCACTGGGAAGACTTACGTTCCACAGGCACAAAGATACGCCTTTGGCAAAATTCTGTTAAGGACACTCTGCATTTGTCTTACACACACACACCCAAGGGTGTGCTTGCCCCCACAATGAGCTTCTTAGGTATATATATTTTTTTAATTTATTTATTTTTAATTTAATTTTATTATTTTATGTTAATCACCATACATTACATCATTAGCTTTTGATGTAGTGATCCACGATTCATTGTTTGTGTATAACACCCAGTGCTCCATGCAGTACGTGCCCTCCTTAATACCCATCACCGGGCTGACCAATCCCCCCTCCCCCCTCCCCTCTAGAACCCTCAATTTGTTTCTCAGAGTCCATAGTCTCTCATGGTTCGTCTCCCCCTCCGATTCCCCCCCTTCATTTTTCCCTTCCTACTCTCTCTTTTTTCTTTTTAACATATAATGTATTAGTTTCAGAGGTACAGGTCTGTGATTCAACATTCTTACACAATTCACAGCGCTCACCATAGCACATACCCTCCCCCATGTCTATCACCCAGGCCCCATCCCTCCCACCCCCTCCACCACTCCAGCACCCCTGTTTGTTTCCTGAGATTAAGAATGCCTCATATCAGTGAGATCATATGATACATGTCTTTCTCTGATTGACTTATTTCGCTCAGCATAATACCCTCTAATTCCATGTCATTGCAAATGGCAATATTTTGTGGTTTTTTGATGGCTGCGTAATATTCCATTGTATATATATATACCACATCTTCTTTATCCATTCACCTGTTGATGGACATTTTGGCTCTTTCCATAGTTTGGCTATTGTGGACATTGCTGCTATAAACACTGGGGTGCATGTACCCCTTCAGATCACTACATTTGTATCTTTGGGGTAAATACCCAGTAGTGCAATTTCTGGATCGTATGGTCACTCTATTTTCAACTTTTTGAGAAACCTCCATACTGTTTTCCAGAGTGGCTGCACCAGCTTGCATTCCCACCAACAGTGTAGGAGGGTTCCCCTTTCTCTGCATCCTCGCCAACATCTGTCGTTTCCTGACTTGTTAACTTCAGCCATTCTGACTGGTGTGAGGTGGTATCTCATTGAGGTTTTGATTTGCATTTCCCTGATGCCGAGCGATGTTGAGCACTTTTCCATGTGTCTGTTGGCCATTTGGATGTCTTCTTTGGAAAAATGTCTGTTCAAGTCTTCTGCCCATTTCTTGATTGGATTCTTTGTTCTTTGGGTGTTGGGTTTGATAAGTTCTTTATAGATTTTGGATACTAGCCCTTTATCTGATATGTTATTTGCAAATATCTTCTCCCATTCTGTCGGTTGTCTTTTGGTTTTGTTGACTGTTTCCTTTGCTGTGCAAAAGCTTTTTATCTTGATGAGGTTGCAATACTTCATTTTTGCCCTTACTTCCCTTGCCTTTGGCGATGTTTCTAGGAAGAAGTTGCTGCGGCTGAGGTCGAAGAGGTTGCTGCCTGTGTTCTTCTCTAGGATTTTGATGGACTCCTGTCTCACATTGAGGTCTTTCAACCATTTGGAGTCTATTTTTGTGTGTGGTGTAAGGAAATGGTCCAGTTTCATTCTTCTGCATGTGGCTGTCCAATTTTGCCAACACCATTCGTTGAAGAGACTGTCTTTCCTTCTTTGTCGACGATTAGTTGACCATAGAGTTGAGGGTCCATATCTGGGCTCTCTATTCTGTTCCATTGATCTATGTGTCTTGTTTTTGTGCCAGTACCATACTGTCTTGATGATGACAGCTTTGTAATAGAGTTTGAAGTCTGGAATTGTGATGCCACCAGCTTTGCTTTTCTTTTTCAACATTCCTCTGGCTATTCAAGGTCTCTTCTGGTTCTATACAAATTTTAGGATTATTTGTTCCATTTTTTTAAAAAAGTTGATGGTATTTTGATACTTAGGTATATTTTTAAATTAGACTTAAGGCTCTTGAGTCTCTTTTTGTGTTTGTCAGGAGAAATCGGTCTTTCCATCTGTAAGATGGTATAAATAGTTGAAATCCATGTGCACACACACACACACAAGGGCATGAGCATATGCCTTGGGTCCGGGTCCCAAGCACTGTCCAATCTACTCCCATGGCTTCCTGTGAGTCCTGGACATGGTCCTGTCTGCTCATCCTCTGAAATGGATCAAGATGCTTAGAGACCAAGAAGACTTGCGTCGAACCCTGAAATGCTGGCTTGATTGAAATCTTATTCTATCTAATTTAGAAGATAAATAATTGCCTTAATTGTCGGTGACTTAAAAAGAGAGAGAGATTTATTATGGGAGTCCAAGGCCCAGCTGCTGAGACTTTAGTGAGGGAAGCCAGGGGACCCATCTCATCCTGGTTCAATAAACAGGGCCTGTGATTAATGTTGAAAACTAAATATGGTCAAACAGAGTAAGCAGAGATGAAGCAAACATTTACTAATCTAAAAGTATCTAACAAAGCATTCTTACATTTGTAGTCTTTAGTTTGACTACAGGTTGTTTTCAGCGCTACTTTTGTGCGTTCATTCAGTGATTTACAAAGATGAATGCTTTTAGTACCATGTATGATTGTATTTCAGACAAGGCTGAAGTGTCCCAATCTATAATCTATTCTGTATTTCATTTTATAGACCAAGATAGGGCAGTTCATTTAATATCATTCATTCAAATTATTCTCAGTAGGTCTTTGGTTTTGGGTTTTGGTTTTTGGTTTTGTTTTTTTTTTTTTTTTCCTAAAAGACTCCTTTCTTAGTTCTCTTCCTTAATTTTTTCAGTTACATTTAGTTTTGGTGGGGCTGATTTATGGCACTTTTCTATATGAGCTTCACCAAGGATCTATCCTTGAATCATCCAGTGTTTTCTGTAATATTCTGTAATATTGGACCAAGGGGACTTAAAATGTGCACTTTATGTGCACATGTTAGACACTGAAAACATAGTGCAGCGCCTTACTCTTGAACAAATAATTTAAGAGCCCCTCTGTCATAAGAATGACCGGCCTTCCTTTGTCATGTGCTTCCATTTACGAAAGGAATTTCTTGTTGTTTGTGCTATGTATTTTAGAAAAGAATGCTCGGTACTATCTATACTCCATCCCACAAGGCCCCATCTGATCAGTTCAAGAGCTGTGAGGCTGAATCCAGCCCCGGAAATTACAGGTCCAACCGACGACTGTGACTTTAAGTATCTAATTTAGGGCTATGGGAAATATTGCTTTGTTTCTCCAAACAGCTATCCTCTAAAGTGCCAACTCCTTCAGTTGCCAAACTAATTCTTCATTTTGATGTAATCTTTTGGGAGAGTAAAAGTGAACAGTGCAAAAATGAAAGTTTTTCAAACAGTAATGGAGCCAGAACTTGAGATTTTAACGTTGGCAAACATGATAGCCACTAAGAAATCACAGAGTGTAAAAAATTGCAGAGGTTTTAATGGCAGAAAATACATTCTGTTACATTTCTGTTTTTAGTAACCCAGTGACAAAAAAGCTAACTGCCCTCTGCGTGAGTGAGGGAGGCGGGCAAGATGCCCTCCCTTTCTTTCTGCCACTTGCTACCATCGCCATTTTGGAAAGTCTGATCTTTCGGTCAGTTTCTATTTCCCAGACTAAACTCTCCAACAAATAATATTAATTTCAAGCATTTCATATTTTTAAAATGATTTCAAAATGAAGTAAAACGAAATTACAGTAATTTGTTTTTATCTGAAGATGCCCCACATACATTCAGTACGAGATTATTATGGCCTTATCTTTTTTTTAAAGAGTTTATTTATTTATTTGTGAGAGAGTGAGAGAGAGAGAGAGAGAGATCATAGGGGGCAAGGGTAGAGGGAGAAGCAGACTCCCCACCAAGCAGGGAGCCCAACACGAAGCTCGATCCCAGGACTCCATGATCATGACCTGAGCTGAAGGCAGACGCTTAATGACTGAGCCACCCAGGCACCCCTGGCCTTATGTTTTAAAGTCCACTTTGAGAACACTTTTTCACTTAATTCTATACTGTGAACTATCACTTTTTTTTTTTTTTAAAGATTTTATTTATTTATTTGACAGAGAGAGACACAGCGAGAGAGGGAACACAAGCAGGGGGGAGTGGGAGAGGGGGGAGTGGGAGAGGGAGAAGCAGGCTCCCCTCTGAGCAGGGAGCACGATGCGGGACTCGATCCAGGGACTCCAGGATCATGACCTGAGCCGAAGGCAGTCGCTTAACCAACTGAGCCACCCAGGCGCCCCTGAACTATCACTTTTTTAGAAACATACAATTCTATCAGAATTCTAATGATAGCCTAAAGCTAAATTTAATTTAGCAGATGATCAGACTGGGTGGTTTTAATATTCATCAAGGAGGACTATAGTTAAGTACAACTGTGTTCATTCAGAAACAATTGGCTCAGTCCAGGCTTCTTGAGACAGGTTTGGACAGCCACATGTTAGCATAGGTGTAGAGGCCATTATCAAGGAGAGCCATGAATCAGGGGGTTAGTAGAGTTCTGCCCTCTGTCTGCTTCTATTCTTTCTTTGTATCCGTTCCCTGGGGACCTCATTCCATCTCCCACCTTTCCAAACTGGGGTCCATGCACTGATGCCCTGTACTTGACCCTGCTCCATGCTTCTAACACCTGAGTCTGGCTTCCTGATAAGCAGCTGCTCTTGGGTGACCAGTGGGACCTCACTGAATGTATTCAAGGCAACTCTTGACTTGCCCCTGGACACTTTCCGCCCCACCCACCCACCTACCAAGAATTCTAGAGTTACCTTGAAGCCTTCGCTGCCTACATCCAATTTGACAGTAACAACTCAGTGTTATACTCTATCATCTGGGTGAATCCGGATACTCCTGAGACCTTCCACCAAAGCCTCTCACCTGGATTGCTGCCACAGCTCTGAGAAGTCCCTCTGTTTCCACTACTGTCCACTCTCACTTCAGTAGCCAGAATGGTCTTTCTCAAAATTAAATGAAATTTTGTTACTCCTTTGCTTAAAACCCTCCAATGACATCCATTACATTTAGAATAAATTCTAATGTCCTTATATAAGGACTGTATATAAGAAAATATATAACATCATCTGGCCCTTACCTAATTCTTTGGCTCCATCTCCTCTCTTTCTTACTCAATATTCACTATTCAACATTCTCCCATCCCACCAGACATTGTATTGTTCCTCCAGCACTCCAAGCTTGCTCCTTCCTCTGCATGGAACACTCTTACCTTGATTCTACACATGGCTCCTTTCTCCTCTCTATTCAGATTGCTGTTCAAATGCCACCTTCTAATAGAGGCGTTCTTTGACCACTCTGTCTCTCTCTCTCTCTTTTTTTTTTAAGATTTATTTATTTACTTATGTTAGAGAGGAGGGTAGGGGCAGAGGCAGAGGAGAATTTTAAGCGGACTCCACGCTGAGCTCCACGCTGAGCTCCACACTGAGCGCGGAGACCGATGTGGGGCTCACCTGAGATCATGACCTGAGCCAAAACCAAGAGTCGAAAGCTCAACTGACTGCGCCACCTGGGTGCCCCTGACCATTCTGTCATAAGTAGGGATCCAGACCTAGAGGCCTTGACACACTTCATCAAGGAGGACTGTAGTTAAGTACAACTTTACTTAGTACAGCTAAGTATAGGAGATCCCCATACCCTGCTATTTTCTTCATCATATTCACAACCATCTGAAATTTATAATATTTATAATACATACATCCAGGATATTTATACAGCTATTTATTAGTAGTTGTAACATTCAGCCAACTAGGATGGTGGCAGCTAGAGAACAGGGAGTCCATCTTGTTCAGAGTTGAAGCTCTCATTCCCAGAAGGTGCTCAAAAAATATTTTTGAATGACAAAAAGTTAGAAGACCTCTTTTACATAAAAATACTTCCCTCAGCATTTACACATATTTCTTCTCCACTCCTTTTCACAAAGGATATGAAACAGCGTTAAGCAAAAACATACACAGGAAAGGTCAAAAATAAAAATCTAGCACCAAAGAAAAAAAAATAGGCAAAAAAAAAAAAAAGATGCTCAATTACAACATTATCATGAGAAAGTAGCAAAGTAGAAAGTGTACTGTGCTTTAAGGGAACAAAACTTTTCCTAAGATTAACTTCTTACTGAAAGCTCTCTAGGGAACTTTCACACAGTAAAGGACAATGTCCACAGCAATATTTGTAAAGCAAATGCAACGGTCCTTTTCAAATGGCTGTTTCTTTGATGATGGCCAAGGGCCCAAATTAAAATGCAATACAATGAAGGGGAATCGTTAAGGGGCTGAGCTAATATGCTCCAAGAATATAGTATTCTGGTGTCCTTACTTGAACCAAGAAATGACTTTCATCTAGAAAACCTACCTAATAACATAGTCAGCATTGTTTATTGCTAAGAATTAAGGTGATTTCAGTAATTCGATGAAAACCTTGCATTAAAGAAATGCCAGTGTAAACATGCTTTTATTTATACTGCTCCAGCTAGAAAGCCCTCCATCTGGTGGGTGGGGTGTTAGCCTACATTTGCCATGTCCCTGGAAGGATGCTTATTATTTTCTCTTATAAATATCCTTCCATATATTTTCTATTCCTTATTAAAGCTTAACTCCTAGGATACTTTGTTCTGTTAACTCCTTTTATCCCATTTGTGCTCTTTGTTTATGGTCTATCTCTACTCTGAGTTTACTTACCTATAAATATTTTTTAAAAAACAACTATTATTACTAAAAATGTTAAGAAATATCAAGAGTTGCAACATACGTTATCCTCTAAAAACCAAAATACGAAATTATTATCACTATGGTTACTCTGTCACCTACTGTGAAATTCAGGACTTGACTTAGAGCAGAACCAGAATTTAATCCGAGCAACATTGAGTGTTCCTTGGACAATATTTTAATCGGCTCTAACTTTAAAGGCATATTTTTACTTGTGGAAAGTCTGCTATGAGCCTCAGGTTAAAGCTGTTGTCATTTCGACCGGGATCCCCTCCATAATGGACGACGTGTAAAAGAGAGACATCAACAGCCGCTGTACCTCCCTGGAGACTTGCCATAGCCCCAGCTCATCCATAAAAACAAGATTTTGTCACCTTTCTCACAGAGGCCCCTGCCCCCAACTCCAATGAGATTCAAGACCAAGTCTTTCTCACTTTTCCCCCGTGGAATGGTGTATCATTTTACGTGTCAAAACCAGAATCCTTTGAAAGATAGGCTTCTGTCATATTGGCACAGGGAGAAACACACTTCTGTGTTTACAGAGCACATCATCTCTCCTTCCAGCAACAGACTTCCTGGTAAAACCAAGACCCTGTTAACTTTGCCTCCGAATCATCCCCAAGATACGTGACATGTCCACCCCCAAACAGAATGGTGGCCAGTGTCTTCGACACTCCTCCCGACTTTGCAAAGGGCAGCGAGACAATGACAAGAAGGACATACTTGGTACCAGGCAGAGAGATTTTTGAACGTTGCAGGGATAGGGCGAGGAGGCTGTCACAGTCATGTGCCCCCAAGAAAAATATCCCCTTTTATTTTTCATTCAGCTGTCACTGAGAATCAAAGAATGCATTGGTAATTGCTATTGTCTGTAGGATTTTTTGTGGTTCACAGCCAGATGACCACCCTTTACTGAAAAGCTGATTGTATCGGGTTTACTCAGCCCCCTTCCAGGGTATCTAGTGTTTTGTGTTGTTATTGCAGACAATTTGTGGGAAAAAAAATTTTTTTTGCTGGTACCATATTGCTTGATTATTCCAAAATATGCCATCAACAGAAATATTTACTCATAATGTAAACACACTATTCCAAGAAGCAAAGTACCTTCCTTAATGTAAGTTGTCTAATGGCTTATCTGAAGGATGCATTGCTGCAGTAACCACTGATTCCCCTGTCCTATTAAGCCACAGAATTCCCAATTTCCGACCAAAGTCCAAATCTAATCCAAAAATCTATTTGACATCTTACAGCTATTAGATTTTCTAATAATCCTGAATAAGTAATGACCACACTCACTTCTAGAGAAAGCACATGCCCATCCGCCCGTTTAAAACAAAACCAAGTACCTGGCTTGGTCTGAAAGAGACCGGAACCTCGGAAGTCAAGTGAATTTCTCACTTACAGTGTTTTCTTAAACTAGAAAGAGAAGCAGGGATACAACAGAGCACAGTTTTCCCCGGACATGTCCTTTCTGAGCACTGAGCCTGGCTTGTGGCCTGGACACCGAATCAAGGCTTCACCCCAAGTCTCTGCAAACTCAAGTTTCTCTTGACACTCCAACGTTATGTAAATGACATGACTGATCGTTTCAAAACATCTGAAGACACTTTCAAATACAGATTGTCCGCTTGGAAAAACTACGTGTCCACCTTCCACTAAGTAGTGCCATATTCACTTGCCATACTCATTCAGGTTTGGGGCCAGAGAAGTAGCTGACTAGCTCAGATTACCAGTGGTGATCTTAAATTGTGGTTATGATTGAAAAGGTCGCAGATTCATTTTGGTTAACGAGCGTAAGCCTTGGAGAGGCAGGATCCTGAGCCGCGGGAAAGGGGAGCGGCCCTGCCGACCCTCGGCAGGCAATGGCACGCTCACATTCCAGGCTGTGCGCGAATCATTACATTCCGGGGGGCAGGGTGGTCTCCGTGCGCTGCGGGGAGGGCGCTGAATGCCAGGCCTCGCAGACTCAGCGACCCAGCAGGAGTCCCTGGGGTTCCTGCGGCGGGGTGCCCTGCACGGCGAGCTGGCACGGACCAGCGGGGCGCGGGCGCCAGGGCGCTCGCCTCTGGGGTGGCTCCTCGTGCAAACTGAAGTTCAAGGCAGAGAAGGCTGTTTAAAGTGCAGAGTCCTTTGGTGCCAAACCACCATCCATCATCCTCTCTTGTCCCTCCCACAAGGGAAGCGACGCTCGCCGGCCGGTCTGAGGCGAGGCGTCGGCACTGGGCTGGTCGGATGACACTTTTCCTTCCCCCTGCGCACTTTCGGCCGCAAGGGGTGGCCGCGGCAAACCTCCTACAAGGAAACATGGGCGACCACCCCTTCTCTGAATAACCGGGGGCGTCCTTGCAAGTGGCCACAAGGTGACAAACACATTTTTTAATCATTGTATTGTCCGCCGCAGGAAACTACAGTTACCCTGTTTTTGTCCACTTATGATAAATCCATCCATCACGGACGATTAAAGGACAGCTCACGAAGCAACACCAGATTCTGACAAATACGGACAGAGAGACAGCAAGACAGACTGCCCACTCAGCAGCTTCACCAAAATGTGCCCTAAGACTGAATTTGCATCGTAACCATTGAAAAACAAGAAGTAAAAGACAGGAGTTTGGGGGTTTTTTTGGTCCACTGGTTGCCTGGTAAAGAGACTGCTTGCTCGCTCCGTGGCTGTAAGTTACTTCCCAGTGGAAATGCTCGGGGGCCTGGTGCCAGCCCCAGTGGTTCCTCTACGTCCTGCTTTCTGGGGCCTCTCCATTTAGTGGGAGGAAAGCACTGCATTTTGCTACTTTTAGAAAGTCACACATATTAGAAAAGAACTAGAATAATAAATTTTTTACTGAAACTTCTGAAACTTCAGCTCTTCACTCTTTGGGTTCTTGCATATTCCATATTCTACTGAGAAACTGTCCATGACCTTGTGAATCACTGTGATTGGGTATTTTAGTGGATCCTAAACTGGTTTACCAATATTCAATCAAAATCTTTAGTAGCTTAAGTAGAAGAAACATCTGTTTCCCACAGGTCCTCAGATATGTTCCATAAATATCTTGGATACGTTCTTGGATACATTCTTAGATTATATTCATTTCCCTCCTTGGCCTTCTCCTTCTTTGGCTAAATACTACATGAGGTCATCAGTAGAAGGCTTAAATGTGAATAATCCCCATTATCAGTCCATTCTATATTGTCATCCTGGGGACCTCCATAGAAAAAGTACAGGGACCAAATACAAGTGACAGTTCATTGTCGGCATGTCATATAAAAGCAGAAATATAAATACCACAGTACTCTGACGTCCAGGGCATCTGAGACATAATCATTAATAAATAGGTTTGTAATCATAGATATGGGAGATAGTGAGACCTGAGTTGCAGTTTTCATCATTCACTACCTGAGTGACTTTGTAAATTATTTAACTTCTGGGTTCTTCTTAAAATGGAAGCATAATAATCCTGGCTTCTAGGTATTTATCTGAACGAAATGAAAACACCAATTCAAAGAAGTATATTCACCACCATGTTCCTTCAGCCAAGACATGGAGGCAACTATGTCCATGGATTGATGAGTGGATATAGAAGCTGTGGTGTGTGTGTGTGTGTGTGTGTGTGTGTGTGTGTGTAGGTATATATACAATGGAATATTATCAGCCATAAAAAAGAATGAAATCTTGCCATTTGTGACCACATGGATGTATGTAGAGGGCATTACGCTAAGTGAAATGAGTCAGACAAAGACAAATAATGTATGATCCCACTTATATGTGGAATCAAAAAACACACAAATAAAACAAAGCAGAAACAGACTCACAGGTACAGGAAACAAAATGTTGGTTACCAGAGGAGGGAGGGGTTGGGGTAGGTGAAATAGGTAAAGGGGATTAAGAGGTACAGACATCCAGTCATAAAATAAGTCATGTGGATGTAAGGAACAACATAGGGAATATAATTTTGTGTCGTTACAGATGGTAACTGGGCTTAGCATGGGGATCATTTTATAATGTATAGAAATATCAAATCACTCTAATGTGCACCTGAAACTAATAGGATAATGCATGTCAATTATACTTAAATAAAAACAGTTTTTTAAGCCTGCGTCACATAGGAAATAGTAGAGAAGTTTTGAAACTTTGCATGAGTAGATTGTGATAGAATTAGGTCCAGTGATGTTGTGTGTGTGGGTAGGTGTGTGTGCTTCTCCTTCATTAATTGTCTGACCTATTCAGATTTAAACAGCTACAAAGAAAATTCTAGAGAAATCAGAAAATGTGAAAACTTGATGAACTTTTGTGATATTTCTAAGAAATGGAACTCTATTAATAAAATCAAATTGGTTGGACTCCAAAAGCATTTTAAATTTCCAGAACAAGTGTCTAAATATCTATCTAAAAATGAGAGGATTTCAGGAATAGTGGGGAAATCAAATGTAGTCTATCCATACCCTCTTCCTTTACAGGAGAGGAAACTGAGGCCCAAAGAGTTGATATAGTTTGTCTAGGCGCACAGAAGCAGTCGTGAAATCAGACCCAGAACTCATTTTCTCTATCTCCTGGCCCATTACCCTGAACTGCGTTCTCTATTTATAAATATAATGTGTGTTATCGGGGCCAGAGTAATATTAGAAGAGATAAAGTAGCATAAAACTATCTTCCCTCGCCAGGTGCCTTCCTAAGCCTGAAATTCCACTGTTAGATAAGCATTCTCTGGGAAAACATACTTCCCAGTTGGTCTGCTGCAGGGTCGGCAGTGGACTTGGAAATGCCATGGCAGCCCAGCGCCAGGCCACTTTGCAGCGGGGGCGGAGGAGAGGACCCAAGGAGTTCCTGGAGCTGAGCCCCCACAACAGTAGCCCAGGGTGGGTGCAGTGGGTCAAGGAGGGATGCGAGAAAGGGAAGGGGGGGATGACACCAGATTTCTCCTGCCGCCCGGTGGGCTTGGTTCTGCCTCTGCCTGAGGCCTGCCCTAATAGGCAGCAATTTCAATGTCGCCATTAGCAAACTGAAAATGCAAATTAAAAAAAAAGATCTCATCCATCATGTAATATTTCTAATCTGAAAACTGACATCTGATTTTTGAGGAGGCTGCTTTGGGAAGAATTTCCTGTTGGTCTCAAAAGACCCTGAACTCTCATTAATGACCAGAAGTAGGTGCCTGAAAGAAAGCCCAGGAAGGGGGCAGGGGTAGGAAAAGATTCCCCCCACCCCAAAGTGCTGTAGGAAAAGGCGCAGCAGTAAAAACAAGTAGCCCCATTGAAATAGAACTTCACAATCCACCCTAAAAAATCCCAACAAACTGCCCCATTGTTATTTGTTGTTTTGCTACAATTAATAGACAAAGAAATTGTTAGGCAAGACCAGAGCTGCCCTGTGGGCACATAGTCCAGGTTCTTTGTTTTAGGAGTGGGCTCAGAGGGGCTGAAGAAGTGTGGGTGGCTCACCCCAAGGTCATTCTCCAGGAACAGGTAAATAAGGGTTCCCAGTAAGTCTCAGGTTAATTAAGCGGCGACTATAATTGAATTGATCCAAGGAGGACAATGAGAGCAAGGCTGTTCTAGAATCCTCCACGGGGCAGTGGTACAACACTGCTCCCACCTCTGCTGGGGTGACAGCCCCCACCCTGCCCTCCTGTGCCCACCCCTGCAGGCCAGCCGTGTGTTTCGGAAGGAAGACGATCACACTGGGCTAGGTGGGCCTGCAGTCCGCTGAGGACACAGAACAGCGGAGATCCTCAGCCTCATTCTGTTCCCAACGTCTATTGTTATCTTAAAGCCTTCTTTTTCTAATCGACTCTAATTATGCAAACCACAGGCTTTCTAAGGCAGGTTCTCCATTACAAGTCAGAACAGAACTTACGCAACACAAAAGAAAGAGCCTATCACACTGAGAAGTTAATGGTTAACCTGGACTTAAACCCATCATCAACCAGGGAATGTGAAGGACCTCACGCCCATGGCAACATCCCACTGAAATAGCGTCTCTCCCGGAGACGGGATTATGCCCCACTGCACTTTCCAATGCGATACATGTGGAATTGTTACCACAGCTTGGGATCTCTCAGGAAAAGACAGCCTCGAGGAGGCAGAGGGGGCTGGGATCTAGGTTCAAGGAGGACACGTCCGGCCTGGGGGAAACCAGCCTGGCCCTGGGCTTAGTGTCGAGGGATACTGCAGGGGTCTCCCAGCAGGGCAGCCAGGCACCTGACATGGCTTTCCAGGCCAAGAGGAGGTGTGGGTCCTGGGCAGGGAGAAGGGAGACAGCTTCCAACCCATGAGCAAACACAAAGCAGAAGGTCAGGCCAGAGGTCATGCAGAGATTTGGGAGCAAGCTGACCACCAATCATCTCTAGTACCAGCAGGTCCTGGCTCTTACTGGAACTGAGAAGGCACTGATGGTACAAAAGTTTTAATTCTTAAATAGTTGAATCTATCACTATTAGCTTTGTAGCTTCCTCAATTGCTTCAATTCTTTAAAAGTGATTATCCTTCCAGAGACTCCTGTACTATTCTACTTTCTGCTAATTTTTCTATGAATTTTTAAACACATTTGACTTTAATTTTCTTTTAGTACACAGGATAAGATGTGTATCTAAATTAATTTTTCTCTAATGTACTATATCTCAAAATCATATATCAATTAATTCTCCCCCCACCGTTTTGTAATGGCTGCTTCACTATACATTAAATTCCTACTCATAACTTGGTCTATTTGCATTGATTCCACAAACACACACTGAGGCCTCACCACGTGGCAGGCACTGTTCTGGGTGCTGGAGATACAACAGTGAGCAGCCACGCTGAAATATCTGAGCCATTTTGGTTGGGGGAGACAACAAACTATGTAGTCTATCTGATAGTTGTACATTCAATGAGGAAAAATAACACAGAGAGGGGGCATGAAGACGTCCAGCCAACATGGGCCAGGTGCAATTTAAAATCAGGTCAGGGAAGACTTCACCAAGATGGAGACATGTGACAAAGACCAACGGGTAATGGGCCCATGAGGGAACCATGTTCCCAGCTGACAGAAAGCAAGTGCAAAGTCCCTGAAGGCATGGCACGTTCAGATTACTCACAGAGGCCATGGTGGCTGGACCAGATGAAGAAGAGAAGTGGTAGGAGATGAGATCAGCAGTGAGGTGGACCACCTATATGGACATTGACAGTTACCCTGAGCGAGTTGGTGGATTTGTTTCCTAGGGAAGTTGTATCAAATTACCACAGCTTGCTGGCTTGAAACAACAGAAATTTGTCCTCTCACAGTGGTGGAGGTCCAAAGTCTGAAATCAAAGCATTGGTCACATTGGTTTCTTCTGGAGGCTCTGGAGGGAGGGAGGCTCTGGAGGGAGAATCTGTCCCATGCCTCTCTCTCAGCTCCTGGTGGTTAAAGGTAATCCTTGGCATTCCTTGGCTTGTAGATTCATCACCCCATTTTCATGTGGCTTCCTCCCCTGTGTGTCTCTCAGTGTCTTTTCCTTGTCTGTATCTTCTAAGGACGCTGGTCATTGGATTTAAATCCACTCCAAATTTAAATCCGGGATGGATTTAAATTCTCAATTTGATCACATCTGCAAAGATCTTATTTCCACATGCATAGGTTCTGGGGGGTTAGGACTTAGACATCTATTTTGGGAAGACACAGTTCAACCCAGGACAGATGGGCAGCCATTGGCGTTTTTTGAACATAAGAGTGAAAAGATCTGATACGATTTACAAGGATCCCTCTGGCTGCCGTGTGGGTATGCATAAGAGGGTCAGGGCTGAAACAGAGACCAGTTAGGAGACTACACTGGTCATCCAGGTGACAGATGATTAGAAGTAGTAGACATAACAGTTACATAAGAGGTAGAAGTCCTCATTATAGAAGAGGTAGATTCTGATCCCTTAGTCAGTCCCACTGATTTAAATTGCTTTTTTTTTTTTACCACTACGAAACCATTTTGATTGCTCTTTCACTGTGTTTTTAAATCTCTGATAGAGCTAATCCTCCCTTCTTCCTTTTCCTAGTAAGAACCTATTAATTTGCATGAGAATATTTTGTCTTCTCATTCAGGAAGATAGATAGATAGATAGATAGATAGATAGATAGATAGATAGATAGATAGATAGATAGTCTGTTAAAGTATTCATCTTTTGTTATCGTTTTTTAAGATTTCTTAAAAATGTTCTTTACAGCAACTACATAACACCTCAATAGGTTCATCCCCGAGGGTATCTTAACAGAGAAGGCGTTGATATTGTGATCAGGATCTATATTTTCATTACATTTGCTGGTGGCTGCTGGTAATTAGCAAAGCTATTAATTTGGGTATGTTTATTTCAGATCAAGCATTTTATTGAATCATTTTATTAAACCTAATTATTTTTGCGGACTTCTCTGCATATTCTGGCTTTCCATTATGTTAAGTGCAAATAATGATCTTCTCTCTCTTCCCATTATCATACCTCTTTATTTTTTCATGTCTCATTGCATTAACCAGAGTTTTCAGAACACTATTAAGGAGCCATCCTTGTTCCAATTTTTAAACAGAATTTAATTTGTCTATCCATTAAGCACAATATGGGCTCCTATTTTCCACAACTTTATCATGGTAAAGAAGTAGCCTCTATTCCTAATATTTTAATATTGTGAGGAACATTATTAAATGTTATGAGTTGTCTCTTAGATGTTGATTCAGTTAAATTCAACCTATTGATGTTGTTTATTGTACTAGTAAATGCTCTCATGTTCAGTCTTTCTCGCCTTATGTCACATATCTTCCAGAAGACTCCTTTAGATTGGCTTAGAGAAAGATTTCAGGGTGTTCGTTTCTGTGTTTCTTTGTATCTTTTTAAAATTAGGTGTCTGCTTTATTTTGGTGAGATCATCATTAAAATCAATATTCTCACATCATACTGCAATATTTATGATGACTGTGACACCCCAGGAGGGGGTCTGGGAGAACTGCCTACCGATAATTTTTACTAACACTTCTGGAGAAAGCATTAGGTTTCTATATCAACATTATTATAAAAACGTATCTATGAAATGCCTCTAATAAATCCTGATGCTCTAGTATAATACAGAATAGTCCTTGTCTCCTAGGAACTAATGACAACTTGAAGATTGCATAGCTTCTTACAGTTTATAAGCCTTCTCCACACAGATTATCACAGGGCGGATTTACTTGCCCATTTTTACAAATGAGGAGTCTGACAGTGGCATTAGGAACTTGCATAAGGTCACCTAATCAAGCGAGACAGGTGAAGACACGAGGCAAGCCGACGAGTCCTGATGGAAACCCGGGGCTCTTTCAATGCACCGCACCGAGTCACCACCTGGCCACTAACTGAGCATTTATAGCTTTGCATGGAAGCACAACAGGACATCATATTCTACAGGAAGGTGGAGCAATCACTTCTCTGGGGAGAGCCTGGAAAAGGTTCTTCTGAAAGTTCCATGCTCCCCAGGGCCACTTCCCAGGCACCATCTGCACACCCCCTCCCCCAACCTTGTGTAAGCCCATTGCTCCTTCGACGTTCAGGCCTGAGCCCTCCTGATCTCTGTCGTCTGCAGACCCTCACCCACGGTGCTATGCTGATCTCAGCATCTGGCTTACAAGCTTCCTCTCTACCCCAGGTCCTCATCCATCCTGGTGATCCCCATATCCTTACGGAGGCCCACCTAAGAGGACTCCTTTTACTTCCTGGATCCATTCAGTTCTATTGATGGTTTGACATCACTTCAGCCACCTGCACCCATGGCCTCACTTGGAGCCTTGTGAGGACCTCTCCTCTGCAACACTCCCTCTCACCTGTTGTCCCTTGTCCAAACTTTCCCCCATTGTCCCATCTGTCCTGGCCATTCCTCCCCAGGCCGGGCCACATGGTTGGTCATACACACCATATGAGACCTTTCACTGGGCTCCCATTCATTTTGACAGCAGTTCTTAGGGGTTGAGGGATGGAGTGGGGGACAGTGAAACTGGGGGAGGAAGGAGAAGCAGAAGTCTCCGAGGAGCTGTTTCATGCTGAGGTCCCATCGCCTGGAGGATACAGCAGAGTTTCAGATTGGAAGAAGGGGCTGCATGTGTTTCGGATGAATGTATCCCCTCCACCCACAGAACATCTGACAGCTCCAGTCCCCAGCCCTGCGGTTGTCCTTTGTGCCCCAAGTCTCTACTCTGGCTCTCCCTTCCGTGTAGATCTTCTCTTTCATTCCTTCCCCCCGTGTCCCCAGGCACTGTCATGGTGCTCTGGTATGGCCCCCGCCGGCCATCATCCAGAACCTCAGCGGACCCCTTGGCCAGCACTGCCTGGGTCTGGACTCTGTCCTGCTCCCAGCCTGGTCCTTTGCCATCCGGCTGTGCCTCATTTCCTGCCACAGGGAGCCCTCTTCAAGCTCCCACATTGGTCCAAATTGGTCTGGTCCCTAGTAGGCTTCAGAGCCAGCTTACAAAGAACAAAGGCCAGTTAGTCTCTAACTCTGCAATCATTCAAAGTTGAGTCTTTAAAACGCAGAGATTTTTCTGCTTCATCTACCCACAGCTCAGCAACTGTATTTCTACAGCTATTGTTATTCTATTTCTGTTCCTAATTGCTATTATAGAAAACCGTGCCTAGCTGAAGCTTTGGGAGTCGCCAATCTGTGGGCTCCCTTCAAATGTAAATGTGTTATGCAAATGTTTTCTGGGGCTGGGAGTGGGGATACTGTGGTCTTCCCCGGATTGAGACAGGAAAAGAATACTTTCTGGGATGGCTGAGAAATAGAAGACAATTCTCTCCCCTCCTGATTTAAATACACACTGTTCTGAGATTGTTCCTGTCTCCAACTTCCTCTCCCACTCTAGCAGCTGAATTTAAAATACTTGCTACAAAATGCTGCTGCTTAACTCTTTCATGGTCACTCCCTGTGGGGACACAGGCATGTTGGCCCGCTGAACTCCCTCCCTTCGGGGGCTCAGTATGTTGGGGGTAAGGTAGATGCTCTTAGAATCTGGGAACCTCATTTTTGTTTAAATATGGAAACTCACCTCTCTAAATACTGCACTGAAATGGATCAGTCACTGTGTTGTTAGCAAATCCTTAAAACAACGGTACTCATGGAGATAGCACCATTCCAAGCAGTTACAAGTCATTGAAAAGCAGCTACTGAGAGTCAGTGAAGGTGTCCTCTTCCCAGGAGGCCTCTGACGTTGGAGCATTGGATCCTTCGTTCAGGCTCTCCCAGCTCCTGTCCCCACAGCTGCCCTTCCCCCTCCCCTCCCCTCCTTTGTGCTGGGCTCATCTCCCTGCTTCCCACCATCACTAGTAGCAATGTGGCCCGAAAGAAAAGTTCTCAGCTTCTGAGTTAACAGGTCCTGAAACCCATTGGGACGCTGACTTAGGACTCACTATGCAGCACCAGACACTCTTGGAATGCACTTGGCAGTATTTCTCTACCTGCTTTGAAGTCATCAGTAGCTTCTGTGGTCAATATTGTACATTGCTGACATTTCCTAAGTGGGGAGTGGGGGGGAGAAGTTACCACAAATGCGTAGAAATGTATCCTGTACATTCTAAGTCAATTAAATGCTAAGCTATATGAGAGTAGAGGGGCAAATCAGAAAATGCTGGGAACATGGCCCTAGCCCATAATGTTTATTTAGCTGTTCGTTTTGCACACCGTCCTATTACTGAATATTGCCCCCAGCTCCGCTGTACCATTCTGAACTCCAGAGGAAGAAAGGAATATTCCCTGGAATATCATTTATGTTCTAAAGTGCTAAAAATACTTTAAAGTGCAATTAGCTTATTTAACAGGCAGAGATTATAGAGTTCTCTGCCTGCCTTGTAGGGTCATTGGGAGGATAACAGGGGTGGGTAATACATATTGGTGCTCTGAGCACAGTAGGAAGAAAATATTCGTATAAATTTGAGGTGGCTTTGTAATTGTCCAGCAAGATCAGAATCTGATCTATTCAGTTACAACATGCTCTGCCTTTTGTTTTTTTTTTTAAGTTTAATAATATATTACAAATTGACACGTGTTTGCGAACATGATTTATGGTCCAATTAGATCCCTCGGTGGGTGCCATATGAACGTCAGTTACGTTCTACCCTTTCCTGATTCTCAGGGCAGATTTGCCTAATAGTTCCTGTTCCTATAACAGCCTTTATCGTGCTTTTTTCAGGGAAGAAAGGGGTCACTGACTTGCCCAAAGTATACATTTACGCGAAACTGTGAAAAACAAATAAATTTACATGCCAGACTCAAGGCCCTGCTTTTTAACTTTGCTCCTGGAGCCAGGTCCTTTGCCCCCGCTGTGGCCTCTCTCACTTCTTGCAGACACATGACTTGCATTGGCACGAAGAGGTGCCAAGGCCCCAAGGAGCCCAGGAAGAATTTTGCAACACTCTGTGAGCCAACAAGACTCTAAGAGGATGGCTGACCTCGCTTCCCAAGAGAGAAACGTTAGCTTACAAGAGCTACCCTTCTAGACGTGCTACCAATGTGGAAATATCAGGTCCCAACTGCAGCCTACTGCGCCCCAGGGATGGGATCCTCCACTCCAGAGAAAGCTCCATGACACTCAGAAATACATTCGGATTGCAAACCCTTCTCATTTTGATCACAAAAGCTCTTTGATAATTTCTCCTACCCAGTCAGAAAATGGTGGGAAACTTTTCTCACATTAGGCACACAATTTTTTCTGGCAATATCTGGAACTAAAGACCCGGAGTCAGGTTAAAAATGACATTTCCAGTGAAACAATTTATGAAAAGCCTATTACCTAGCAATTGCATATTTGAATGTAATTATGTTAATGTTATTAGTACATTATGAATGGGACTAATATGATTATTGTTTTGTGTGGTATTACGGGAAATTAATTTAAGTGGATTTACATATTTTCAGATAAGGGCCCGGCTAACGTGGATAAATAAGGGAGCTGACGTTACTTTGAAACAAAAATAAACAGTAAGAGAACGCTGGGTGGTGACTTCATTTGTAATCCAAACGCAGCCATTATTGTGGGGTTTTTTGTTAATGGGAACATTTTGCAATTTCCAAAGTGTTTTTCTTGTTTAAAGGAGCAATCTGAATTAACGTCTCAGCTGCTCTGGGGCATTCTTTGGCCCACCCTTCTACAGTTGAGGGACTTGACAATCAAAGGATGAACCAACCTGCCCCACATGACACCCAGAGTCTCAGGCAGTGCAATATTCAAACCCAAATTGCCTAGAGCTCCACTCTTACACCTAGGTTGCAGGGGAATGCAGCTTTTTACGTCAAAACATGTAGAGTTCTAATTAAATAAGGTAGGTCCTCTGAAAACCCTCCTTCCCCGGATTTTAGTGAAAAGAAATGCCTATCAAAGAATCCGTGTTTGTGTCTGCATTCGGGGAGGCTTCCCTGCCATCACAGCGCTGGCTTTCTACGCGTTTCCGTCTCCTCCCGAGGACAGTCTCCTAGACTCACTGAGCACCCGCACGGTGCCAGCCCTGGGCTGTCAGAGCTCTGCTTTGGGGACCAAGTGCATACAGGAAACCTACGGGCTGCATAGGACCAACTGTGCACTTGAGCCCTGCAAACAGTCAGTGCTAGCTGAGGGCATTTAAGCGTGAGAGAGAGGTCCCTGGGGGTGGTCAGGAAAAGCTGCCCAGGAGCCAGATTGTGGCTGGGCCTGGACACATGAGCTCCACTGGCCAAAAGGAGACTCAGGGCATCTGAGGTCAGAGCTGTGGGTGCAACAGGCAGAAGCAGGAATTTGCAAGACATATTCCAGGCAAACCATGGAAAATCGAGGGTAAGAGTAGGCTGGCGACACACTGTAGATGACCTGTAGGCAAATGGTGGTGGGGGGTGGTGGGTGTTGCTGCAGGCTTCTAAAAGCATGAATTTGACATGGGGAGAAGCTACACGCAGTGCGGAAGGAGTTGGAGAAGGAAGAAGCGGGTTAGGAAACAAGAGTCTTTTGCAAGTATCTAGGCCTGGGGTGATAAGGGCTGGAATGTCTGGGAGTGGTGGCCACTGTCGTGCCTAAGGACAGTATCTCATCTGACACAGTAAAGATTCCAGTCTCCAAGTTTATAGTGACATGTGCTAATGGTTGGTGATTTACTTTTAACCATAAGTTCTTTGAGGACCAGAATTTATGTCTGTTATCTTCAGCACAAAGTCAATAGCAAGCTCCTCTTATATACTCGCTGTATGAATGAATGCATGCGGGTGTGAATGAATGAATGGACTATAATGACAGTCTGTTGGAGATCATTTCCTAAGGACAGGGACTCGAGGCATCGTGATAAGCCTATGAGGAAGCCGCTAGGGGTTTTGTCCTGGCCTCCCGCAGGCTACGTCACCAAGGCACAGGACTCAGCTTGTCCACATCCTTTTCCCTGGATAAGGCTGAAGGCTCCAGGTGTTTCCTGTGGGTCCTTGAGGGACTTGCAGGCTTCCTTTCACACTGCAGGAGGACTGGAGTGGTTTCTCTCCCCAGCGCGCTAGAGGTGGACATTCTTTTGGCCCATGGGTATTTTGTATTAGTCTTAAGAAATGTGAGTAACTAACTACGGTTTCTGAGTAGAGAATGAAATGAAATGGATAATATTAATTCCTACACTATACGGTTGTTGTGAGGATTGAATGAGTTAATAATTATAAATAGTTTAGACTAGTCACGGATGTCTGTTAGCTGTCGTGTTATGATCACAATTTCTGACCTAGTGAGTTGCTCCGCCTATTAAATACAAAATATTTTCATTCTAGGTATAGGCTGAATAAAAATTGTTCCTTCATTTTATTTTCAGCCGTGCAGACTTTCCTACTTTCCTTTGAAACAACAGCTGGTTTTCTAAGTACCCAGTTGGTATGTTGGTGATTGAGGTTAACTATTCCACCAGTGTTTTATTTTCGTGATTAAAAAAGAGAAATACACCTAAATTTTTATATTAGCATTTACCATAATAGAATGTTTCTCAATTCTGAATCAAAGATTAATATCATAATATTTTGACTGTTAAACAATTCACTTCTGCAAATAATAATTTGATCCATAAATTTAAATGGTATTTGTGTATCTCTCATTATTTAGCATTAAAATCATTCTGTCATTACTTTCTAATTATCTTTACATAAAAAAAAGAATAGATCTATTCTTATAAAGTAATTTGTGTTTAATTGAATTAGTAGTTGTCTTTGATTAAAGTATTCTGAAGCCATTATAAAATGAACCTCTTACATATCTCATATTGGTGAATCGTTTTTACCTATGTTATCAAGATGGCTAGAAATACCCATTATAAGGTTTATGAATGAGAAGTGGAAATGGGTGCATTCTTCTCTTTCAGAAAAATGGGTGAAAATACTATAAAATTATAAATCAGATTTAGATTTTAAAAAGTACAGGTAAATATAATACTGGTGAATATGATATTTTATAAAGAGAAAATACACCAGAGTTGAGGAATTCAATGCAATATGAAGGGAGTAATTTGGGGCCAGTTTAGTATCTTGCCATCTTGCTATTCAGCAAGAGGGTAGAGCATACCTACTTATTTTGTGTGGGTCTGAATTTCCTGGTAAATGCCACAGGGATGGAACAGGACTCTAGGGGAGTGAGTCACACAATTCCCTGGGAGCCTCCAGAGGGGCTAGGCGAGGTCAGGCAGGGGCCGGAGCTCGATGAGCGTCTTGGATCTAAGAGAACATTCTACCACCTCTCCACTCTCTCATGCTCACCTTACCTTCCTTTTCCCTAACAGTCATTGATCATTTACAAGCAATTTGCTGAGGGCTTTGTGTGCAGTACCTCTTAATTCTCAAAACGGTCCCATGAACTAAATACTCTTGTGCCCTCATTTTGCAGAGGCTCTAAGACTTGTCCTGCCAGCCGGCTAAGGCTGAAGCTGGCCTCCCACGTCAGCTTCCAGGGCTCGTGCTCTGGACCGTTGCCTCTCCTGAGGCCCACAAGACGGAGGAAATCTCCCTCTCCCCACGTTACTCTCTTTTCCAGGCGGTACAGCTCCTTCCTGCCCTAATTTACGGTTAGCACCTCACTATATGGCTTAGCTTCAAAACAGAAAATGCCTAACTAAGGCTAAGGCTGAGGCTAAGGCTAAGGCTGTGTGCCCAGGATCTGGCCAGAGACCTGGAAGGTCAGAAAGACAGAGGGTGCTGAGGAGCATGTGCACCTTGTGACCAACTCAGCATCTTGAAGAGGCAGTAGAGTATTCTGGATGAGTCCCTGCAAGGGATAGTGCTCCATGAACGAGGCTCTTCCTGAGATTTCTACCCGCAGAGGCTGGGCCTATCTCTTGGCAGTGCTGTTGGCAGAAGCCTTCAGCCCTGAGAACGTCACGCTTCATCCCTGTGCCCACAAATGACCGCCACATCCTTCCGTAAGCCATAGGCTTCACTCTCAGAACCGTCCAGTCAATTTCTGACTCAGAAAGGGGCATTTCTGCCCCCAGAACATCATGCAAACCCATCAGTGTATGCGTCTCAGTCTTTTTGTAAATAAATGATTTATCTTGACTTATTTATTTACTAAACAACTATTGAATGCCTACGATGTGCCAACTACTCAGCAGTTCTTTGGTCAAGAAATGAGTCAACATATGAGAATAGAAGGTGTCCTGCTTCAAAGTCCTAATTTTTTAAGGTATTTCCACAAACTTACACAGCCAACACAACCGTAATATTTCACACCAATTCTACAAAAATCTTTCAGTTAATAGAAAGCTTAGATCATCACACATTTGAAAGGTATAGTTTGTTCTTTTGAAGTATCTACCAAAACTCAAATTTTATTAGTAAGCTATTCCAGAGGACATGCTTTAAAAAATAATAATAATTTATTTATTTGAGAGAGAGAGAGACTGAGTGAGAGAGAGCGAGCGAGAGAGCACAAACAGGGAGAGGGAGAAGCAGACTCCCCACTGAGCAGGGAGCCCGACCCAGAGCTCAATCCCAGGACCCAGGGATCGTGACCCGAGCTGACGGCAGACGCTTAACTGACTGAGCCACCCAGGTGCCCCACAGAGGACCTGCTTTTAAAGGCTAGATTAAAAACCAATTTTGGGGGGGCACCTGGGTGACGCAGTTGGTTAAACATCTGACTCTTGGTTTTGGCTCAGGTCTTGATATCGAGCCCCTCATAGGGCTCCACATGCAGCGCAGAGTCTGCTTAAGACTCTCCCTCTGCCCCTCCCCACTGCGTGCCCGTGCTCTCTCTCTCTCAAATAAATAAATCTGTTTTAATAAATAATTTTTTGTATATCAATGCCCCTTATATATGCAGACCTTTTAAACTATTATTAAGTATTTAAAAATAGTTTATTCTTGGACAATATCATATAAATCCCCTGTCATGTTTAAATTACTTACTCTGTGAGTAAAGGCTTGCTAAGCAAGCAAATCTCAACACAGTCCCTAATAAATTATTGTTAATTCCAAATTAATGTATTCTGTCTTTTTTTATCTTCTGGTTGTTAACTTTCTGGCATATTCAGATCATTTACTTCTACTCTTAAGAAGTGTTTATAACTAAGAGATAAGATGTTGGTATTTTCAGAATGCTACTTAGGAAAGTATTAAAGTAATTTAAAAAGAAAAGAAATTTAGTTGAATCATAATGAAATTCAGCATATTAATTTTAAATGAATAACATTTAATGGAAAAGCAAACTACATGATGCTTTGAAAATATGGAAATATTATAGATGATAATCTTCCACTCAAACAATGTGCATTTAAAATCTCAACTGTTAAAATCTTTTACTTACCTGGTAGAATTTATGACTTCACGTTTCTGATATAGTAGGAATATTTGCTTTGATTTTTTTCGTAAGAAAGTACTAATTTAGTCTGCTATTCATATTTTTTTTTCCTGACAACTAAGGCCTTATTTTGTTTAAATTGTTTTATGATTCTATCAGCTATAACACCCGATTTGCCAACTTTCATTCCAAAAATCAGCAGGTCTTACCTGCTTTTATGTAATATTCATTTGTGTTTTATTTTTATCCATGCTACCTTAAAAAGCAGGAAATTGGATTTAGATCACTATCCTATTTCTCTTTACACTTTCAACCCCCTGGGCTAGCGGCTGCTTTCTCCTCACACTTGTTCCTTCTCTCCTGTATGTGGAACCTCATGTGTGTTTCCAGCCTGGGTGGATAGACCAAAATCATGTGCTTCTCAATATTTCCTAGCTGCTATTTAAAATTTTCAGACTACATTCAGCTTTCTATCACAGCTTTCTCGTCTGTCAAATAAATTAAAATATTTACTGGTCTTTCCTAGATCCTAGCAACAGCCAGTTTTCAAAAGATCTCATTCACAATTATAAGGAGCTATCACCAAAACTGGGTAACTCCTTGAAGTAACTGTAATAAGAAATCTGCAGGACCTCTATGAAAGAAACTGTTTGGGAATTTTGAAGACTGGAATAAATGGAGAGACATACCTTCCAGGTTGGAGCTGCTCTTGGTTTTGCCCTCTAGCATTTGGTAATGGACCGTTAGTTTTCTTTGGGGCTCTGTCCTGGCCATTACAAGCACCCTGGGTAGGGTGGGACACTGGAGAGGCCCTTCCCACCTGCCTGGCCCAGAGGTGAGCATGTGAATCAGGCTGGATCAGCTGGGACAGACTGAGATACTTGGAGATGGTTAGGTTATTCCAGATGGTGGATCCTGAAGAGGCCCAATTTAGTTCATACCACTCATATTCCCAGACCGTCCCCAGTTCCTGCCTCGTTTCTGAGACCTGGCTCTTAACTGTTTTCTTTGATTCTATAAGTTACCTCATACCTTTCTAGTAGTTGCTTTTTATGCCTAAGTTATTTAAAGTTAGCTGTTGCTTTGAGCCAAGAACTCAACTATTATAATTTAATACTGTAAAGATGCTCCACTTCAAGTTAATGAACCAGTGGGAGATTTTTATGGATCTTAAAAAAAGTGATTCAGATATTCATATGGGAGAATAAATGGGTTAGAAAACCAAGTAGGTATTGAGGAGAAAAAGAGAAAAGAATGGGACATGTGCTCTACAGATTTTAAAACAATGGTAATTAAAATCTGTAGCCCTAACAATAGTATAGGTAGACCAATGTAATAGAAATGAATCTAAAAGTGTATTCAAATTATTTCATATTTTATAAAGATGGCATTCGAAATCAGTGAGAAAGTAACAGCTCATCTAATAAGAGGTGCTAGGTTAGCAGACTAACTCCCTGGGGGGGAGAAAGTAAATTGTAATGATTGAACCTGTCTTGTACCATTACTAAAATCTAAAAATACAGATGACTTAAAACAATTAAATGTAAAGCATAAAGTGAGAAATTTTTTTTTTTAAGATTTTATTTATTTATTTGAGAGAGAATGAGACAGAGAGAGAGAGCATGAGATGGGGGAGGATCAGAGGGAGAAGCAGACTCCCCGCCGAGCAGGGAGCCCCATGCGGGACTCGATCCCGGGACTCCAGGATCATGACCTGAGCCGAAGGCAGTCGCTTAACCAACTGAGCCACCCAGGCGCCCGAGAAAATTTTTTTAAAAAATCAAAATATAATAAAGGCAAATATAATATCAAAGAAAGAAATAATAAAGGAAAAGGTAGATTTGATTATATAAAAATGAACGAAATTGTGTGTGTCAGAATTCTGTCCATATATATGCCTGTGTATTTTATTATCTGGTGTTTCTTATCTGCCCCACATGCCAGGAGCTGGTCTTTTAAAGTGTTTCTAGCAATTATTGCATGTGTATTTTTACATATGAAATTTGGGATCAATGTGTCTAGTTCAAACGAAAAACCTATTGGCATTTCTATTGCGATTTCTTTAAATTTAAAAATTAACTGAAGTAAAATTGATATTGTTATGATATTCAGTTTCCAAATCCCGTATATGGTATGTCTTTCCATTTGTTCCTGTCTTATGGGTCCTTCCATAGTGTTTTAAAGTTCTCTTTCTATAGGTTGTATAAAAGCTATTGAAGGGGCGCCTGGGTGGCTCAGTCAGTTAAGTGTCTGACTGACTCTTTGTTTCGACTCAGGTCATGATCTCAGGGTCCTGTGATCGAGCCCTTGTGGAGCCCTGCTGTGGGATCCCCACTCAGAGTGGAATCTGCTTGAGGTCCCCCCACCTGCTCCTTCCCCCGTTTGCGCATGCTTGCTCTTTCTTAAATAAATAAGTAAATAAACAAACAATAAATAAATAAAATCTTTTTTTAAAAAAGTCTGTATATTAATAATCAATCCTACTACTGCATTGAATTCTTTTGCCTATTCAGTTGATTCTGTTAGGTTTTCCAGGTATAAAATATGTATCCTCCAAAAAGTGGTTATTTTGTTTTCTCCTTTCCAATTGGTTACCTCTAATTTCTTTCTCTTGCATAGTAGCATTGGCTATTATCTATAATATAATATAATTAATAATTATAATATTATATAATTATAATATAATATAATTGGCTATTATCTATAATATATAATATAGTATAATAAAAATATATTATTTATATAATATAAATAATAGTGGGGAATACTTGTGGTATGTCTCCATTTAGCATGATGCTGGCTTTCAGATTGAGATATATATATATTAACTTATAAAGGAAATTATCGCACTCTTTGTTTTTCTCAATAATGGTTGTTAAGTATCATCCAGTTTCTAATCATCATCTGTGGAAATGGTCATAAATATTAATTCCTTAATATAATTAGTTTCATTAATAGAAATACATAAGTGATATTGGTCTATTGTTTACTTTCTCTACAACTTTTGTGCTTTGTATATTATAGTTTCTAGGGAGAAAAAATTTGGTAGTTGCCCATTTTTTCACCATAAACTCTGGAAAAATACACTGGATTTGTGTAATTCTCATGTCTGGCCCTAGTGATTTTTTGTTGTTTTGTTGACTGCAGGGAGAGTAGCTCTTTGATAGCCTTCTATATTTCTCCCATAGTCTTTTTAGATTTTCTCTCTCCTCTGGAGTCAGTTTTGACCAATTGCAAATTTCTTAGGACTTTTTTCTATTTCTCCAAAGTTTAAATTTGTTTGCATAGAATTGAACAAAATAATGTCCTATGTTTCTTTAAATTCCCTCCATTTTCTGTTACTCACCCCCTCCCCCCCACTCCACCCTGCTTATTGTTTCCCCTTTGCACATTCTCTATTCTTTTTTAATTAGCTTAGCTATTGGGTTATATCTTTTACTGTTTTTTTTTTTCTTCCAAAAACATCTTTTAGATTCATTTTGTTATTGTGCCATTTTTTGTCTTCTAATTTAACTTTTCCTCTTAAAAATTTCTTCTGATTTTATTCAGTTTCTTTTCGTGCTCCTTTTCTAACCTTTTGAGTCAACTTCTTTTTTAATTTTTAATTAATATAAAGATTTGAGGTGATACATTTTTTTCCTGAGCATTTTAGTGGCCTCTTGTAACTTCTGATATGCAATATATTTATTATGCTGTTTTCTATTTATCCTGTACTTTGGGATTGTGTTTCCTCTTTGAACTAAACTTGCTTAAATAAAACCAAGTTACTTGGTATTTACCTTTGCTTTTGTTAGATATACTTATTTGTCTGTCACTTGAGGCATCAGCTTCAAATGATGCTCTTTAATCCCCAACGATTGCAAATGAGGCAATCAGCAAATAAGCTCTACTTCCCATCTTCTTTCCCACATCTTTTTCTTTGCTAGTTGTATCATTTCTACATTGTCAGAGCATATTTAATATTCATATTCTGTTTTTCCACCCTAATTCCCACATCATTTTAGTCTCAGTACCCAGCACTGATCATGTTTGTTATCTCTGGGAAAACTGAGGATTGACTTCTAGTATTTTTCTCAAAAAGAAGAGAAATAGCATTCTCTAATGTCACATTTTCAAAACTGTTTGTCTTTAGCCTTTGTACTTGAAGACTAGTTTGAGTCTAAAATCGCTGATGCATTTTATTTTCTTGAGTTTGGATAGGTATGTCTCTATTATCCACTGACTTTGAGGATAGCCGTGGAGAATTCTGAGACCAACATGAGTTTTCCGCTTATAAGTGGCTCAGTCCTTTTGTCTGGCTACCCAATTATTTTTCTCTATATTTAAGATATAGAGATATTTAAAATTCAGTAACATAGGATATATCTTGGTGAGATAATACAGAGGATCAGATCTTCAAATTAGGCTCACAAGAATCAGAGATCTTGCCTCTTTATTAATAATTCAAATGATACAATTAACTTCAAGATACAGGGAAAACATGAAGTCAGACTATGTAGCTCCCAAGGTCCTTCCTGGACGCATTAGCATGCACTCTCTGACAGATAACGTTTGAGGTCCCCCAAGAAATGTGCAGAGAGTATTACTTTCAATCATGAAACATCTCCATTTTATAGTCCGATAATTGTCATTTTCCCCCTATGTTTCCCCTAATAACACTGTGAGAAGGTTCAGAGTATGTTCACATGAATACGTGGTCATTTCTTTCTTTCTGTCTCCACCTCCATCCCCACTCTCATCCCCAGGATAGAGAGGTTGAGTTACAGACCCACCGGTGCTGAGCATTCTGGGTCAGCTCTCCATAACACATGGTGTGTTCTTCCAAAATATGGGCTCAAGTCTTCCTTTATTTTAGTAATGATTTCTTGAATTAAGTTTTTTAATATGTGTTCTGTCCCAATTACTTCTCCTCTCAAGAGCTCCAATTATGCATATTTTAAAAATCTCTGTGCTTGTCCTCTCTCTCACTTCATCTCTCCTCATTTTAAATTCCCTATTTCACTTTGATTTTGATCAAGTTCTCTAATTTCTATTATTTGTCTTTATCATGTTCTCTGTAGAACTGTTCTTCCTGTGCTGCTTTCAATTTGATCTTCATTTCTATGATTTTTTTCTCTTCTTTCCTGAGTTCTGTCCCCTTACCATTTCCTCTGGTGGTCTTTCTGTCTGTTCCCTGAGATTTTGTGGGCTTGCATGGTTGTGATTGCTTCTTTGTTTATTTATCAGTTGTTATTAATAAGTTTTATTTATTTTGTTTTTTGCTTTTTATTATTAATAAGTTTTAATGTTCAAAGTTTCAGAGACTTCTGTGTCTGACCCCAGGCCAGTGGTCAAAATTTCATGACCCCAGCAAATTTCACAACCCCTTCCCACACTTTTCCTTCGAGTATCAGTGCTGTGCCAACGTTTGTTTCAAATTCCTCTATGACGTGACTTGGCCTTTCCAATAACTTGGAGGACCTTCTTGTGAGAGAAGAGGGTCCACTCCACAAAGATAGAGTGTTGTTACCTTATTGTATTATCTGGGGAGAATTATTTTCCCTGCTTCCTCAAACCAAATCGACCTAAGAAACCATCTGCCCACGGCCTACCCTGCTCCCCCTGTGTCAGATTCTACTGCGACATCAAGCCGTATGTCCGACAGTCGGCACAGGTGTCTGGATGGGATGGGGAAAGGGCGTGGGAGGGGTCCACATGTCTGAAGGTCTATCTTAGAAAGTGTAAACTTGCAACATATGCAAAACAGATGGAAAGTCAGGGGAAATCAAAACACTCTAGCACAAAGACTATAGCAATAGTTAAAACTCAAGTTAAATCTTTTTTCCCCTCCATATGAAATCTATATAGTGTATGTTTAATTTCATTTAATTTCAGAAATAGAAATCTATAGCAGACTCTCTAGAAAATGAATCTTCAAATTAATCATTTTGAAACTAAAATTTAAACAGCTTATATTCAATAATTGCCGATTCTAAGCCAAATGCGGCTTTCATAGAATAATGATATGTAATTGACATCTACTGTGTATGAGTCAGGCTACACTGAGCTAACCTTTTGATCTAGTAATTTAACAGCACAGGAAAAGAAATGAGGCCTACTCGATTTGAACAGGCTTTCCAAATTCAATTAACTTTAACCAGTATATTGACAGCATTCTCTCTTTTCTTATTAAAATAAAATATCTTCAACATTCAAGATAAAATCAGGTGAGTATCCTGTCCACAAAAAGCAGATCAAGTTTTTCAAGAACATTTTTAAATTATTATAGATTAAATCATTAGCAATAAAAGCATTAATTTAAATATTCTGGCAGGTGATCTTTACTTTAAAAATTGTCTTGTTTGGATCACTTGAAGAAAAACTACATTTTTCTTTTCCTCACTGGATAAAGCATTCAGATGATGTTAAGACATTTAAACTGAAGGCACCATAGAAGAAAAATTCCACCTTAGCATCATAGATTTTAAATCAAAGCCTATGAGGTGATACACATACTAATGTTAATACACACACAGGCTTACACCATGTAAGAAAAAGAAACATTACCGCCCCCTCTAAGTAATCATCAGGTCAAACTTGTCCTCTTAATGCCAAGAAGTTAGAATCTAAGCAAAGTTTTAGGTCAAGAAGTCTCAACTCAAATGCTGCCTCCTGCATCTCTAATTTACTCTCTACGAAAATATTTATTCCTCTCGCCTTTTTATAAAAGAAAATTCATTTACATAGCTTTGGAATTTGCTATGAGAAGACTCAGACCATCAGTTTTCTGCACTTCCTTTAGTCATCAGATGTGACTGGAAGCAGCAGTTTCTTTCTGCAAACACACGGTGCCCCATGGCCGCCTGTCCAGCCCTCCTCGGTGTGGGTTTTCAATCCATTGCTACAGTGGCCTGCTATGTGTACAAGTCTTGTGTAATCACGTAAACTGTGGTGATTATTATCAAACAAAAGAAGTTCTTACCATGCTGAGATAAAATGTATTATGGAATGTTTTTCACTACTAGTTCTTGGCATTTGGTACTTTTGTGTGTGTATAATTAAAAAGTCATTTTGAGACTATTATATGCATAGCTATCTGGCATTATAATGTCACTATTATATGACATTATATTTTTTATGAAAGAAAATCAGTAAAATTTTAAATTGATTTGAAGGGTATTTTTAATTTATATATCATTCATAATTGTGTGTGATATTAATGTAATGAACAGTGATAACCTTAAAGAACAGTGTTTGATGATTCTGTTTGGTGATGGATGCATATTGTGGTGTCTGAATTCTTAAGTCCTTTTACACAAGTCTCCTGATGATTTCCCCAAAGAGCTTGACTTTAAGATGTGGAAACTGATGAAAGAATTGGCTCTTCCAATTTATAACCAGCAATTACACATCAAAAAAGATTAGAAACTAATGGTCAGGTCAAATGAACAAAGAAATGGGCATACATTTTTAAGATTATATTTTTCATAGTAGGATGTGACAAACACAGTGTTATGGATACATAGACAAATGTTGGATTTTTCCAGTAAAAACAAATTTAAATAGAGTTTAATAAACAGATTCATTTTGCATTTTTTTAAATGGTTGCTATCCAAAAGAATTATAGACTTGGAAAACTCCAAGTGACCTTAGGGATTCTCCTGTCCCTCTTCCGTCCTATACACAAGCAAACCATCCTTCAAGGAGATTATAGCTGGCCCATGGCCACCGCAGGAGCTGCCTTCTAGACTGAACTGGTTCCCACCTCGTTAATCTGTCCTCACTGCCCTGCATCCCCACACAGCTCCTACGCAGGCAATCATATGATGAACGGTGGTCTGGCAGAGGGAGCCCTGAACTAGCAACTGGGAGATGTGAGTGGTTGTTGGAAAACGGCACATGAAGGTCCTAAGTATATTTAACAGATAAATCTCATTTTAGATATTTTAAAACTTGGAACAGAGTGGTACTGTAACCCAGATGACATCCTATAATTGGTCTTCCTGTCTCCTGATGGCGTTTCAGTTCCAGATGTGGAGGGCCACCGGTCTCCCTGAGGACGCCTCCCTGAAGAGGTTGTCATGTGTCCACCAGCAAATCTGTACCCTTCCCTCTAGCTCGAAACTTCGTCCTCTCTCAGTGTTCCCTATTGAAGCTAATGCTGTTGCCACCTATCCACCTGTATAAGCCAGAAACACAGACATCCCCCTCACACCCTCTATCAAATGTAACACCAAGTGCTATTTTTTGTATTTTCCAAAGTATGTCATCATTTCTCTATGACCCTAGAACAAACTAACTTTGATTGCATTGCACCTGGACAGTGCAATAACCATTTAGTTTATCTTCCCTCCAACGTTGTCAAAACAGTAGCCAAAATATAAAATTAATTGTCACTTGTCTATTTACAACCATCCTTAACATCTAATTTTACCCTTAGAATAAAGGTGGATGATTACCCTTTATGTGGCCCATATCCCCTTATGTCACCTGACTCTAGCATCACCTGAATCCTGCTTACTTCTCCAGCTTCACCTCAAATACCCCCTCCCCTCCTCCAGGTCCACTAGACTCATCTCCATTTCTGAACAGTTCAACACTCTTCCACCTCAGGGCCTTTGCTCAAACTGTTCTCCTTGTGTATAATCCTTTACACCCCCTTTCCCTCCCTATTCCTCCATCAGGCTTGCCCTGAAGCATCCAACTCAGGGAGCTCCCCTGACCCTCTCTCTATGCCTGATCAGGCTTCTAGGTCTTAGGTTCCCATAGCATGATAGAAGTACATGTTAATTCAATGTCCCTCTTCCCTGCTAAACTGAAGCTCCATGAGGTCGGGGACTGAGTCTTCTCTCAGCCTCTCAGTTCCTAGCACAACCGGACATCAAACTGAAAAGAGAGTCTAGCTTTGATTTAATCTTGCTGCCTGTCATGGCAGGAAAAGCCGAAGTCGCCATGGAGATAGCTGCCCATGATGCCATTAGGAGGATGCTCATTCCAGGGAGCTAAAGCGGAAGCAAAGTCCAAGGGAAGGAATGCAGTAACTATGATGGGGAAGCAGGAAGGACACCCACTTCTGCGCAGGCAGAGAGCGGACCATGCCTGTCAGAAGAAGGAGCTGAGCTGTCACAGCAGGTGCTGTGATCAGTTTTCGAGGCGCATGGGCCACGGCGCAATTATGAAGCATGTACTCTGCTGTTATAAATCTGTCATGGGTAGATGACAGCACCCAGCAGAGAGCATTGCCCGCAGTAGGAGCTCATAAGCATTTTTGGTTTGAATTCAATACCAATGACGAAATGAGCCCAGCTATTTGCCCAGGCTTCGGGAAGGAGCGAATGGCTCAGCACTCTGTCACACCATGACACACATGGTTGGTTGTATTGATCTCACTCCTGAATTGGAGGGAAGGGCTGTATTACATGGTTCTGTCATGTAAATCACTTTAAAAAATTATTCTTCCATCTATAAAATTATGCATATTTTGGAACATGATCTATCACTATGGAAGTGGAGGGGTGAATGGAGTATTTCATCAGAATAACTATTTACTGACAATTCATACTATTTTATAGTCCATGTCTCTTGGAATGGATGGGAGTTCATTATTCACTGGTTTATAAAATCTTCCAGACTGAATGATGAACTCACATCTGTTACAATTGGTATGGATGATAAAACTGGTGTGAATTGTCCATAAATATTTATTGTCAGGAAATATCAACACGAATTGCTCTTTTTGGGAAAATAATGCATATTTTATTATTGATACATAAAGCAGGACATTTATGTTTACTACATATAATAACATAGCAATAAAATAATATTTTGTAGAATATCAGAGAGTTAGAAACAAAGACGAAATTTTGTGTTCTAAAGTGAGTTTTATGAAAACACTTTTGAAAGACCACGCTACTAACGTTAGCTTATTTTATAGTATTAAAAACTTTCACTTAGTCAAGAATTGGCCATTGAGTTTCAGGATCAAAATCAATTATAATTTCTGCTGTCAAAAATAGATGGTTTGCAAAGACCATCCTGTGGATAAGTGGTATATTCAGGATAAATTCAACAACCCTAGGTTCTTAATATGAGCCTTGGTCATGAGCCATAAAACATATTCCTCACTGAATTCCATATTGTCTCTTCTCCCCCCACAAAAAAAAAGCTCTTTTGGGGAAAAATTTTTCCACAACAAGGAACTCTAACAATATGTAAATACGTACATGTGTCTGTGTGTCTTCATATGTGTGTGTGTGTATGTACATGCGTTGCCTGAAAGACCATCTGATCCTACGTTTTTCCTGAAGAGCAGATAAAACATAATAGTTCACATCTAACTTTTAAAAGTCTCTATATTTATTGGTCGGTGGCACCGTCAGATAAAAGCGATGTTTCGGGGTGATAGAATGCTACAAAATCCAGAGCCTTAAGGAAAGGAACTGTGGGCAAACATGGAGTTCATATTCATTTTTGGTGTTCCTTGTAGGTTAAAAAAGACCGCATGGTCTCACTTCTCATTTCACCAAGCTGAGTCAACATTTTTAAAACCTGATCGATCCTTCTCAGGCTTACACAGGGGAAAAGGACCGCTCCCCCAGCAAACAGAGCCAAAGGCCAGTTTCCTACCCCAGCAGCTAGGAGAGCTTCAGTCCACCCCACCTTCCCACAGCAGGGTGGTGCCGGGAATTCCATCCTCCACCCCTCCTTGCTCCACACTGGCCCCAGGGACCTTGGGCAAGGGCTGCACTCGGTCTTTCCCCGCAAAGCAGTGCCAGGGGTTAGCCCCCAAACTCTGACAGAGCCCCCCAGGGTTTGGCGTTCCAACTGAGCCAGCTCTGACACCTCCTTCAAAGTTCTACATTTCTTACGTTTTTCTCTTAAATTCTGACTTTCTCTTATATAGTCACCCACAGTGAGCACCCCAAGCTTCAACAATGTACACAGATGCTCTTTGGACATTTGAAATTTGCCCCAATTGAAGTGTTGGGGCAAAGAACCACCAGCTTTTTTTGCTGGATGTATGAAATTGTTTTTCACATGTTGACGTGGATTAGCCCAAGTACCGCTTCGCTTTAGTGCTGTGTTCAGGGTAGAAGCCTTACACAGTGGGCATGGCTTGGAGGTTTTTGAAGATTTTTCAAAACACACCACAGTGGAACTCTATGTCTTTTGCTTGATTGTTTTCTTAGAAATTAAGGAAATGATTTTTGAGAGACTAGGCCTCCAGTTTCTTTCTTTCTTTTCTCTTTGCTCCACAGAATTTAGACACTATCCAAATCACATTTATTCTGTATCATCTTTTTAGAATTTGTTTTCCAGAAGAAGATACTCAGCATTCAGCTTGTGACAACGGCTAGTTGTTGAACCTCCCTGAGATTCTTGTGGTTTTTTTCTTAATTGCAATTTCAACTCATGCACTTGAAATTCCAGGTGCTAATAGTGTGGGAAATGAGCTGGCATCCGATTTACCGTCAGAATGACGCTGAGGCTTCAGTCATGGGAGTTATACACTTGGCCGTGGTAAAGAAACACCTTTCTGCCCTCGTGCTCTGTGTCCATGGTATTGTGTAGCAGGGGCCCCGAAACTAGGGTGTTGGAGTGGCAAGGGCCCACGGACCTGAGCTCAGGTGTGGCTCCGAGCCCGGACTGCTCTGTGATGCTGTACTCATCACCTCCAGGGTCACAGCCTCGGTTTCTCTACTTGTCAGGTGACGATAAGACCCATCATGTGGGACTGTTGAGAGAATCAGACTCAATGTCTATAAAGTGCACACCACAGAGGAAACACTGCATAACTAATGGCTATTATTAACATTATCCAACATTTGAAATTTAAAATGAGTGTAAAAGAATTTGGCCATTATCATCATATCTCTGAGTAGGAACTAAAAAAAAAAAAAAAACACCTAAAAATTGCTTGTTGCCGGGTTTATAATGTCGAATCATTTTATGCAATACTTTACCTGGAATTTGAGCAGAAAATTGGTTCCTGATTATCTGAGAGACATAATGCATAGAGAACTTTTTAATCACAAAATAACTACTCATCTATACCACCAAACACTTGTGAATGACTTTTCTCAATTATCTCCCCAAAATGCAGAGAACATAAAGTCGTTTTATATAATATCTAAAAATATCTACAGTGATGACAGCGCAGTGATGTGTATGTAGTAAAAACCATCAGGTGCATTCTAAAGAGAAATACAAGCAAATTTAGGACTGTATGTTCTTTCGGGTGACTTACTTGGCGGCTTCTCGTCATTAGTGCAATTGACTGTGAATTGCCATAGTGACGATCAGAAGACCGTGACCAGTGAAGTTGGGACCAAGTGATAAAAGTAGTCCTCCTTCGGGGAGGACAGGCGCCAAGGTCAGCCGTAGGCTATTGCAGTGTTAGACGGGGGCATACAGACAGAAGGCTGGAACCCATGCTCATGCAGATAAATGTGGAATTTCCCGCACTAAATACTTAGCCCACGCAGCCAATGCTGGGTTCCGCCACAGCCCAACCTCTGTGTTGAGGGCTTGCTGATGTCCAGAGTCCTTGCCTGTCCTTCAATCTTGTTTGTTTTGATTGGCGGACTTTCCTGATTTGGCATTAGACACATGAGGGCCAAGTCCATTAAATGATGTCTTTCTTTATGGGATTCCTTTTCCTAAGTATTTCCAAAGCACTCTGCTTAATGATGTCACAGATTGTAAGAGTTATTTTATTTCTTGTATTAGTCTTGTGTCAATGTCTCTGTTATAAATATCTCTTCGTTTTTCCATGGACTTCCTCAATAGTTCTTCTTACATGTTTTTAGGTTTTTAAATATGGAAGATTATATTTGAGATAGAATTCAAGGAAAGCTGGGGCGCCTGGGTGGCTCAGTCGTTAAGCGTCTGCCTTCGGCTCAGGTCATGATCCCAGCGTCCTGGGATCGAGTCCCACATCGGGCTCCCTGCTTGGCGGGAAGCCTGCTTCTCCCTCTCCCACTCCCCCTGCTTGTGTTCCTGCTCTCGCTATCTCTCTCTCTGTCAAATAAATAAATAAATAAAATCTAAAAAAAAAAAAAATTCAAGGAAAGCTAAGAAAGCCTTCTAACTAATCTAGTTCTACCACGTGGTTCTATGAAGTAACTCCAAGATGACCCCAGTCTAGGTGCCAACAACCGCCACAATGGTATGTCACGCGAATAACGCTCACATGCGCCCCATGCCGTGCTGACCCTGTCCCACCTAACCCTGTGCTAGTCCCAGGAGGGAGTTCCTGTGATCCCATTCTGCGCGGAGGAAACGAAGACCGGCGGAGTTTAGTGACTTGCTTGTCCAGGCCCTGCAGCTGGTGGGTGGGGCCGACACTGGACGGTGCCGGCAGGCAAGGCTCTCAGCCTTTGCCAGGCTACCTCTCAGCTTTCTTTGGGCCACCCATTTCCCACAAATCATTGCTAATCCTCCCTCTGTGCCAAAGCTGAATTCACTTAATTCACACGCACACAAAACAATCCCCGGGGACGGGCTTAGTGGGGTTGGGTTATATCCATAATCTATTTTATAGGAGAGAATCTTCCAAGGGAACCAGAATGTATAGCAGCACCCAAATCTCAAAGCTACTGCTGCCCCTTTCTTTGGCTCATGGAAATGCGCAGGCAAGCCCAGACTGAGCCAGCAGGAGGAAGCAGGCCAGGAGCTCCTGGGCAGAGGGGTGGAGCCCTGACTGCATCTGGCTGCCTCCCTTACTGCCCAGTACCAGCTGCAGGCCTCACTCCATGTCTCTAACGCTTCCTTGTCCAAACTCTAAATGAGGACACCAGTAACAGCACCTGCCCCACGGCCTGTTGCAAAGGTGAGATGAATTAATGCATTTTAGCACAGTACAGCACCTGGCAATAGAAAACACACAACAAACATCAGCATTGCTATTATTATTATGTCATGGTTCAAGGGGGAGCATTCAGCAGGGGCCCATTCACACAGCGGCCACTGACAAAGAATGCTGCATTAAATGAAGTCAGATCTGCATGAACTTAGCGTGAAGTCCAAAGTCAGGGCGAGGATGAGACAAAAGTTTCTTCAACACCTACCATATTAAGAGAGACAGCATAGGAGGGGCGCCTGGGGGGCTCAGTTGGTGAAGCCCCTATGTTACTATGGTAACATAGTCCAATCTGCCTTCGGTTCAGGTCATGATCCCAGGGTCCTGGGAGCGAGTCCTGCATCAGGCTCCCTGCTCAGTGGGGAGCCTGGTTCTCCCTCTCCCTCTGCCTGCCGCTCTGCCTACTTGTGACCTCTCTTTCAAAAATAAATAAAATATTTTTTAAAAAAGAGAGACAGCATGGGAGATTCAAATATAGCTCCCGTCTTCAAGGAGCTTAACTCTTGTAATTGAGATATTTTCACATTTCCTGTAAAATGGGGTACTTGGTAGTAAGTGTTCTAAGAAAAGCATACATTCTGTGTAAATGATTAAAAGAAAAATATCTTGTGATTTTTGTGATCAGGCAAGTCTGATACGATGAACTTTATAGATTTTAATAAGCAGAGGTAGGGAAGGGATTCAGAATGAAGGAATGGCACAAAGGAAAAATGAGCAGGTGGAGAGCCTCTTACTCTTGGTTGGGGATAACAACTGTCATTCCACTGGGGCCCAATGTTCCTGTGGGAGATGATTGGAAGTAAGCACTGGCTTCAGACCCATTAAAAAGGGCTTAATCCCAGGCCAAGAAAGCTGAAATTTATTCCACAGATAATGATAAATTTCCAAAGGTTTTCACCAGTGAAGAAATGCAAAACAAACTGAGTTAATGAAGGTTTAACTAGGTGGTTGAAAAGGATGAATTTGAGGGGATAGAGAGACAGAGGCAGGAGAGAATGGTGGAGAAGTTGTTGCAATAGTAAAACAAATTTGGAGTCAGATTATAAGGGACTAAGTGTGGTGGCCAGCTCTGACCACTGAAGGGATGTGGAGTGTAGGATGGACCTGAGTCACTCTTCTTACAGTTTCACAAGCGACAAGTCCAAATTCTTTTGGTAACATAGTCCAATGTCTAACATTTTTCATGGAACAAAATTTTCACTAAATAAAGCATAATATATTCAGAATGAAGGAGGAAATGTTATAGGAAACTGTCATTCGGCCAATGTTTGTTTTAAATAGAAATTCAAAGATGCTTCTACTCCCTAACTGGCTGTATTAATATTCTTCAATAATATTGAGTAATCTAAACTGATTAATTCAAAATTCTGTTTCTTCCAGCTCTCTAAAAAGATCTTTCTCCGTGCCTTTTGAGTGCACTATTATAGAAGATGGGTATTACTTTCCATCCAGGGCTCAGTGAAATAAGCATGCAATCTCACACTTTTGCAAGGATTTTTTTTCAAACATAGAAACAGATATGGATTGATCCTGAATGTAAAAATCAAACACAGTGCTAATATTTATTAGACACCTTCCCAGTGTATCAATGAATTATTCAAGTTACTAGAAAAGATTTTCCATTACTGCTCTTTATTGTTAATATGAAAGTTTTAACAGCAAGTAAAGTTTCTAGAAAAATCTTATGAGCCATGTTGTTCTTTGGAGATTCTAACAACACTCGGGTCATGAACATCAGTCAGTAATGAACTATGGATTTCAGCTCTAACGATCGAATGCAATGGTCTTGATTTCTTGTCTGTGGCATCACACACACACTTGTAAGCACGCAGCAGGGCACGCGAGTGTGTGGGCCCCGAAGTTATCTCTGAGGTTTGGAATATCTACAGCCCAAAGGCGGGTCTTGTCTCCATGCTGGGAACCAAACAGGCTTCACAAAGGGCAACAGTCAAAGTACAACAATGGAATGAAGCCTTTCATGCTCATTTCTGGGGTGATCCAAGGCAATGGTCTGACTAAGACAACGCACCCTTCTCCGCAGAGAGCTGTGGAGTTGAGAGTTGAGAGTTACATCAGGAATTATGGGAATCTAATTTTGGGGGAATTTCAGTTATTACCAGTATACATGGTCCAGGAGATCAGATGGATTTGCAACTAAAATGTTTATCTTCCATGTAAAGAATTGGGGGAGCTAAGATGATATGGACAATAAGACAAAATTACATAATGAAGTCTAATGAATATTAGAGAAAGTTAGCACAAATACTCAAAGAATTACGGGTACATGTATTAATGTACGTCAGGTCTGGATATATAAAGAATAGAGGCTCGCCATGTTGTGAGACTTTTAATGAAAGTTTTCATTTTTGAAAATTAAATGAGGACATAGAAAATCATGTTTTATCAACATCAATGAGGAATATAAAAGAGATAATGGAAAAGAAAATAACAGTACTAACCACACTTTGAGACATTCTCATAGGCTAGTAATATCCTCTAACACTTTTCTGTTTTAATTCCAGCCAGATTTTATTTTTGCCAAAATACCATCTAGCCTGATACCTCCAATAGCAATTACAGAATATGACCCAATTATTTCTTTAAGAAAAAAAAGAAAAAAAGAACTTTTTTTTTGGTTAGGAAACTAGATATTTTAATGAAAATGATCTAAAAAATGCAATTGTAGTAAAATAGATAAGGAAATTGTACTTCCTTGTATTAAAATATTTTTCATAGAACATTAAAAATATATTAATGAGAATCTAATCTCATATAAACAAGTTAATTTGCTATAATATTGCTTTATGTATGTTTATATGAAATTGCATGGGAGTAAAACAAATTATGTCATCATAATATTGTTTTGTATCCCCTACGGAAACACTTGTATAGAACAGTTTAAAAAGCATATTATAAGAGAAAAAAAAACTTAGACTTAGTGAGGATGGTATCTTTAAACAAGTTATTTTCTTGGAGGAGCAAGGAAAATTACTAAAAACAAAATTCACATTTAAAATTAGCCAGTAAAGGTCAATTGTCAATGTTGGTCTCAGTTTTCCTCAAATGTTAAATGGAAGCTCAAGGAAGAGAGAACCATTGGGCAAAATTTGGGAAGGAAAGAAATATTTTGAAGGATCAGATATAAATTTATTTTTTATTTTACAGTAAATTTTCTGACAACCATATCTGTAGCTGCATTTAATTTTTACTAATCATGGCGGCTCAAAATTACAATTTGTACAGTATTAATTTCATAGAGTAATTCCAAAACAATTGTAAGGACTTAAAGAAATTTAGAATTTTGTGTAGTTTTATTTACCTTCCGGCTTTTTAGAACCCTAATGTTTGGGGTCCTAGTTATGTAGTTTTATATAGGATTAATCGGTGGTTTCCTGGCGGACTCAGGACCAGAGCAATGGCTGGAGCAGCGGGCTAAGATGTGCAGCCCTCCGATGTATCTCATGCATTTTATTTTACCTGGTCTTTCAGATGGGGCAATAATTAGACCTACCCACAGCTTTTCCAAATGAGAAAACAACTGTAAACGCTTCACACTGATTTCTGCAAACAGCTTGCTTTTTCTTAATTTATAACATTGCATCTTATAACAGGCTGTCACTACATAAGAGGAGGTGATAAGAGTCCTGTGTCCTGAAATGTGTATCCAAATAATTCTATTTTACCTCATTGAATGGCATATCAATTATCAATCTGACCTTGCAATAGTTCAGTGCCAATCAGAAATTCAAAATCCCTTATAATGTTTGTTCTTACCTTGGTATCTGCTCTCAATGCAATATGCGACTTTTTTTGTGCTACAAAGCTTTGTTTCATTAATTAACTTGAAATGAGAATATGTAAAGACTTTTTGTTCCCTCGTTATTCACTAAAGAGGGTGGGCAGGTTCATCATCAGATCTCAAAACAAAATTGACACAACTGTGCTTATTTACACCTAAAAGAGATATTAGTACACTCACTGAAATGCATCTCCAGCCAGAGGTCAGGGTTAAGGTTACGGGCATGGTTTTATAAGGACGCTCATGTTGCACCTGTCGGCACTGTCCCTCGCCTGAAGATAAATAGCAGACTTCAGTTTCCAAAATAACAGTGTTGTTCTGTATGGCCTCATTTGTAAATAATCCAGTTTGAAGGTAACCCCGAAGTCTTGATTTAAGGCACATTGTAAATGAAGGCCAGACCAAATCGCTGCAGGTGGTGCCTGTGACCAGCCTCATTAGTAAGTGAGCTTGGTCCTTCAGAGGATGACCTAGGAAGCAAACTGGCAAGTAGGTGGCTGGATGGGTGGATGGAAAATCATAAGGGAAGGTTGTAAAGAAAGCTTTTTAGAAACTGAATCATTGTAAATGCTCCTCTTTCTGAAGGTGATAATCAGTTACTCTAAGTAATTTATTGATTATACAACTTCCTCCAAAATCCACAGATTTCCTCCACAATCCCTCGGATTCTTTCAATTCCCAGGGTAGTGCTGCCTCCGGGCACTTCAGAAGTAACAGGAATTTCTTCAGGCCGCCCTGCTGCCCTCTGAAACAGTGTCTATTGAATCAGTCAAAAAGAAATGAATGCCAGAATGTCTTGTGCCCTAGAAAATCTAACTGGAGAGATCTTGCCACTCCCTAGCTTCCCAGGATATTATGAGACTTTGTTTCTCTTATAAAAACTACCCAGTAGATAAACAGGCTAAAGAACAAATCACTCTCATGAGAAAAAAAAAAAAAAAATGAAACCCACATAGCAAAAAAAAAAAAAAATGTTAGCCCTCCTAAGTAGTGGGAAGAACACTAACTAAAGTAACACTGAATAACATTTCATGTACATTGAATCAACAAACAGAATTTTCATGATAGCATCCAGGGCTGTGGTGAACAAGTAAACTCAGATGTTGCCCGTAACATTCTAAATTGGCATAACCTTCCTGAAAATCAGTATATGTATACCAATGACTGCAAAAAACTGTGAACTATGTTCACAGTCTTTGAAGCAGAAAGCTGGCTTCTGAGAATTGGTTCCAGGAAACAACAGAACTAAAGAAAGAGAGGGTGCACACCAAGATGTGTATTTATTGCATCATTCTTGAAAATTGTGAAAATCGGAAAGTAGACAATGTCCCTAACTAGAGGAGGATGGCTACATAATTTACACTCCCTCAACTCCGTAGCTGTTAAATAGTCATTAAAAAGTACAATTGTGTGTAATGTGTATCAATGTTGAAAAGAACGAATGCGATAAGTTGGTGGAAACCTGCACTCCGGTGACAATTTCTTCCAACCTCAAGGCCTTTCTCTGCGTTTGTGCTTTGCCACAGGGCGTCCTTCCCAGGCTGCTTGTTACAAGCCTATTTCTTCTCAGCATTCAGGTCTCAACTTAAATGTAACTTTCTCAGGAAACCTTCCTGGTCACCTGCCCGGACAGTCTCATCCCTCTCTGCCCATTGCCTATTTGCCTTCCTCGCTCGAACTTCTCACTCTGGGAAATGCTCTTGGTCGGTCATGGGTTTCTTGGCATACCTTCTGCCTCTTCCACCGGAATGTGAGCTCGTATGTTGACCAATCTTGTTCTCCACTCACTACACAGTGCATCTTCTTGAAATCACAGAAGTTGGAAGACTGCCTCTAATTTTAAATTAGAACCTGTTTCCTGGTGTCCTCTGTGAACTTACGGCCTCATTCCTCTTAGGTTCCAACTGGGAAGCCAGTTTGCAAACGGTGCTCAGAGCACGTGACAATAGTGTGTGACCACTGGGCAGGCTGTGCTGGGAAACAAAGAGCCTCTGCTCTGTCCCTGTGACAAGCAGCTTCTCTCTCCCACTGCGCCCACAGGCACCCCTCCCACAGCCCAAGCCCATAGACTTGGCAGGGGTAGCCAGCCTTACCAGTGCCCCTCCCCTCAGCAGAGGCCAGCCTACTCGGAAGGAGGGTAGGTGACGAATTTGCTGTCTTCCCAGAGGCCAGGAAGGTTGCCTGGCCTATGCTAGACCCCCTTGCCTCCTGAAATCCCCACCACTAAAGCTGCTTCTTTGAACCAAATATCTCTATAAAAATATAAGGAGCCTAGATACAAGGACCCACCATCCCATGGCAGATCTTTTAAGACCAAGAATGTAGGTCTTGTCCATAGAAGCCTATAGAGGGGCAGTGTTCCTTAATAGACAGTATTTCCAAAAGACTGAAATTAAATGGTAAGAGGACCCTGGAGTAAATGAGGGCAAGAAATCCGTTGAGCCCTGAGTCCAGGTCTCTCCCTCCACCTCCTGGAGGTTTTTCCCTGTGCAGATCTAATATAGCCAGAACCATCTGGAATAGAAGTTACACATGTGTGCTTGTTTGCCAGGACATTTACCCCAGTTTGTTCAGAAGCTCCGAGTCTACTTCGCTAAGGTCAAATTTGGGAGCCTGGCCAGGGACAGGGGCCATGAAGTCCACCACCATCCCAAGGGACCCAGGGCCACACTTTGAAGAGTCTAGAAGAGGAGAGAGAGCTTTTTTGGCCAAAATAGCAACCCATGCAGTGATGGTGGTAGATGGGGTGATTTTAGCTAGAATAAGAAACAGGAGAGCAAGTGTCCTAAAGCCCCATGTCAGTCAGTACTCTTCCTATGGGGACGAGCTATGAGCCCACACACTGCTCCATTTCTTCCTTTGGTGTCACCATGTCTTCGCCAGCATAGCTTTCTCCTTGTGGTCGGCAATAGGCAAGGATCCCTTCTCACTCCACCCCCCTCCCCCAGCTATGTGCTTGATATAAAATGGCAATTATAACACAGTGTTGTTAGTACGTATTAAGTGCCAATTAGTACCTCAAAACACAAAATAAGGAAATCCAAATATACATTATTTTGCAAATATTAAGCGAATATAATGCTATGTAATTATGACCTAACTGTGGCTTGAGGCACAAGCATCAGGTTTGCGTTCCAAAACAAAACCCGCTTTGTCCTGTTGGCTTACTAGGACTGCATCTCACAGGGTCAGCCAGCAATCAAGGGAACTGGCTAATCATGAACTGTGCCCCTGACATTAGACAAATCAGGACTTCGTTGAAGCGAGAGAGAAAGAAACAGGGCCGCCAGCGCTCAGAAAGTCAAGCCTGAGCACCATTGGCAATAACCCATCTTTCCCCCACTCACTGAGGCACCAGCATATTGAACCGTCCCTGGAGGAGAAGAGAGCTTAGGAAACTCTGGAGAATAAGCTTAAGCCATAAATGGTTTGCTTAAAAAATCCCACAACCAAGTATCTTGATCGAGACACAAGCAGGGTCCAAGGAACCAGTCTAGACTAGAAGGACAAACAACACCTGAGCAGGACCTGGGTTCCGGTGAATCTGGGTGACAGTGAACTTGTGCTTCTGCATGACTTGAAGATAGCAGGACTCGGGTCTGCTCCTTCTCTGAGGCCTTAGAGTGAACCCATTTTATAAATGATAAAGCAAAAAGCTTCCTCCATGCTGTTCTGTGGGCTGTCCCTCCTGTCTTGCCCCAGTGGAAAGTTAAATTATGGACAGTCCACTGTTATCCAGGTGCAGGGAGACTGACATCCTAGTGGCTACATTAATAACCATTGTGGAAATTTCTCAACAGCTTTTTAAAGTCATAAGGACATAACACAGGTCCTCTCATTTTATCTGGGCACCTGTCCTCGCAGGTAGGTATTACAGCTGCTTGGATCAGAGATTCAGTACCAGGCTGAAGGTCCCACTGAGCCAGGATGCAAAGCTGTTTGTGTTCAACAAGCCAGGGTGCATTTCATTGTCCACCGGCCTCAACCCCTTGGGGATACTATTGTTTTACTTCACCATGCCTTTGTCTAGACTCACCTCCTCTTAAAATCCTGATTCAGAGGAAAGCAATTGTGTGCACTAAGCTGAGGAATCTTCCATGATAAAAATGTAACTCAGGCAAATACACATTCTTCATTCGAAAGTATTAGAAGTCAGCATATTTCGCCTACCAGCATTTCCAGCAAGCTTTAGTCTCACTTCTCACACAAACCTAATTTTCATTCCCCACCCCCTGCCCCACAATTTAGATACCTTTTTTTCTTTTTAACTATGTGTCCAAAACTTTGATTGGGCTTTAGCAAAACCTTGAACATTTGTAAAAATTTTGTTGGGCAAGCTCAAGTATTTTCAGATGGCATTCTGTGTCAACACGCTTGGTGGCAAAGTGGATGTCTCTTGCCACATTTAACTCACCAGTGTAGAGGCTGATAAAAGTTGATAGTCATAGCTTTGGAAGATATTGCAAGGTTATTTTAAACTGGGACAGCCGTAAAAGGCTTGGAGTTTTTCACTGTGTCACTTATACGGCAGTTAAGTCAGCTCAGCCCAACAGATTGCTCTGATTTGTTCGTTTAATACATTGTTTTTGCATTATTCGGGCTCATTTGATGAGAAAAGTTCCCACTCCGTAAAATTTCCAGCTAATGGCTCGGAAATCTATTTGAATTTTGCACCCAATAATTCATTTTAGAATTTCCAAGGAGTAGGTAGTTAAGGCAAGCTGAGGTAAATCCTAGATAAGCAGAAAAGCATCTGATCAACATGTGTTTTCACTGTAAGCACCATTAGTGAGTTTATCTCCTTAATTATTTTCTGCAATAGGACAAAGAGTGCATCAGGGCCATGGAGGCCTTTTACTTTGTGACTCCGTGCGCGCTGTGCAGGTTATCCATCTAGAACAATCTAACCAAACTTTGTCATGTTGGCGATCACCAGCATAGACCTACGTAGGCTTGAGTTCGGAATTCATTACATAGGTGAAAGTTCCAACAAAGGTAATTTGGGAAATATATCTCCCCATAGTTTACTGCATTTGCTGATAACATTTGGTAGAGATTTGAAATTTCTTTTTTTTCATTTTTGTGCCTCAATTACAAAAAAAAAAATTAGAGCTGAAAGTGGGTTGTATCATTAATGTTTCCTGCTAATGGAAAACTGTAATAACAGCTGTCGTTTTGGCTCATTTTAAAAAATTTTCAGTATCAGTCTAAAAGTAGTAAAATTATTTCCAATAGGTTTGCCTCACTCCTGAAAGCAGCAATCAATATTTCTCTTCCAATTAAAATCATGTATTTGGTTATCTCTGGAGCTGGTTGGAAATTACCGTGTGGACAAACAAGAAATTATATTAAACCAAATTTAGATATTAAATGAAAACACTATAAAAAGTGGGCATTTTCTCCATCTTGGAATAAACGCTGCTAATAAAGTGAATGGAATAATCTGATTTTTCATTTTGGGAAAAAATTTTCTCAAATTTGAGGGTGATCCAGATAAACCCCACTTTAAGTCTAGGAAGACTTTGGGAAAGAGATGAGGCTGTCTAACTATAGAGACCCTCCGTGCACTTAAACACATTTGATCAAACTTGTCTAAATTCACATAGACGCTATTTCCATGGATAGGAACTCACAAGCACGTAAATAGTGAATAAAGAATAAGCGTTAGGCAAATTTTGGGCACTACATTTAACATATAGTTTATTTAGAACTGAATTTGCTTATATTGAATCTGGCTTGGGTAAACCCACAAAGGAGTAATTTATTCATTCCTTCCTTCCTTTTACAAATGTTCAGTTTGCATTTTATGCCAATGAACAAGGTTTATGCTATAAGTAGTATGACCTGTCCTTCAAGAGGTGGTAAAATGTAGGAAAACTAAGTAAACATCAAACACTTCCTAAGGGTTCCAAAGTGACATGGAAATAAGGAAGCTGGATGGATTGCCGGCTATGGCCCTAGGAATTCAGAAGAAGGAAAGATGACTGTGGAGTCAATTTCACAGAGGAAGGAAGTCAGAGCTAGCCTTGGAAAGGGTAAGGTCAGACATACCAGGAGGGAGAGGGGAGCATACTGCTATGGGGAATTTCGAAGAGAGAAATGAAAATTGCATGCATTGGGGTTAGGAAGAAATCTGGTCTGTGTGGAGCAGGAGGTCTTGATGAAAAGGAGCAAAGTAGGAGATGACCTCATGAGGAAGAGCAGAGTATAGAGGGCCCAGATGATGGGGAACTTGAATTTGACACATCATACGATGTGGACACAGATGTTGGTTGTGGTCAGGAGAGAACGGGTTAGGAAAGTTAATTTGCAGGCTAAGTAAGCAAGCAAGAGGAGGCCGTGGAAGATGGGAAGACAGAATAGACTACTAGCTACAACCCGGGATGGCCCGGGTTTATGGAACAGACCCACCATGCACTACACATTGCAAACTGAATACAGCAAAGGGAGGAGTCAAAGGTGGTGCTAATCTTCTGAGCCCAGACTCAGGGCCTGCGAGACTAATGAAGTCAGCACTCACCTCGTGGGTCGATTTGAGAACCTCCACACAGCATTAGATTCCATCAAGGACTATTCAAGGATCATATGAAACAGTGTCCTGAAGGAACACTTAAAGCACGATGGGGACCTTGGACTTTGTTCCATAACTTCCCCAACTTCTGTGTCTTTGAATTGGCTTTTTTTTTTTTTTTAAGATATAGAAAGGTAGCTACGAGATTCCTACTATTTACCTCTTCACCCTCTTTTTTTAAAAAAAAAAGATTTTATTTATTTGACTGAGATTGAGAGTGTGTGTGTGAGAGAGAGCACAAGCAGGGGGAGCAGCAGGCAGAGGGAGAGGGAGAAGCAGAGCTGAGCAAAGAGCCCGATGCGGGACTTGATCCCAGGACCCTGGGATCATGACCTGAGCCAAAGGCAGATGCTTAACTGACTGAGCCACCCAGGCACCCTAAGAGAGGTTACTTTTGGGGTTTAGGAACACTCAATAATTCTTCCATATAAATTAAAGGTAATTGCTTCTTTGATTTATGTTACTTTGGCTTACAAAAGATTTCATAGAAATACCTTACTTTCAAAGAACAGGGGAAACCAGTAAATCATAAATGCTCATAAAGATGGGGGTATGGAATGTGAAATTAATCCTAGAATTTTCCCCTATTCCTCACGTATTGTATGGCACTGAAAAAAAAAAGTCCTTGAAATCGGCCAGCCCTGATTTTTGTCTTTCTGCACATCTCTGTGAAGGATGTCATTATTTCAATCACTTACAATAAAGTAAAGATAGCATAATAGTCCATATCATAAAAAGGAGGCTAAGATGCAGTTTGCTGCCCCGTGAAACACGAATGCATTGGTTGCACAAGTCCAATATCTGCCCCCCCACCCCACATTTATTCCCCTAGACCCTCTCCCCCGATGGCGTTCCTCCTCTACGGGCTTGAAATTCTTCTACAGCTAGAAAGGCAGAGCTTCTCCTACCTTACGCCCTCCCTGTGTTGATGTAGGATGCTGACACCTCTCTTTCTGGGTCTTCCTATCATCCTTCTTGTTGCAATCCAGCAGACACCTGCCATGACTTCTCTGTTTCTGTCTGCAGGATCACCCGCTGTTTCTGTTGCTCTGTTGACCTATTTCACTTCCCTAAGCTGAGTTTGCTTGTCTATGGAGGGGAGTCAATAATAGTAACTAGCTCATTGGGCTAGTCTTTGTTTTAAGTGACATTATGTTATCATTACTGTTATTATTATTACTCCACCATGAGATAGGCCAGCGAGAAATAGATTTAGGACAGAGCTGGACATAGAACTCTCTGCTCCTTTTTAGAAGCAGTCTGCTCATTGAATCCTGTTGGCCAACGAGAAAAGAGCTACACTTTCACTTCAAAAGCTTGAATCCAGTTTAATTCAATGACCACTGCACCTATTGTTATAATCATCCTGTAGAGGGATAAATTGGTCAACCCACCTATTTTTTTCAGTATAACTTCCAGGTTAAAATAGCCATTAATCAGAGATGAACCTAACTTGCTTTTTTGTAATCTTGATCAAATCACTATCAATTGAATATATATATTAAAAAAAATCAACCCATACATTTGGTCTTTAGTCTAAGAAGTCAAAATCTATATAGACTTATTGAAATAGCAGAATGGAATCGCTTTTCACAGTGTGTCAACAAATAATTTGACTTTTTGACAGTGTTTTCTTTCTTAACTAGAGTGATATAACCATTAGGCCTTTCAGGTTTTCTTAGAATTTGATTTGAAAGATGAATTTGATGCTTTAAGATTTGTGATTTACTTTGAAGAATTATACATTTGCTTTATGATCATCTTTTCATTTGAAATACAATGCATCTCTTGAAGAACCATCATTTCCAAAAAGCATGTTCCAAGTTATATTGTGATCTTACAAAACGTAATGTTAGGATGGTAGGAACCAGAGATCACCCAAAGTTCAATCCCTTCTTTGTATGGGGGAGGTAACTGAGGTTCAGAGAAATTAAGCAACCTGTCCAGAGTGAAGCATCTAGTGAGTTATTGAACATTGAAGCTGCTAAGTTGTTGAAAAACTATATTACAAGTCATTTGCCTTGATATCCAATGTTATTTTTACTGAGCCAGTACATTCTAATGTCATAATTATTATTATTTATATAGAAATACATCTAATTTGCAGTTGGGGAATGGCAATTGTTTAGAAATTTTCATTGTCTCTCTGAAGGAGAATTTTAATATTTAATTGACATTTGGGCCAAGATCCATGATATCTTCAATTTCACAAGTGATCAGTGGCCCCATTCAGAAGATGAAAACCCTTCCTTGAGCTTTTGAAACTGTGTTGGCTTAGTAGCCTCTTGCTTTAGTCACCCAGCCCCTGTGTCAAAAGAGAGGAAGAGAGAGAGACATCCAGCTGGGAATCGAGGTCTTGCTTCAAAGCTTTTATCTTCAGAGGAAAGAAATCTTGTGAATTTCATTAATGTCAACAAGATCTGAGAAGATTTGAAGTATTTAAGCCCTTGGGCATCTCCAGCATGCCAAATGCTATGGTTATTATAAGTTATTGGTTGCAAAAGCATTGCAACTTTGATTCACACCCCCATGAACACTTTGGAAATATCCATTGTACAGTCATACTTGAGGGTATGTTGCAAACCGTCACTTTCTAAAAAGATAAGAAGTCAACAAGGAAGTGGTGACTAAGCTTAAGCCAAACATGGAAACACCTGGAATTCCGAATGGGGTGACATACGTTATGGTGAAGAAAAAAAAAGATCAGTTCCCTCAAAGTACCATAGCAAAGCTAAGAAAGAAAACAAAAGAAGCATTGGTTTAGGATTCTAAAAGCAGATGACCCTCAAAACATCTCCCCAAAAGTGTCCTCTCAGTGTAGAAAAATGAATTGAGTTATAGGATTTTCTTTCTGCTTCACTTTCTCCTCTATTCCCTCATCTCCAAAAAGGATCAGACTGGAATTCACAATTGTTTCCACAGTACTTTTCCAAACTCTACGAGAGAAAGCCCTTTTATTCCAAAACAGGGAACTGTTTCTCTACAGTAAATTGGGTCCAAGCTAACCAAATAGAGAGATATTTCGAGTAAAACAAATATTGACGATTTAAGCTAGGTCTTGAAAGTGAAAATTTCTTAAGAAGTAAGATATATCTTTTGTTTCTCTTTTCTTCCTTTCTTAGATTAAAAAGAAAAAATTCAAAAGCAACCCTTTCTAAACCATTTCATCAGTATTATGAGATATCATTTCAATGACATCTTTGATGAGTTATCTTTTTAATAAATCTCGTTTGGAAAATGTTAGTTTTATTCTACTGAAGCTGACATCTGTTTAAATACCAGTTAAGTGTGCCCAGGGAATTCCTGTTTGGGTCATCTCAATCTTGTAATTGCTAAATCCTTTACACCCAAAGGAAAAATTTGTTCGGAATCATCCAACAGAAAATCTGTGATGGTTCAATGTGATCAAGAAACATCCTGTAATAGTAATAATAATATTGGCCGTAGGTTCCACCTGCACATACCTGCTGCAAGCTGAACCCAGGCCTCAAGGGTTCACTTCCGAGCTCCGCAGCGATGACGTCCCTGACACCCAGCCCGAAGGAATGCAGCTTTGCTGTGAGGGTGGCCGCGCAGGTTACAGGTCCTGACAGGGCAAACGCCTCACGCCAGGTCTTTAGAGCTCCTGAAATAGCTCAGTGCAGCATTTGAGAAACCAAAAAGTGCCTTTTCTGATCCAGAAAGAAACGATTTGGTTTCTTCTGTTAGCACTTTTTTTTTTTTTTAATTTCACTCAGTGTTGCCTCAGGGACCTGGTCCAGCCCCGGTGGGCCATACACTGTAGGACCAGAGTCCTCGCTGCCCACTCAGCTCACCAGCCATTTCGCCTGGGGAACAGGTGCGACAAATGTGCCCTCTGCAAGTCGCTTTATATCAACGGATGCTCTCGTACTGAGAACCACTTCGGGCTGGACGTGGCCTGGATTCACGTTCAAATACGGTGACTGCAAAGTAGCCACGCTCGACAACGCATTAGACCCCACACTTGCTTGGCCAGAGGAGGGTGTAGCCAGACCATGATGCGTCAGTAGCAGTTTCTTTCAAAGCCCCGGTTTTAGGGCTGTAACTTAGCCCGAGGTGCGCGCTGCGAGCTCGGCTCGCCCGGCTCACTGTCCGGAGCGGTCAGCGGCGGCAGTGAATGCGGCTCTGTCAGGTTAATCGTCCTTTTGTCTGAGAAATGTGCTGATTTCTCCAGTTGTTCAAGGTGCTGTCGTCCCTGGGCGAGGTGACAGGAACCACTGTGGTTGTTGAGCGTGGGGAGTTAACATCACAAAGTCGCAGCTTCCAAAAGTCAGTACTGAGCATAAAGTGACAACAGTCTGGACGGCATTTGACCTCTCTCATCATCTCCCCATCCGCTCATGTGCTCTTTAACGGAGTTTCCCAAGCCAGCGTTTTCTCTCCGAGTGTATGGTTCATTGGCTTCTGAAAGCACTCAGGTGTCTCCCGTGGGGGTCCTGTTCTGCCCTCGGGGGCCAAGGTGCCAGTCCAGCCAGGACGTCCCCCAAGCCCACAGAAGCGTTTCCCTTCTGGAAATTGTGCCTGGCCATCTTCTTAGTCATACCCAGGAAGTACAGGTCGAGTTTATAAATTATTTCATCTGTTGGTATCACATAAATACTTGAGGCGTGTGGAATAAGCCACCCCAGATAAGCAGTTATGGGTTTTATATTTCCGATGCCTTAAATAGTGCTTTCGCTTCCAAATAACACCTTTGCGTAGTACTGTTCACATGAGAGTATCTCCACATTTAACATTAAAGAGTTTTTAGCCAAAACTGTTAAGAGTCAGAAAAAGCCAAATTGGAATGTAACTGCTTGAGCCTCGCTGTGGCCGTCCACGTCTCTAAGGTAGGAAGTCTGGGGCATCTGACGGAAACACACAGATAAGAGTGCTCTCAGGACACAGGTCCCTGAGACAAGACAAGCAGCAAGGGGCATGCCTGTGACACTGAGGGTCTCTGAGGCCAGGGTGCATGAGTCCGTACTGTCTTCCAGGGTGCCTGTTTGTGATCAAGGCATTCTACAAGAGGGTGCTCAGAGATCCCCAGGCAGGTGATCAGCTTTCCCAAAGACAAGAGCCAGTTCTTCCTGGATCGCATTACCCTGCAGTGCCTAGTAGAGTGCTTGGTCTACAGAGGGCATCACATCGTAATGACTGCTGGTGGTGCCGGGACCAACCTCAGCTGACGTGGGAAGGCCTTGCTCCGGCCACCAAAAGTGTCCCCTTTTTTTCTGGCTTTGTTTCCCTTGCCTCCTTTCCCCCCCTTCCTGTAATCACGCTAACTAGAGGGAAAGAATGCAGCTTCTATATGGTTTAGAAATCACAAAAGTGCTAAGAGAATATGTCATCAGAATCCTACGTGATGCATATCTGCTGCGGTCCATGTCCGCTACACGGCAGATATCTGGGTGAAATGCAGATATGTCTCACGTAGCTCCCCTTTGAGGTGGCCCTTGGTGACAAGGTGTGACCATAGTCACGTCTCAGACAAGCTGAGTTCGTCACCGGGAGCATGCTGGTGCAAGATGCAAGACGGGGATCCATATATCCCAGTTCTGACCAATATGGCTCCTGGAAAGAGAAAGCATCCAGATCAGGGCAGTTTAAAGAGGGGTATATAGAAAAAAAAAAGTATGCATGTGAGGAAACATATTGCCTACATCATCAACCACTTCAGCATGCAGATTAATAAATGCACTTACGAGGGTACCTAACCAGGCGCAACTTTCAATCACTACCTGTATGCCTCCTGCATGAAAGAATCTCCAAGAAGAGAAGCTGCACCCTGCTCTGCTTGCCTATTATCCTTTAGAAAAGCAATCTGGCTTACACCTTTGTTACAGTCCTATTTGTTTGGTTATAAATAAAACATATCTTTTCCATCATCGATGTATCTTTCCAGCTGCTGGACATAAAACAGATTCCTAGCTTCCTAAATAGAAATGTCATCTTCTTAATCAGAATTGACGATCGTAAATAACATCTGGGTTTTGTTTTTTTTTTTAAGCGCCCTATTCTTACAAGTCTCCTTTCCAACAGCTTCACATGTATTGAAAATGGTGAGCTCCAGTTTAGATTTTCAAAGAAACTGGCAATATAGCTGTTTGGAAATGGAGACCATATTGCTCACCTGCCTCTCAGCATGGTTTGACACTAAACTGTGCCCTGTCATCGTAAAAGCATGCCAAATAAGGGATGTGTTCCTTTTTGGTCTTTTTTCTGCCCCAGTGATATACATTCTGCAACCACAAAATATGCCAACTCCAACTCACTTTTTGAATAAGCAACTTCTGTTCTGTTCTCTTTTATCATTTGGGTTTATACATTGTTGAGAAACAAAAAAGCTACATAGTTTACTTACTCCTACAGTTAAATATTTTTTAAAAAGTAAGAATAGGTTATTATTGAAATAAAGTGTTGCTTGTCATTGTAGCCTTCTAGAAGGCAGTGGGAAAAACAGGGTGTGTTAAGCTTTCCATTGTGTGCAGACTTTCCAACCCCCTCTGCCTCCATCAGGAAAATATGTCTGTCCCGTGATCTATTCAGTTCTTGACCTTTTGACCAATATGCCAACAAAAGATGCCATTTATTAGTGATTAATTTACATATTGTTGCCATAAGGAACTAGACCAAGGCTGTCACCACTCAGCACCATCACCAATTGTATTTGCCATGTGTCCTCCAGGGGTTTGTGCAATGGGCTTATAGCTCATGCCACCTTCTCCCTAAGTCCACCTCTTTCATGGCCAGGAGGAGTGTATCAGGAATGTCATCTTGGAAAAAGAGGCACAGAAAGATCAGTCAAAGACCCCTACTGGACATTCGTCCCCATTCTGATTGGAATTCTGGGAAGCAGAAGCTGTTCCTAACAGATGCGTTCTCTGATATTGATCACCCTCATCACACATGATCTGTCTCTGACCCTCCTGCCCCTTTTTCTGACTGTCTTTCCTGCCTTCTTTGGACTTTCTTCCTTAAGATCTTTTCTTTACACCTGTAACAAATATCAATGACCCCCTCCAACACACACACACACGCACACACACGCACATGCGCGTGAGCTTCCTTCTCTCTTAATTCAACTCAAAGACCTTCTTTTCTTGGAAAGTTCCCCCAAGTGGATTAATACCACATTGTCTTCCCTAGTGGGCAATTCTGACTGCAGGGATTCTCTCCTCCCATCACCATGTAAATCTAAAGGGGAAAAAATAGGCCTGTTACTTTAAGTGTGCATTTGTCTACATTTTTGTTTTTAAAAAGTTTATCTTTTGCTCAAAAGCAATAGGGTAAAAATATTTTTTCAAACATCTTATCTCTTATTTATTCTATAGTAACTTATATTTGGTTCTTTAGGATGATCAACTACCCTGTACATCAAACTTTAACTTAAATCGAGCTTTCTTTTTTTTTTTCTGGTTTGTAAGTAATTATTTTTTTATTAACATACACTGTATTATTTGTTTCAGGGGTACAGGTCTGTGATTCATCAGTCTTACACAATTCACAGCACTCACCATAGTACATACCTTCCCCAATGTCCGTCACCCAGTTACCCCATCCCTCCCACCCCCCTCCACTCCCGCAACCCTCAATTTGTTTCCTGAGATTAAGAGTCTCTTATGGTTTGTCTCCCTCTCTGGTTTCATCCTGTTTCATTTTTCTCTCCCTTCCCCTATGATCCTCTGTCTTGTTTCTCAAATTCTTCATATCAGTGAGATCATATGATACTTGTCTTTCTCTGATTGACTTATTTCGCTTAGCATAATACCCTCTAGTTCCATTCATGTCATTGCAAATGGCAAGATTTCATTTTTTGATGGCTGCATAATATTCCATTGTATATATATATATATATATATATATATATATATATATATATATACCACAACTTCTTTATCCATTCATCTGTTGATGGACATCTTGGCTCTTTCCATAGTTTGGCTATCGTGGACATTGCTGCTATAAACATTGGGGTGCATGTGCCCCTTCATATCCCTACATTAAATCGAGCTTTCTATGCTATCACAGAAATGCTTCCATCATGAGTAAGAAAAGCCCACCTAATTGGGGTGCCTGGGTGGCTCAGTTGGTTAAGCGTCAACTCTTGGTTTCAGCTCAGGTCACGATCTCAGGGCTGTGAGATTGAGCCCTGCATCAGGCTCTGCGCTGGGCATGGAACCTACTTAAGATTCTCTTTCTCCCTCTCCCTCTGCCCCTCCCCCCACCTCACGCTCTCTCGCGCAAGCGCACGCACTCTCTCTCTAGGAAAATAAAAAGAAAACCCCACCTAATGACAATGGCTTTGCATTATAAGATCATTTGTTACAAAAAATTAATATACACCATAGCTTTTTGACTCATAATTTCACTTTCTGAAAATTAGTGACATTTCTGCCTGCCTTCAGACCAGCTAGAAGAAACTAACCAGGAGAGCAATTCCCATTTTCCTTATGTTACAGAAGACAGTGATATTTCTCTAATAAGTTTCTGGAAAAATCGAGCAAAAGAACTGCTTATCTCTGCCATGTGGGGCTGCAGTTGTTACTTTTAATACTGGTCTGAACCATTACTCAGTCTTTTCTTAAGTGTCCCAAATAACTGAGGAAAAAGGTTTAAAATACCATTTTTCCCTCTATAATTTTCATATTCAAGCAAAATCAACATTTTGTAGCCATACTTGAAATATGGATAGAATAAGGACTTTTATCTGCAGCTCCCAGCCCTGTGTGGCCACGGCCCAAGCCCATCCGCTGCACCTCACTTCAGCAGAGATAAGATGGGGTGAGGGCAGCAACTCGGCAGAGGCCTAATAATGCCCCGCTTACTGGGAGCACAGGTGTGGCCGAAGCCCTTGGAAATCTGGGAGTGAAGTGCAGCATGAGTGTGTGTCAAAGACAGCTATTGGGGGAAACCTCTCAGGACCTCCATCCTCTGGCTGGAAGCCAAGGGTCTCTGTTTTAGTCAGACTCCCCCCCGACCTGGGTAGGGTAATTCTTGCAGACATCGTACAGGTTGGGCGCAATCAGATACTTCTCATCCAAATGGTCTGAGTTGGAGGGCCGATCCTGGGAGTCCCTTCCCTCATAGAACCTGAGGGGAAGCTGCAGAGGCCCCTTCAAGGCTCTTCGAGGCCTGGCCTTGGCTGGGTCCCTGTGAAACCATAACTCATAGCTCTTGTCCTGCTCAGTGATGAGCAAGAACAGCCACAGCAGGAAAGGCGGTTTCCTCCTAGCCCACCCACACCCGGGGTGATGGAAATCATTGCAGATGAGTGGCACTTGGAGAAGGAGCAGATAAAACATCACCAAAGGCACAGGGACGGGCCTAGCCTCTCCTCCCCAAGTATATCCGTTCAAACCGTGTGGGGCCAACACCCTGATGAGAGACCGTTGTTTTGTCGGGACTTTGAAGAACTCAGGGTCCAAGAGAACACTCTTTATCGCTGTCAGACTTGAGATTTGTGATCTGTCGTGTAACTGTGATCACCCCACTTAGGTTTAGTCTGCTGTTTCTTTAGTTCAGAGAAGTTTTCATCAGCTCAAGTGTGGGGCTTTGTATTTTTATAGAGTTGTTAGCGCTCCTAAAACTCTGCAAGATCACCTAGAACGTGTTGCATGCTTGCATCTCTTAACAAGCATTCGGAGAAAATGCCTAGACGGATGTGTAGGGCTTTTTGGAGAAAACGGCACAATAACGGGGCTCTTTGTGTGTTTGAACCAGTGAACTCGGGAGACGGCATCGACTACAGCCAGCAGAAGAGGGAGAACATCGGCGACCTGATCCAGGAGACGCTGGAAGCGTTCGAGCGCTACGGCGGGGAGGACGCCTTCATCAACATCAAGTACATGGTCCCCACCTACGAGTCGTGCGTGCTCAACTAGCGGCCGGGCGGCTGGGGCGGCGCGGGCTCCCCTCCCGGTCCCGCGCTCCCGTCATCCATCTCTGCTGCTTTCGGCATCTCATTCCTGGTGACTTCTACAGCTTTCTTTTCTACAGCTGCTAAAATAGTGGCTTATGGGCCATTGGACCGTTAGCCCTATTGAGAGCAAGGCTTTCCAATACATAAATAGTGCCTGTTTCTTAGATTACAATAGCGTACTGTGCTTATTTGTTCTCAAAGAAGAATTGCTTCTTTATACAGCTCGGACAGAAGCAGGAGTCCGAGTTAAACCTTCAGTTGTATAGACAATAAAACTATAATTTTCATGTGCAATTCAGCAATTGCTGTTCTGTGTCTGCCTGCCCCGAGGGTGATGTCAGAGGTTGTAAGGGAAGAGTTTATGCTGACTGCGTAATAGGTGTTTGTCATGGAAGAGAAACCCTCGTTCTGCAGCACTTCTCCAGCAGCTGGCCAGAACTCTGTGCTTTGGCATTCAATAAAACTGTTGAATCTCTATTCCAGTTGCAGAAGGACAGTTTTGTGGCCTCTTATGAACCTCAGCTACCAACGTAATGAATGCTTCCAGCCCACTAGTTATCTGGGCTTGCGGGGCTTTCCAGTGCGTGTTTGGGGGGGGCTGGGGGTCGGGGGTGTGAAATGCAGCACGCAAACACGATAAAAAATGCTAGCGTGAATGCTTGTCCCTTCGCGTTGTTACCCACCGCGTCTGAGGACCTGGTGTGTTCTTGACAAGATGTCATCCAGCAGTTTGCTCAGGGCTTTCGATCATTTTCGAGAATAACTTATATGCATCTTAACGATTCTTTGGCAATTCTCCTTTCCTTTGCCTCCTCTCAACGAGGTGGATGGGTTCTCCTCTCTGTAGGTCTGAGGCAGTATTTTGGAATTTTATTCTAACCAAAAAAAAAAAGACTAAGAACATGTACTTTTTCATCCGACTGAGAAAGAAAAAAAAGGTGCCCAAAGAGAAGCCCAACCATAAGGCAGCCCCGACAATGGCTTCTTAGGCATGCCGGGTGCTGAGCTCGGGGCATTTGAAACTCAGCCCAGAAAACTTCATAAAGACGGAACACCGACTTCGCACACCTGAGAAATGCTGTAACTGCCCAGAAATGCATAGCCTAAAGTATCTCATTGTGTAGCAAAGTGCGGTTTCTGCACAAAAGTGAAGACGCAGAATGTATTCCACATGCACCGAGCGTTGGCCTCGAGGTTACCGTCACTAATTATTTAAGACTCAAGTTTCCAAAGGCAAACACCAAATTTGAAAACTGGTTCATAATTTGTCTTCCTTGATGACTGGCTCAGCATACGAAATCTAGTATCTAAGTAGCTACCACCACCTAGTTTCTGTAAGCATATTTTAGGATAAACAGAGATGCATGACTATGTAAAACAAAGTGGCTTTCGTGTATATTTTGAAAAGGCATAGTTAGAAGCAGACACTGACAGGTTAAGGCACGTTTGTCTCCAAACTGCAATGTTCACTTACACCCATTAGCTCTTGTCTTGGCATCACTGATGAATTTGAAGGGACACCCAAATCCATGAGACTGTCAGAAAGATGGTGACTTGTTGGGGCCTTGGAAAGTTCTGCTCGAGTCTCCTGCCTTGTCTTGTTAGGAGATGGAAGCAAGGCTGGCCTCAGACAGAAACTGGCTTGGCTTCTTGCTCTGGGTCATGTTCTTGAAAGCTACCTGTTACAGGGAGCAGGAAGATCCGCCCCCCGGCCCAAGAGCCCCAGCTTTGGCTTGGAACTAAAACCTCAGGGTTAATCTTCCAGCTCTGTCACTTACTAGTTCTGCTGCCTCTGGCAAGTTATTCACTCTCTCTGAGTGTCAGGTTTCCTCAGCTGTAAAGTAGAGATTATTCCTACCTGTAGGAATGTTGTTAAGGACTAGAGGTGATCCATGAGAAGGGCCTAGTATAGTTTCTTATACCTTTGGCGTTTTATTTCCAAGAGAAACATTATGAATAATGATGAGTTTTTCTTCAGACAACATGGTACTTCCTCCAAGGCAATGATGAGTTCTTTGTTGTAAGGAGATAATTTTGCAGAAAACCAAAATAACTCCATAACAGCACCACATTCTCTGGAGAGTTCTTCTTCATACGTTGTTTTACCAGGACGGAAATAAGAATGGCTGCTTTTTAGATCCTACCCTAAGTTTGTCTTCTACTTCTCCCAAATAATTTTTTTTTTTAGGATTTTTAATTTATTTTTTGACAGAGAGAGACACAGCGAGAGAGGGAACACAAGCAAGGGGAGAGGGAGAGGGAGAAGCAGGCTTCCCGCCGAGCAGGGAGCCCGATGTGGGGCTCGATCCCAGGACCCCGGGATCATGACCTGAGCTGAAGGCAGACGCTTAACAACTGAGCCACCCGGCACCCCTCCCAAATAATTTCTGATTAACTCAAAAGAGACAGGGGTTTCTTTCACCTGCTACCTCCTACATTTTTACACTGAAACTTCGTTTTAAAGATGCCTAAGGGAATGCCGCGATGAAAAGTGGGAGCTGTCGATCACTGGTGTCGACAACAGTGTTTGTCTGCCTGTGCATCATGTGTGATTGTATTATTTTTACTGGAAGGCGCCATCCCAGTGTCACGGTTCGTCAGGGGAAGCAATCGGTAAGGCCCTGAATGTGAGAGTCAAGATCTGGGCGGGAACTCCGTGAGCTTGGTGCTCAGGAGCTTCGGAGCCCAGAGCCAGTCACTTGAACCTGATTTCATCACCTCTAATAGCCTCTGCTTCCCAGGGTCGCTGCAAGGGCCAAATGATCAATGCAGGGCACAGTGGCTAGAACACAGGAGTGGGAACCTGGCAGATCTGGGTGTGAATCTCTTTCCACCGAGTGACTGCCTTGTGACTTTGGGCAAATTATCGAAATGCTCTAAAACTCAAATCCCTCATCCCAGAACAGACTTTGCAATGTTTTCTTTGCAGATGTGTTACAAGCATCACATGACAAATGCATGTGGTCAGCCCATCAGGGTGCCCAGTGGGCTAACGGGATCCTAGGAGGATTTTCCTGGGAAAGCAGCTAGCCCAGTGCCTGCCACAGGTAGGTAGGTGCTCAATCCATGAGGATGCACAGGGTGGGGCAGTTCTCAGTCTGTCTAACGAGGTCCCCATCGGCCAAGGGGTGGTCTCCGCCCCCTCATGGTCACAGGTCTGGGGTAGAACACGGGACCTGGTCAGAAAGACATCAGAGCTTCCACAAGCCCGCCTGCCCTTCCAGAAGCCATCTCAGGAGGTACGCCCTCACCTGCAAGAGTGGCTTCCCTCTTCCACCACATTGGAACCCCAGCACATAATTGCTATGGCCCAACCATAGCTGCAAAATGTCAGGCAGAAATACAAAGTTCAAAGGTTCTGCGAAATAGGTGCATACTTGGGGAACAGGATTTCAAAACTGAAGTTTTCTTAAACAAAGAAAGCTTTAAGTCCTCCTGGGTTTACTTACATGAGCTCTCTAGAGAAGTTTCTGTGTAGGCTGCGGGACACCTCAGAGCACTGTAATTTAGAGAAGTAAAAATGAAGTCATGTTAAGTCTATTTCAATACCTACGGCATCTCTTACTTCTTTTGGCTATTTTGAGATGTTTATCACTAGCCTTTTGCAAGCTGAGGCTGGGAAACTCAAGACTGATTTTATTTTAAAGAAGTAATATACCTTGGGAAATATTCCCTGAACATTTTTCAAAATAGAAATTTCTACTCTCTGATAGGATTTTAAGTGAAGGCAGAAAAATCTCAAATGTTTTTTTAAACCATTGTCTCCACGCAAGCATCCCTTTTCTAAGAAAGCACCCATTAACCAAAGTTCGTCCAACGTGGGACACTTCCAGATCTAAACTGAAAATGACCAAGTTCCCGTTCACACCAAGACAATTCACATCCACTGTTTAAATATTCGGGGTCCCGGAGGACCTCTGCACTCACACAGCCTGCAGATGAGCAGGGCTCCAACCCAGACCAGAGCCACTCAGGCAGTAAAGTCCTCCTCATGGTCCACCTTCCCCACCCACGTGTCCCTCTGGGGGCCCTCCCAGAACACCATAGCCTTCTAGAGACCCAGAAGGAAAGGCTTTCCCAAGTTCAACCAACCTCACGTCTTCTAAAATAAGATATTTGAAGTACATTAAATTTCTGGCTACTCCTTGTGCGCGAGACTCAGCACCGCTTTGCTCTAATGAGAGAGCCCACCTGCGCTCTCAGATGGAAAGGCCTTTCCGAAATGGGACCGTGATCTCATGCCACATGACCATTTGTAATCGTGCTGTTATAATACAAAAGAACCACAAGCATCCTCTCTGCCCCAAAGTGGAAAATAATAATAATAATATTAATAATAATAATAATAATAATAATAATAATAATAATAATCCAAGTGTGCTGGGCTTAATCAAGAGCACTTTCCACAGGAAAATACGTATTGGTGTTGAATCTGGTGCTGATAATATCTCGCGTCGCCTTTGTCTCTCTTGCGGTCTTAAATGCGTGAGTGCGAATTCCAAAACCCCCATCAGGCTTTGTTTCTGAGAAATCCTAACTAACGGTCATTTGCCCCTTCAGCTCAAGCGCTGAGGATGTTATTAAAGCAAAAGGCAGTAGCTACGTAGTCCGGTCCAGAAGGTGGCTCAGCGCAATCTCCTGAGGAAGAAATGGTTTATTACCGATGCTCACACAATGTTACCCGACCTTAGGTCCTACTGCTGATGTGGTTTGCGTCTTCCTACAAGTTGCTTGGATTCTGATTAGCTGATTCTCCTCGCACTAGTTAATGAGGATACTTGGCGGAAAGTGCTCTTTGCACATTGGCTCATTTGCATTTCTCTGTTTCAGTAGTTGGATGTTTGCTTTCCCCAGTGGGAATATTTTTTAAGGTATTTGGATCCTTTATTCATTTTTACTTTGCCAAATTTCTGTAAGTTCCAATCTGGGTAGAAGGGTCTGTTCTCTTCCCGTGTTCCATAAGTCTAAACACGTATCACGTCAGCTTTGCGGTTCTTTAGAAAGTACTGAGAAATATCCCCTCCTTTTGCCTTAATCTGTTGGAAGCTATACACTGTCTACGCAGGGGAGAGCACGTAGCCCACGGTACTTTGACGATCATTTCAGGGCATTTCCAGACGTGCCTGTCCCCAGCTATGCACCGTGGGATGCCACATTAGGAACGCTTTCATGAGGAGGTGAAGCCGGGCTCTTGCACTGAGAAATGGCATGCTTCCATTAAGAGAGAACAGAATGTGCTGTGGGCCCACTTAGTGACGGGGCCCCTGGGAGACCAGGACAAATGCCATTAAAGGATAAGCCTCCTGTTGGGGAGATTCACTGATGCTCAGATGCTCCACTCTTTCTTATCTCCTGTGCTGGCTCCTTCTTCTCTTCCTGACCTCAAATACGTCAGGGCCCCATGGCTAGGCCTCCGCCTCCCTCCCCTTCTCTACCCATGCCCTAGGTCACCTCACCCAGGCCCAGGGTTTCAGATGCCATCTATACACCCCTGATTCTCAAATTTAATGTCCACTTCCCGAATCCCCACTGAACATTTGGATGTCTAAAGGATGATGAAACCAGACATATGAAACCAAACTTTTGTCCGGTCTCCTCCCATGCCCAGCATGGTCCAGCTAAGTCAACAGGAATCCACTTCACCACTTACTCAGATCCCAAACCTAGAATCCTGCCTGGCTCTCTCTTCCTCTCTGATCCCACATCCCATCCCTTGCGAGTGCTGTCTACAGAATCATCAGGATGGCCCCATATCTGCCTGTATCCTGAGTCCTTCCTCATTCCAGCCCAACCACTGCCTTGACTACTCATTTCTGTTCCAGGGGGATGCTATGCACAGATGTCAATGACCCTTCAGACATAGGTCCCCTCAGATCAGCAAGCTACTCCCAGCCCTCCAGCTATGACCCCCTCGTCCCTGAGAGTGACTCCAAACCTTACGATGGCCGCATGCTCCCCATGCTCTGTGGCTCCCGGCTATGCCTGACCTCCCTGACCTCAACCCCCCCACCCCCCACTGCCTCCTGGTCTCCCACTTCTCCATGTTCCAGCTCTGCTGGCCTCACCCCTGCCCCGCAAACAGGCTGAACATTCTGGCCTCAGAGCTCTGTAATGCCTGCAGCCCAACACACACCCCCCCTCATGTTCGCTGCGCTCCCTCACTCCTGGCTTCCTCCTGGTCTCTGCTAAATGTCACTTCCTCAGAAAAGCCTTTCTTGGCCCCCCTTTCCTCCTACTCTCTGTCCTTTATTTTGCTTCACTTGCCCCAAAACACTGATGAGTATCTGACATACTAGTGCGTATTCGTTTGCTTGTTCATCGAACGCAGGCTGCGTGAGCACAGGGAGTTTGTTCTGTGCATGATGATGTCCCCTTGCCGTGATGCATGTCCGGTGTGGAGTCAGAACTCAGTAAACATTTGCTCAATCAGTGAATGAGTGGCCCTTACAAAATGGCACAGATGGTCCACTGTCAGAGAGAGCTTGGCCCCTCCTCGCGTGTTCCGGCGGACAGACAGGGAATACTGAACTTCCCTGGGGTGTCCTGAGAAAAACAATTATCAGTCCAACATAAGAGTCACTGAAAACGCTCAGACTTCGAAAAATTTAAAAAGGCTCTTCTATCGTGGGGACAGGCATTCATTATTCTGCTTAAACCAGGTCAGATGAAAGTGTTTTAAATATCCTCCCCATCTCCCAGAAACACAGGGCCCATCTGGCTGTCTAAAGACGGACCAACAGCCTCCATGTGAGCTCTAACATCAACATGGCTTTGGCACGCGGTGCTGGGTTTCGGGCTCACCGTCTCCTTTTCCCGTACCTCCCGCCGGGTTCCTCCAGGAACACCGTACCGGGCTAGAATCAGGAGGACTGTCAGGGTCAGTTCCAAACACCCGCAATCGTACGCATGTTTCCGTTGGAGACTCGGCACAAATGGACTCAGATGTCCATTTAAGTCTATGTTCTCAGGGAGGCTAACCAGAAGTAGCCATCGACACCCGGAGTTACCCCCCAGCACATCCTAGCCCAGTGGTTCTCAAAGTGGGGTCCGTGGCCTCACAACAGCATCACCTGGGAGGGATTCACGTTCTGGGACCCCTGCTCAGATCTGCTGAATCAGAACTGCAGGGTGGGGCCCAGCCTGTGCGTCTAAGCAAGACCTCCAGGGGATTCTGATGCCCTGCAAAGTCTGGGAATGACAGGTCCAAACCAAGGTCTCTGTCCTGGACATTGATTCCAGCCCTTGTGAAGTCCTGTCTACACTGAAAGTCGTTGATTTTGTGCCACAGGTCTCCATGGACCCTGCTTTCAAGCCGGCCACTCTTGCAATTTTCCATTTGGCATAGGACCCTTTGGGGAAATTAATTTAACGTAGCCTGTATGAATGATAGGAAAACCTCAACTTCCCTCATCAGGAAGATAACTAAATGTCCTCAGTCTAGAGAACAAATAGGTGTACCTTAGAAAAATATGGTTTAAACCAACCAATAAAAAGCCAATGGTAAAAACCCATCATCTTTACTTCAAGTGTTACCAGAAAAAAAAAAAGGGGGGGGCTTAAAGTCTCACTGTTCAATATCACATTTCCAAATATTCAGTGTGGTTGTCATCTTTATACTTGAAACGTAAAAAGTTGAATTACTTATATTAATACAGAAGGGGAACTTTCTAGCTAACTGGTGAGAATTCAGAGAATTCGGAGCAGCTGTTCTCAAACAGCTTGCTTACCACGTCGGCCGCCTCGCCCCCTTCCCGAAGTCCGCTGCCCGCGTGGGCATCTCCCACTGCCTAAGGTTGTCTCCCAGGTTGGTGAGAGCATCCTGCAGCTACCCCTGTCCGTGTGTGTCACTTCACTCCACTAAATGCCATTAGGAACCTTCTAGAACCAGAGCTTTAAAGGGCCTTTTGTCTCGTCCCTCATGCATCTGGGGCAGTGAACATTACATTAAAATGCAGCAAGGAAAATGTCCTCTAAAGAACTTTATTGACAAAAAGGTAAATTTTTAATAACCCGTCAGTAGGCTCCATTCGAGAGGGGGAAGTATGTCATAGGAGTGGGCTTTTTACATTTCCCCTAGGAATTCTCCGTATGAAAAGAATATTTTCAAGTTAGAGGGAACCCAATGGCAAAACATTCCTGAAGTGTGACGATCTCTGCCCCAAATCCCATCTATTTGGAGGATCTTTGTGTGCTGAGGGGAATAAACTCTCCTCTTCTGAGGTGGCTTTTCCCTTCATTCAGAGCACAACAAAAATGACCCAAACAAGGAAATTGATTAAAACGCTTTACTGGGAGGGAACAGACGGAGTTTTTCTGGACTTGCTTGAATATCTAATAACGTCACTAACAGTAAAGGCCACGTATCTAACAAATACCACAGCGCCTCACAAGAGGTCAGAGTCCTGACTGAATAAAGCCTTTCTCTGGAAAATACCCGTCAGAATCCACCAAGTGGTTAAGTGCATAGAGGGCTCTGCTTCTCTGGCAGCGAGAGGGGCCACCAGAAGGCCCTCCCAACCCCCGGGGGTTTCGTGGGCCTTCTGGACTGGCTAGAAAAGGGAGCGATCTAATTCCAATGTAAGAAGTAAAATTAAGTCCAGCGAGGGGGTGTGGGGCAGGAGGGGGTGAGAAACGGTGGCTTGGGATTTGGTTGGGATTCAGGTCAAGTTTTAAACTGCAGCTCCACCACCTACTTGCTGGACAATGTTGATCTTCCCACAGAATCCTCCAAGCCTCAGTTTCCCCATTTGGAAGACGGGAGGAAAGAGTATTTTGGAAGGATTAAATGAGGTATCTTGTGAAAACCACTTAAAACTGTGCCTGAGGCTTAACCTCTCAATAGAAGACATCTGGGCCATATAGCCACCCGTGTACCATAAATGTACAACAAATAATACAATGTAGATCTACACCCTCCCCTCGGAAGGCCCAGACAGGCCCATCTCAGAACACGTGGCCATTGCGATCACGAAGAGACAGCACGTGGTGGGCGCTGGGTCGTGCCCCGCGGTGTGATTTCCAGCGTTATGGGAGCCTTGAGGCACCGACCCGAGGGGACACCCCACGCACAGCCGCCCATTTGCTTACCGCTGAAGAGACCAAGGCACACGACTACGTTTTTTCTTCCGTGTTTCTCACTGTGAGGTGATTTGGGGTGTTGCTGCAGAATACCAGAAAGCATTTATTTTGAGCCACGGTGAACATTGACTCCATTGCATTAAAATGTTTCCTCAGCATTTTCTTAGTGGAAATGTCAGCTCGGCTCAGCTCACCCTACCGAGAGCTGCGGCCTGCGTTTATTCGCGAGCGCCGCCCAGCTCCTCGGGCCCTCCAGGCACGCTGGCTCTCTTCTCGGCCTCCCCAGCCTCAAAGCACCCTCTTCTTTCAGATGGGGTTCCGGGCCTCCTGGGCCTTAAAACAGGATCGATCGTCGGTCATTGGACAAATATTTTTTTAATTTCCCAGGAACCGCAGGCAGAGAGCAGGGTGAGAGGGAGCCGGCATTTAATGACAGACGGGATTTAATTTGTGTATTTTAAGCTCCGTATGAAAGTTGTAATTTTCCCTTCAGAGCTCCACAATTAATCCTCCTCGCTTCAGTCCCAAGCCCTGCGAACGGGGCTCGTCCTTGGCCCGGAGGAGGAGGGTGCTGACGGCTTTGTTCACGTTTCCTCGCGCCAGACTCAGGGTGAGATGCTCCGTGCAGCCCGGCCCGACATCTCTGCTTGCGGGGCATGGGCACCTGCGGGTGTGGCCGGGGTCCCCTCAGGTGGCGAGGAAGCGAGGGGACGCGCGGAGTCCCTGTGGGCCTTGGCTTCTGATCGGCGGCCGCGACCACTGCGCCATCATCCGAGGCTCCTTCGGGGTCAGGGTCGGGGCCGTGCGTGCTCTCTTCCCGTTTGCTGACTCTGCCTGCGCCCCTGTCCTAAGTGACACGAGGAACACGAAAGGAGCAGGATGCGTGGCCTGCAGTGTGAGGCGGAGGCTCACTGGGCGCTACACACTTCGTAGAGACCACTGCTAACACAGCATCCCTGCTTCCGTCTCAGAGATGAGAAATGGGCATTCAGAGCAGCAAAAGAGCTGGCCCAAGGCCACACGGCTGGCAGATGGTGATGCCAGAGACAAGGCCCCGGTCCTTCTACCACGTGCCAGCTGGAGCATCTCTGAGGGGGGCCCTGTGGAAGCAAGATCAGGCTTCCCACCCGTGAGCTGGAGGTCCGTGTGAGCTCTCAAGGTCCATGCGCTGTTTAAGCCTGACTCGCAGCTGCCCGGCTGCCCAAGGAGCTAGAGACTTCCCTTCTCTTTGGGAACTTCCAGAAGGGCCGGGGACCACCAGAGACCATCCCAAAGGTCCCCACAGTGGGCAGAAATCTGGCCCACGGAAACTTAGAAGTCTCTTATAACCCTGACATTCTGTGAATCCGTACAACAGCATCAACCCCTTCAAGAGGTTAGGAAATGAGAAAGAGCAGGTCAGCCAAAGGCCAAAGCACAAAGGTGGGAAGGATGCCTTCCACAAACGCCCGCTTCCTGCTCATGGCATTTGCATCCCTTCCTGGAGCCTTCACCCCCGCCCCCAGATGCTGATCTGCCCAGGACTTCCCTTGTGGGGTTTCGACCAGGACAGCACCCCTCATTGGCTCAGAGACCTCTCTCAGTTTCCCATCCCCATGTCCTTTCCCCTTCCAAGGGGCACAAAGGGCCTGCCCTCAGCTGGGGTTCAGGAGGCCACCAAGCAGCTGAGAGCTCCTGCTCACCAAATACTTAAATCCTCTGGGCCTCAGTTTCCCCTTCTGTAACAGGAGGTGACGGGGCTAGGTCTTGATCTCAAAGTTCCTCCCAAACATTAGACTCTGGGATTCCAATCCATGCTCACAGAGGCCAATGAGTAACGTACTACGTCTCCCACACAGCTCACCGCGGCCCCTCCACCGGCCTTTGGAAGGGAGTAAATAACATCCAAGTGACTCCAATCTGGGCCACCCTGCAGGGGAGGGCGCTGGGCCCCCCCCAAGATGCGGCAGCCCCTGCCGCCCTCACGGGGCTAAAGCTTTTCTCCGGGAGGAAATGGGACGCGGCCAAGGTTGTCTGCGGGCCTGGGAACGCGCCATCCTGGGAGTGTCGATGCTGCTGCGTCCCATACCAGCCTGCAGCCCTCCCAGGCCCCGGGGCACCGAGGCCGGGGGCCCTGTTCCCTGCGGCGGAAAGGGACCGGCCTCAAACCCTTTCTCACAGTCCCTCTGCTGGGAGGAGAGCTCGCCATGGCGGTCACACAACGAGGCTGCTTTGTGCTGGCTCGGGCTGCACTTTCTTCTCCTCTTCCCCTGAATCCTTTCTGGCCTGGCGTGGGCAGACCCAAGGCGCCGGGCCGTCCTGCGGGGGGTCCCAGGCAGGGCCCCACGCTGGGCCCATCACACCGCGTGGCCACACCGTCCTCACTATTGTCCCTGAGCGTCCCAGCTTATTTTCTCTTGTAAATCTTGAAGAGCTAGAACTGCTGCTCGGGGCGGGGGCTTGACGGCACCTTGTTCTAAAGGAATAAGGAGAACAGTTGGATCCCGTCACAAATGAGAACCCTCGGGAAGGGGGAGCATATTTTTATCACAAGGATCCCCACCATGGGAGACAAAGGGTAGAGATCTCTCTGGATTATAAGCTCTTATGCTCATAATCTGCTCATTTGTTGATCACTATTTTTCGCCAGACTCGTTTTAAACCTGTCCTTAGGGCACTGTGGGACCTCCGGTGGATGGCGGGTCCTCGGTCTCACTCTGCCACGACCCCCCCAGGGCCATGTAACTTTGAGGCAGGGGCAGACAGCTGAGGGCTGTGTGACCCTTCCCGCCCCTCCCTGCTCATCCCACTTCCCCCTGTCTCCTTCCCCCTCCAGCGGTTTCTCCCTTCTTTCTCTCTTCCGCCATGTCTGTGGCCCATTCGAAGATCTCCCAGTGAAAGTCCTGGACAGCTTCTAAGGCCACAGAAACAGAGCAGTGAAGTCCTCCCACGATGAAACGAGTCCCTCTAAATGAAGGGGATACACCCACAGAAGGACAGATGAGGGGTGATCACGGGAGCATGAGACTGAGTTTGAGTCGCCACGTCCAAGTGGGCGGGGAGCGGAGACCGGGCAGGGGCACAAGTTCCGGGTGGCTCCCTGGAGGCTCTGATTATTCTCTTGCAAACCATCTGAGCTGGCTCAAAGGGTAGGCCAGGAAGGGTAACGAATGTCACTCTCCATTTGAAGAATTGGATGCATTCTACCTGACACCTGAAGAAAGCTCTTTGGCGTCATGATTTTCCAACACCAAGGGTCCAGTCCCGGAAGCGGTGCATCCTCCCCTCTTTGTCCTCAGCTGCAAGCTCTGTACTTCTCTCCCACCCCCTCCAAGCCCCAGAAGGTGAACTCCTTAGGGTAGAGGGGTCTTTCTGCTCCTTTTGCCCCGTCCAAATGTGCCCCTCCCGATGCACCAGAATGCTCTTCGAGAACACCATCCATAGAGTCCTGGGTCAGCAGCACCAGTCTGCCGGCTCCAGTACCTGCTGATGACGAACTCAGCAGAAATCCAGACAGTGGGAATCAGGAATAAAAGGATGAACACATATGACCTCGCTTCTTCTCAAAGACCGCTTCCTAGCCACATGTCTTGGATTCTCTTCACTAAAGGATGAGCAAGAAATTTGATTCATGTGTCCAATGCCTATTTGAATAAGCTCAACAATAGCTATAGTGTTTATTAAGGAAAGGGGGAAAATTAATTTTAAGAAGTTACAGTCACAGAAGAATTTATACAAATGGCCAATAAGCATGTAAGAAAAAGCTCTCACCATAAATCACTGGGGAAATAGCAAAATTGAACCGCACTGAAATACCACCACATACCCACCAGAATGACAAAAACTAAAAGGCTGATAAATACCAGAACCACCATACATTGTTGATGAGAGAATAAGGGTTGCAACTACTTCAACTATGACCCACTAATTTCACTCCTGGATACTTACCCAAGAGAAATGAAAACATTTGTACACAAAGTTACTTGTACAAGAATATTCGTAGAGCTTTATTTATAATAGCAAAGAACTGGAAAGAGCCCAAGTGTCCACCAGTAGGAGAACAGATAAATAAGCTGGAGTATGTTCCTATAATGCCATACTGCTCGGGAAATAAAGACAATGACCTGCTCACACCTGCCTCACCATGGATGAAACCCAAACTAGACTCAGTGGGAGAAAACATCCTGTCGATTCCCTTTACATGAAGTTCCAGAACAGGCAAAATTATCTCTGGTGGAAAAGGCGGTTACCTCCGGGTGGGCCAGGACTGACCCGGAAAGGGTACGTGGAAACCACCAGTGATGGGATTGTTCTTTATCTTGATGGAGGTTTTGGTTATACAAGTGTATACATTTGTCAAAAAAAAATCAGCAAATATATGCATAAAGTTTGTGTGTTGCATTGTAAATTGATCCTCTAGAGAAAAAAAAAACAAAACACTGTAAATGCTGGAGAAAAAGAGCTATGGTCTTTCTTGGAAATGGTCTAGGAGGGAAATGGGAGAACACTAAGGCCTCGCCTCACAGCGGTGTGGGGCTGGGCCACTATGGAGGCACAGGTCTGGTGAGAAAACACGGCCCCCATCGCCCCACGTTAGTGGACGTGGTGTTGGGAATCCAAGGACAGGACTTCTCAGAACTGGAAATCTCGGCATCAGTGTGGGCCCCAAAGGGTAGCAATCAGGGTGGCTCAGCCTCCCGGGGCCAGCTGCCACCAGATAGGGTGGCTTCCTGTCTCAACTACCAGAAACCTTCAAGTTGTCAAAACTCCAGTGTCGCACGGAGCCCTGGAGGTCAGGTGCTACTTCCCCGCCAAGGCAGGATCCCCCAGGCACCATCCCCAGACCTGGAAAGACCCGGCCTGAGCCACCCAGACATTTCCTGCCGGTTGACACAAGGGACTTAGAAGTGGTTGTGACGCCATCTACGCAGACAGACCTCACTTGAAAGCAGCCAATGGCCACAGTGAGCCCCAGTGTCCAGGAGACACGGGGGACGGAGGAACAGGCCAAACGACATCTCAAAGAAACAGTCAGACAAATCCAGCAGGGGAGACATTATGTAGCATCACTGCCCAACTAAGCCAATGTCACAAAGGGACAGTGACACTTAAAGAGACTAATGGACACAACAATGGGTTAGAGTGAACAGCCGCGGGTGGGTTATTGGTTTGAGCAAAACAATACACAGTTTGAATATAGGTTATGTACTGAGTGAAGCAGAAAGGTAAAGATGGTTGAATGAAGCAAGTACAGAACAGTGTATACATTTTGTCCCATTTTAAGATCTCTTTTTCAGAAAGATATGCTCTATGATATTCAAGGTGGTCATCTCTGAGCAATAGAAACGTGGAAGTTTTGACTTCTTTTCTCTGTTTTCTGAATCTCTACAATATGTATGTACCACATCTCATGAACTGAATTGTGCCTCCCTGCTCCAAAACTCATATATTGAAGTCCTAGCCCTCCGTAACTGATAATGTGACCTCATTGGGAAAGAGGGTCATTGCAGACGTAATCAGTTAAGTTAGGATGAGGTCATACTCCTGCTGGAGTCGGGTGGGCCTAGCCCAATATCACCGGTGGCCTCATGAAGGGAAATTTGGACACAGGGAGAAGGCCGTGTGAGGATGAAGGCAGAGACTGGGGTCCTGCTTCCACGAGCCCAGGACCGCCAAAGACTGCCTGCAGACCCCTAGAAGCGAGGGGAGAGGAGCGGAACAGACTCTCCCTCCCAGCCTCAGCAGGAACCCACCCTGCCGACACCCGGATCTTGAACTTCTAGCTTCCAGAACTGGGAGGCAGTGAATGGCAGTTGCTGAAGCTGCCTGGCATGTGGCACTTTGTGGCTACAGCCTAGCAAAGTAAAACGTCCATAAAACAAATAAATACTTACATTTAAAAGTCAAATTGGAAAATGTGGGGCTGGGGTGGGAGATGCCTGATCGATGTGAGCTCTCACCACGCCAGGGACATCTATTTCACTGGTCACTTGGCTCCGTTTTTTTGTTGTTTTTTTTTTTAAGATTTTATTTATTTATTTGAGACAGAGAGAATGAGAGACAGAGAGCACGAGAGGGAAGAGGGCAGAGGGAGAGGCAGACCCCCTGCTGAGCAGGGAGCCCGATGTGGGACTCGATCCCGGCACTCCAGGATCATGACCTGAGCCGAAGGCAGTCCCTTAACCAACTGAGCCACCCAGGCGTCCCATTGGCTCCGTTTTTTAAACAGCTTTAACGGCGAGAACATTCTTCCTTATGTCAAGCTGAAAGCTGCCTCCCCAGCCCTCCCGCCCATTGCTCTTATGAGTCAGGCTCCCCATGAGTCACTTCTGCTCCCTGGAGCAGTGCAGAGGAAAGTTTCATTCCTGGGGAGCCCCCAGAAGCTGTGCCACTCTGCTCCCCACCGTCTCTTCTCCCCTACGTCCCTGCAATTAGTTCTCCCTTGGATGGCACCAGTGGAGCTCGGGAGGGAGGAGGGACCCCGAGGCAGCGAGCCAGCGTGGTCCCAATGCCCTCGGAGAGCCACCCGCCTCCAGTGAGCTCGGAGTCTATTATTATAATGAAACGCCTCATCCTCCCATTACGTGGCCCTGAGGCTGGGCACAGAACCATGAGCTGACGGGGGCCAGCAGATCAAAATAACTCCCAAGAATAACCCAGCCTGCGCTGCTTGTCCTGCACTGCCCAGTGTGGGCCCGGCCGGGCCCCTGCACTTCCTCCCCACACTCCCCAGGAATAAGGCTATCATGTCTCACATACTGAAATTCAATAAACTGAAACAATCAGAGGAAGTGTGGAGTTTCTCCACATGGGGAGTGAAATAGGACCCTGCTTATCAAAGTGATGAGATTTATTCAGTTGCTACAAACTTCCAAAGACTTCCTTTCCCAAAAGAAAGGCCGGGAGGAAGGTCATGTCCTTCGGTCACCTCCATGGAGCCAAGAGTACCATCTGCTTCACTTCAAGCAAGCCTTCAGGCACACCCCCAACCCCCCCGCCCCAGCCCCCGACTTTGCGATCCAGGGCCATGGAGGGAGCGATCCATCTTTCAAGGGGGTCCAGGTGGAAGAGGCCCAACCACCCCTCGGACCATAGGCAGTCCCCAACATGGGGAAGCCAGTGGGGCCTGTCACTTACCTGGGAGTGGGGAAGGGGGCAGGGAAGGGGAGGAGAAAGGAAGAGAGAGGGGAGTGAAAGGTAGATAAGGAGGAAGGGGTGGGGCAGGCACCCGCAGGGATGAACTCCAAGAAGGGGGGGGGGAGCGGAAGAGAGAGGAAGGGGCAAGGTCCCTCCCCTGCACCTGTCCTTGGTGCCTTCTGTACTAACCCAGGCCCTCCAGCCCAAGCCCCACATCCTCCAGATGGTTCTTGCCTCTCCTTGCTCCACGGCCTGCTGGCCTACTGCAGCCAGAGAGACCTTCCTACAATCTCCTTTCCGTCATGCCGTCTTCCTACATGTCACGCCCTCTGGGTAGAACACAGCTTCTGGGCCAAGTGATTGGGGCTTTCAGTTCCCTGGCCCTAAGCAGGCCCCAAATCCTGTCGTGGACCCTTGCCCATGCTGCCTCTTCGCGGGCCCTCCGCTCTCCTCAGTGGCCAGGCGGAGGCTCCCGCCAAACCTGCTGAGCCCTGGGCCTCTCCCCCTGACCCTGCGCCTGATGCCCTTCCTCTGGGATGGGCTTGACGGCCTTCACCATACCCCTCTGCCAGTACCCGGCTTGGGATGGGCTCCGAAAACGGAGGCCCCTGGGAGTTTGCCGGCCGCCATCAGATGAAGAGGTGCTCCAGGGGTAGATGGAAGCAGATTTACCGGGGCTGACTGATAAACCCGATGCCAGTTTATTGGTTTCCCACAGAAGTGGCTTAAGAAGAGCAACTTCATCTGCTTCCTGGAGGAGGTATGGCCTCCATCTCAGATTGTCTTTCAACAGAGAAGTAGATCGAAGAGAGCGGACCTTTTACGAGATATGTGGGCCCCCTTTTGATGGTCTCTACTCTGGAGGGGTTCCCTGACTTTCCTGCTCTAGAAGCCAAGAACCAGTCCTTGGGAGGATGAACATCTCATCTGTGTCCTTGGGAGACTTAACAATAATTAAGGCTAAATTTAGACAGGGCTTCGGGTGCCTGGGTGGCTCAGATGGTTGCGTGTCTGCCTTCGGCTCAGGTCATGATCTCAGGGTCCTGGGATCGAGTCCCCCATCGGGCTCCCTGCTCCTTGGGAGCCTGCTTCTCCCTCTGCCTTTCTCTCTCGCTCTGTCTCTCATGAATTAAAAAAAAAAAAAAAATTTAGACAGGGCTTCAGAATCCTTCTCAACACTACAAATCAAATCCGTCAGAGTTGGCCTGTAAGAGTTGAAACCTATTTTCCCTACCTGCTCTTCATGAGGAGGACTCTCCGCATCCACCCACGGGTGACCCGACCCCCAAGCCGGCAGCCCGTGGGCTCCTCCCTCGGGCATGGCCCTCGGTGTGGCACCCCAACACCCCGGCTTGCTCTAACCTCGAGGTCTCCCTCATTCTCTCCTCCATGGCCTGGCAGCACTGGGCAGTGGCCTGGAGCATGAGAACAACACCCTCCAGCTAGTAACCTCCTCCATGCGGCCCGGCACATGCCCATGCGCTTGGCATTTCCAGGCCTTCTCCGGGCTTCCATCTATCCATCAGGCAGTAGAGACTGAACACCTCCACAAGATCCTTAACCATGGTCGGCAGCTGATCATCTAATGAAAGCTCTAAATGGCTGCATTCATGTTAAGTGCATCAGCCACAAAAATAGAGAAAATTCTGTTAAAAGTGCCTTAAGAAATAGGACATTTATTGTGTCACCTAACAAGCACAGTCGACTCATCAGGGCTCGCGAAGGCGCAGCGGGAGCCCCAGGAGCTCCCGACGTCCCACTTTGTCACACAGCAGCCTCTGTTCCAGGCGCTGGGTGCGTTCCAGGAGGAGCTCTCCCTCTCAGCTCTCCTGGTCCTTAGAACCGTCTCTCCCAGAAGCTCCCTGCCAACCGCCCTTCAGGTCCCCTGGGTCCAGAAGGCTACCCGCCTAATCCTAACCTGAGCGCCAGTAAGCAGAAGGAGCCCTCCGGGATCAGCTCAAACCCCTGGGGGTTTTACTGGGACAAAGGAATCCAGGGGACCCCTGTTTGGAGGCCTCAGCAGTGTGGGCATACAAGCCTGGCCTGGGATTTGGGGAACTTCCTAGGCCCCCTAAAGTGTCTACCTAGACCACACATGAAGATCCCCCCGGGGCCTGGAGGCCGGACACTGTGAACTGGACACATGCCTCCCCTGAAGAAGCATGCGTTTGGCTAGGAAGGGACCCGCAGGTGCCTGTCGCTGTCACGGAGGCTGGCCATCAAAAGATCGCCGTCCGGGGCGCCTGGGTGGCTCAGTTGGTTAAGCGACTGCCTTCGGCTCAGGTCATGACCCTGGAGTCCCGGGATCGAGTCCCGCATCGGGCTCCCTGCTCGGCAGGGAGTCTGCTTCTCCCTCTGACCCTCCCGACCCTCCCCCCTCTCATGTGCTCTCTCTCTCATTCTCTCTGTCTCAAATAAATAAATAAAATCTTTAAAAAAAAAAAAAAAGATCGCCGTCCGAAGTGTAACAACAAGAAGGGCCAGCTCACAACTGCTCGGTGGTTCACATGGAGGAAAGTGGTGCTGGGACGAGGTGGGGAAACTGAGCCGACACCTAAGCATGGACCAGATTCCAGGGGAAGGAGAGGCAGGCGGGGGGCGTGGCCCACAGACATTCCAGACCCAGAAAAAGCCCCGAGTTTTTCACGTGACAGGGGAGATTGCAGCTGTGGCTACAGCTAAGCCACTGGCGGGCCCACGGCTGTGTTTGTATTGAGTCCTTTTGATGACAGCATGAATTCTGAGAACAAAGCTTCCAGGCTGGGGCTGTGTAACCAGAACCCAGAGACAGAAATAGCTTCTCTTGCCATGCATGTGTAGGGTGTGATCTGTCGCTTTGAGAAAGTGTTTCTGTCATTTATAAAACTTAGCGGGTTTCTCAAAAACCACAAAACAGGTGAATGACGGAACATTTCTGTTTGGCTACTTTCATCATGTATAATATTCTTTGAGTTCTTTGGTACTTTCCTAATTAACTTTTCCTTCTCTGATTGAAAAATCCAGTGACTTTTCAAGGTGTTTCAAGGTATAATAGAGAATGATCTAGCAGATTAAAACGTTGGAGTTTTTATAGAAACGTGAAAGAGAGGATCAGGGAACCAAGAGCAAATCTTGAGGAATAAAGTTCTCCTTAGAAAGACACATCCACGGGCTCTGGTGGTATTTCTAAATCGAGTCAGGAAATGCCCCAAAGAGGACATAGCTCCCTTGTGTCCTAACTGAATTCCTGAATCGGGATCTTTATACCCAAATACTGGTCAATACAAAGTGAATCATGAAGAACTATGGATTCATAACAGGTGCTATGGAGAAATTAAGATTATATAAATACGTTTTTTAATAAAACAATATATAGCTAATTATATCCAAATCTCTTTACCAATATAAAATGAATTGCATTTCTTTATAGCTTCCTTTCATATGTATCTGTATATATTTATGTTACTTTTAAAATATTTGCAGTTACTTCAATAAATTGTATCCTACCTGATGTTATTTTGTAGACACTGTATTTTATATACACTCTGTCATTTTAAATCACCATGTAATGTTATAGAGTTAGTATTCTATGACAAAGTAACCATTACTATATTATTGGATTTTTAAAATTCTTTTAATTCTACCTTCATGCCTCATTGTAAATATAACTTTCTCTTAATTTGGATTATTTCACTCTCCGGAACAGAATTATGGGGTCAATGTGTAGAACGTTATCGCTCTTCATGATAAGACTTCCAAATTCTTTTCCAAAATAATCAAACAAATTGGTTACTTCCATCAGGAACTCCTGGATATTCCTACTTACCTGTTCCTTCCTTTAACAACAGCATCTCTGTTGTTATAATGATATTAGATATTTACATTACTTTGTGCTTCACTACTAGTGAGTTTAGTGAGTAAAGAATTGTCACTGAATTCATTCATTAACTTTCATTTCAACTTCTGTGAACTGTGAACTCTTTTGGCCATTTTTTAGAGAGTCTTATATGCTTGGACATTTGTGAGAATCTTTTATATATTTTTCACATCTCTGTCATTTATTACAAACATACTTACTGTTACCACATTATTACTGTTCACCATTTATTATTGTTCCTATGTGCCAAGCTCGGTGCTGAGTAACCTCATTATAACCACGTATGAGGAAGCACCATCCCCATTTTATAGATGGGAAAATAGAGGCTCCAACACGTAGACATTTTGGTCAATAACACAAAGCTAGAAAATGTCAGCCCCGACTCTAGATGGTCCCTTACTGCCCTGCAGTGGTCCCAGTATTTGTACAGCGTCTTTCTGTCTTAGTGTATCCTGGTTACTTGGGTTTTATAACATTGTGGCTTTTAATTCCATGTAATCATATATGTCCACATTGCTTTAAATTTTTTATTTCTCTGTAACCATAACTGCCACTAAGCACACGTTCATTGGCTTTGCTTGATATGGGTGTTATATAAGCCCCAGTGAACTGTTCCCAATCTTATGTTATAGAGGGATTTTGACATCCCAGGCATCACTTGAAGTAGATTGTCACCGAGATTCAGAGAGAGATCTTTGTCACAGAGAATTTTAATTTAGAGGGACTTTTTTTCCCATAACTCAAATCTACCCATTTTAAAATTAGCATGAGTAATAACATTTTCCAAGTGGGAGAAGAAAAATGAGGCCCTAACGAGCTGTGCTTTGGGGGGAGAGCAGAAGTGAAACAGGCGCGAAGACTCTGAGCTGACCCTGGACACCGTGCTGGCTTGTCGCTCCCAGGGGCCACCTTAGACCACCATGCTTTTAAGACTGGGGCTGAATCTGCCCCTGGGGGCAGGCCCTCCTATCCCTGACATCCGAGGACGAGTCGGATACCCTTCCGTGGCACCCATATGGGCTTTGTCTGCTGCTTACCTTCCACCAAGTCTGGACACAAACCCTGAGACTTTGGGCCCGGCTCATCTATCCCCAGCCGGCCCCCCGCTCCGGCCTCTGCCCCGGGAGCCGTCCTGGTGCAGTGCCCGCGCCAGCCGCCGGCCAGGCTCTCATCGGAGCTTTCCTGGGCGGCTCAGAGCCGGCAGCCTCAGGGTGTGAGAACCGGGCCTCCAGCTGCGGTGTCGCCGAGGTGCCGGGGGATTCCTAAGCCTCTCATCCTGTCACTTGGGGATACAGACCCTTTGATCTCCAAAGAGCTGCTGCTGCCGCCCTTCTAGGCAATTCTAATAAAGGAGGTGATTCTTATCCAAGAATCAGTTCCTGCGGTTCTCCCAACGCCAGACACCACGCTCCTGACAGGTGGTTCCATCCGTCTCTCCCCGCTGCTCCAGGGTCGACGGGGGACCCCGACGGCTCCCTCAGGTGCTCCTCGGCCACGACGCTGCCCTCGCCATCTTGGGGAGCCTGGCTGGCCCAGCGGGCAAGCGTCTACTGCCTGCTTCACCTCTGGGAACATGAGCCGGAGCCCGCCTTTTCTTTCCGACTTCCCTCCTTTTCCAGAACTCTTGCATCTGCTGATCTACAGGCTTCGCGCACTCTTCTCTTCTCTCTCATCGCTGCTTGCGTTTCCCTGGCCGCCCACAGCGGTCATTTCCACTGCGAGCCCATTTACTTCCTGGTGGTGCGTGTGTGTGTTTGAGCTCCAGGCAACTCAGCCCTGTCTACCTACCTGGTCCTGCAGGACCCGCGCGCACCACCAGCCCCCACTGCGTTCTTTTTTTGGCCCAGAGTTTGTTCTGTGGCTAAGATACCCGAACCTCCAATATATGATCACAGTAATCGATGGTATTTATCGTAATGATGACTCTGTTTTTAGGAATGAGAGAAACAGGCCAGAGCAGCTTTCCGAGGCCACTGCAACAGAATGCCCCAGACTGGGGGCTGAAAACAGCTCTATCCTCTCACCCTCTGGAGGTTCCAAGTCTGAAATCAAGGTGTTGACAGATAGGGCCATGCTCTCTCCGAAGCCTCTAGGGGTAGCTCCTTCTCTGCCTCTTCCAGTCCCAGAGGCCCTGGGTGGTCCTGGCGGCTCTGCCTCCCCCACCCTTGTCTCCCCCCACCCGCCCCCCGTCTCCACAGGGCCTTCTGCTCCCTCCTCTTCCTGTAAGTGCCCCAGTCAAACTGGAGTAGGACCCAGCTTGATGACCTCATCTGAACTTGATCACATCTGCAAAATCCCTATTCCCAAATGAGGTTACACTCATAGGCACTGGTGGGTAGGACCTCAACGTATCTTTGGGAGGGACACAGCTGAACCCTTAACATAGGCAAAGTCTATCTTTGGCCTCCTTTCCCATCACCCCATTCTGCGTTTCCATCCCCAGCCTCCCAGGAACCCCTTCCTTTCCCTATCTGCTCCCCAGCCCCATTGCAAATTAACACCAGCATGAGGTAGGAGGGAAGATCGGCTCACGATGAGGTGGGATTAAAAATCTTACACTCGCAGAAGACACACTGATGATGGGGTTGTACGCATATGTGAAGGACTGAGGAAGGCAGGTGTTTGGGGCCCCAAGATCCTTTCTGGAGGCATCTGCTGGGTTTGCTGATGCTAAGGCTCAGGCTAGAAGCCTGGTGTGCCTGGGTCTGAGTGAGTCTGCTTGTCCCTGCACTCCCCAGCATCCAGCTGCTGGCTGCTCACTCCTTCGGGGGGCAGGGAATTGTCAAGGAGAGCAGATCTGTGAACATGAAATGCTCAGGTGCTTGAAGACCCAAAGGGTTACTGTGAAGAAACAGGGGGTGGGGAGCCATACGTCCCACTTTAATGGAGGAACCATGTTGGGGGACACCGTGCAGACAGGAAGCTAATGATCCCAGACCAGTATGACCAATAAATGACACACATGTTGTCAGGCTCCTTTCTAGCACCTGCAGCTGACTCAATCAATCTGTTAGAGGTCGCTGATTCCTCTAAGCTGGGAGGTGACCTTGACATCCCCCCATACAGTGGCCCAGGCAGATCAGCACTCAGAAAGACCTGACATGGAGATGAAATCTGTCTGCCATCCTTTGTCTGGACCTGGAAGGACAGACATCCCTGGAGTTCTGACCTGAGTGCTTTGGGCCACCATGACCTGTGTGATGGACAGATCGGCCCCCTCCCTGGTGTCTGTGTTGTGGGGCCAGGGACGAGGAGAGCAACAAGCCTGGCAGGAAGGGCTGGAGGCCATACTCTTTCACTCCTTCGGGCAGCAGGGACCACTTCCCTGTGCCTACCTAGAGATGGTGACGCTGTGGCCAGGGCCAGGGCCAGCCCCAGCCCCAAACAACTTGTCTCTTTACCCTTGTCCCTGCTCAGGGCTATAATGAGGGCTGAGAATTCTGGCTAGTGGCTCAAAGGGCTGATGGCTAGAGGAAAGTTGGGACCACTCACGGAGGCACTATTGGGAAAGTATCCACGGTGGGAGGACGCAGGATCTGGGGCATTTTAGAATCAGCCATCTCTTCTAAAAGTACATGTATGTCATCCTGGTTTTAAAAAAAAATATGCTGCATCGAAGTTCAAATTCAAACAATAAAGTAGTTATTCATTTAACAAACAGGTTTTGGTGCCTCCTTCAGAAATTTATTTTCAGGGCATCTGGGTGGCTCAGTTGGTTAAGTGTCTGCCTTTGGCTCAGGTCATGATCTCAGGCTGCTCCCCCTGCTCAGTGGGGAGTCTGCTTCTCCCACTCCCTCTGCCCCTCCCCCACTCATGCTCTCTCTCTCTCTCTCTCTCTCTTTCTCTCTCTCTCTCTCAAATAAATAAATAAAAATCTTTTAAAAAATTTACTTTCTGAAAAGACCATCCTATGTCCTTTAGGTACCTACTCTTCTGCCTCATCTTTAAAGCTCTTTCATTCATAATAACTCATTATGCTATAAGCTGTACAAGGCGAGTGATACCTGGACACGAGGCTGTCAGGTATGGGCTGAAATACGCTGGTTTGCCATATCGAAGAAATCCTCCACTTCCCTTTAGTAGGCGCCCACCATTCACCAGACATAGAAGGAAAGATCAGATAACTGAAAATAAGTCTGCGCCTTGGCATAAAACTCTGTGCAGTGTCCTGGACCTGCCACCAACCCAGCCTCCAGGGACCCACCTCGGGGTGGCACACTCTCCCTTCTGGGCTCCTCCCCCAGGGCAGAGCTTCAAGCAACCCCAGCAGCTGCAAATGTGGACTTACTTCCCCAAAGTCAGATTGGGAAATAGGACCCCCCCTGCATGCTCGGACCCCGACTCAAGCAGGATATGTGTGAAAATGGGAAGGAAGGGGCTCCTCTACAGTTGAGTTTTTAGCTCACATTCAGCAGTTTGTCTGGGGCTCGCTCACCCTTGCCCGATCTCCTCCTCAAGGACATCAGCTGCACCTCTGCAGGGCTTCCTCTTCTGCCTTCCCCCCAGCTTTTAGTCCTGCAGCCCACCTTCCACCCCTAGGATCTGCCTGGAGTCCCATGAAGAAGTCAAATAGCTTACCAACCTGCAGTATAGTCGGGGCTGGAAAAGGATTTTGGTCCGCTGCAATTTCCAAACGCATTCCCATTTGTGCTCCTGCACTGTGCAGGCCCTCCGGGAAGCAGTCACAAATGCAGAGAAAGGGCAAGAGATTTAAAAGGTGAAAGGGAAGGAAGCAGGGTTGAGCAAGGGGAGTCTCAGCCTGTGGGGCAAATCTGGCAGAGTCTCAGCCGGCTCCAGAGCAATGACTCCCTATTAGAGGACGGGGGACACATAGAAATGCCCAGGCCCTCAGAACGTATGCCCTCCCCATCCCCCCCAAGTTCAGTCACTGATGGGGCAGCTCAGGAAGAGCATGGCTTGGGCTGGAAAGCTGAGTGCAGCTATGGAGAAGCTGGTTGCTCCTTGAAAGAAGATACGACGATCTTAGTGGTACACCTCCCCATGGGTGCCCCAGCTCATATGAGTTTTGGGGTGTGTGTGTGTGTGTGATTTTGCTGCTTCACTGGGGGTTCTTTCTAAAAAGAGACCATCTCTTCTCTTCCCTGCCCTTGACCATTAACGGGGGTCGCGTGAAGCCAAGACCCCGTCCTTGGTGTCTGTTTCTAAGGCATATGCAGTACAGCTGTTCCCAGCATGAAGCCAGGGCCCCCTCTGCCTCAAAAGTACAGAGAGGCTCAAATCTCGAGAACTAAGCTCAAGGTGCCTCACGGTGCTTTCTGTACCTCCTCTGGGACTTTTCCTGACGTATAAATGTGGCCGGCAACATCCTGGTGCCTCCACAGTAAGGCAGGTGTGCAGGGATCTTGGCGGGTCACAAAGTCTTAGCTGGATGAGCAAAGCGGACTGGTCTTGCAGGCTGGCGGGGTGGGGGCTGAGTGCCTCCCAGACCCCCCTGCCCCCCCTTATTCCTCCACACCCTCAGGAGTCCTGGGATCCTGCCCAGGCTCCCGTTGTCCGGGCCCCAAGGTGAAGGACGGCCGACCGTGAATCAGCTCAAGTGCCTTTGGCCACCCCGTCCGAATGCTTGGGTCGCAGCCGTGTGTTAAACATATCACATCACAACATCCCTAAAAATAAGGGCTGATGTCATGAGGCTGGACACTGAAAGCTTGAGGTGAAAGGGCAGAAAGAAAGAGCAAAACCCTAGCAGTGTTTGTCACTCCTTAGTCTTTTCTTCTGGGGACACCGAAGAACCAATTACAAGCAAAGGGTGCCCTTCACCTTCAGAAAGACCCTGAAATGCTTACTTTCCAGATAAGGTTATACAACAGGAAACTTTTTCAACATTTGTTTCTTCCAACTGGAACTCCAGCACAAAGAGCCTCTCCTCCTGGCCCCATCCCTCCCCTCCTCCTCTCGGGCCTCCCCCCCCCCCCCCCCTCTCCCCCCCCCCCCCCCCTCCCTCCCCTCCCTTCCCTCCCTCCCCTCCCTCTTCCCGGGGCTCCCCCTCTCTCCTGCCTCCTACTCCTGCAGCAGCCCCTTCCAGAGCTGCCCTGCAGGTTTGGATGGAGCCAGAGCTGCTGATTCTGCAGGCAAGCCAGCTCCTTTATTGCCTTCCACACTGTTCTCACAGACACCCCAGGAACACAAAGAGCACCTGGAGCCCAACTGCGAGGAAAGGGCCCCAAGGGACAGTGATGGAGCCCCAGTGGGCTCAGCGCTGGTGCAGGGGTCAGCACCTGGGGAGAAGCTTCTAGTGGCCAGAGGGCTGGGAATGCCAGAGTGCCAGCACTTGGAACAATTTTATTTTATGAATGTTAACACACTAGAAGCTCATAACACGGCCAAGTGGTTATGAGCTCAAAAGCTTTGTGAGAGATTTTCTCTGAGGACTCGTTAATGTGGTCTTTTAATGGAATACTCCCAAACCTGAATCCTTGACTGGAGCTATAAATAGGCTGATAAGTGCTTGACAGGGAAGCAGCCCCAGCCTAAGAGCCCTTCTTGTCCAGGGGTTCTGTTTGCAAAGAACATGGAGGGGATGGGGCAAGGGAGGAAGGCCACATCAGAACGGATGCGGGAAATGCGTTTCTTGGCATTAGCGACACACGGTAGCCGGGCAGGGCAGGCGTTGCGTCCAGAGGGGAGTTTAATGGAGTGGGTCGAGGCACATTCCGATTGCGAAGAGCCGTGGAGTTGCCTCCCAGCACTACCATTAACCTGGATAAATCCCGAAAGTCAGCCCAAGCGTGCACATCAGCGCTGCCCACCCCCAGGGCCTGAAATCCTGGGGCAGGGCTCCCTGCCTGGTGACTCACGGTCAACGTCCCAGCCCCGCCCGCCTGTTAGAGCCCTGCTCGGTGCCACCTTCCCAAAATCTTACAGTTGAGGGAAATTTCTGGGGATACTTTTGGGAGACCACTGTTTGTGACTCTAGCCTGGAGTGCTGGGTGGCACTGGCAGAAAGGGCGGGTCCCGGGGACCCGGCTGGGGAGTGTGGGCAGGGAAGTGTGGACGAGGAGTGCCCGGGAGAATGGCATCTTGCAAACCCTCACCAGGCGGATGGGTGGATGGATGGATGGAGGGATGGGTGCACGCGGGGTGAACAAGTGAGGGACCAATTCTCCATCTGCCCTGGAGGGTGGAGTGCAGGTCCAGTAAATCCTCGCCAGATAGTTTTAAAATGAAATTTCAGATCCTCCACGTAGAATTCCTATTCCCTCACCAGCATGTGGTGGCCTGCAGAGAATGCGCCAAACAGGAGACTCCTGGCTCTGCCTGTAATCTGTTGAGGCAACGCCCCAAACCTGCGTCAGACGTGGACCTACTCTTGCAGGGCCGCGCCTTCCCAAGGGGCTGAGGTGTGATTCCTGAGACTGGGTTCCCACTTTATGCCGAAAACTGAATCAGTGTTACATGAGGGCAAAAGAAAAAGGACAAGGAGAGATCTTTGGTCAAACAAGATTGGACAATACTACATAGTAAATTTCTCCTTCAGATTCTATTAATATACATTAGCATATTAAAAATTGGAAAAGTTCACTGGGTGCCTGGGTGGCTCAGTCATTAAGCGTCTGCCTTCAGCTCAGATCATGATCCCAGAGTCCTGGGATCGAGCCCTGCATCGGGCCCTCCGCTCAGCGTCAAGTCTGCTTCTCCCTCTCCCTCTGTGATCACTTTCGCTCTCTCTCAAATAAATAAATAAAATCTTTAAACAAAAATCAGAAAATTTCTGCAATAAAGAAATCTATTTAACTTTATATAACCCAACATTTCTAAAATTTGTTAAAAAAGAACAACTTTTGTGGCACATGGTTACAGAACAATGCCACCCCCAAAGATGTCCACGTCCTAATCCTCAGGACTTGTGCGTATGTTACCTCACAGGGCAAAAGAGAGTGTGCTGAGGTGGGACGATTACCTTGGGTTACCCCGGGAGGCCAAATCTAATCACAAGAGCCTTTATGAGAGAGAAAAGGAGAAGATCAGAGTCAAAAAGGTGAGACAGAAACAGAAGTTGAAATGATGGATTTGAAGATGGAGAAAGGGCCCAGGAGTCAAGGAATGGGGCATCTCTGGAAGCTGGAAGAGGAAAGGAAATTGATTCTCCCCAGAACTTCTGAAAGGAATGTAGCCTGCCCACACCTTGATTTTAAGACCCATTTTAGAGTTCTGACCTCCTCTAAATTTGTATTGATTTAAGTTGCTAAGTTGGTGACAACTCGTTATAGCAGCAAGAGAAAACTTGCACATGGAGTATCAATACCTCAGGGTCAATTCATAGAATTCAGGAAGTGAGGACATCCCTGCTTAATTGTCAGGCAGGATGCCACCCCAGGCACCCCCCACCCACGACTGGGCTGCAGGTCTTCTTGGAGTCCCATTTTGGGGATACGGGAGCAGCTGTTGAAGGAGCACGTCCTCTAAGAAATCAGTATATGGTCTCATCCATTTTTTTCTAATGCTGTGACCATATAACAGGGACAAAGGAGCTGAGCTCTTGTTTCAGTGGTTGGCCCAATGTAAAGCCGTGGAATCTGTCCTCTAGGGCAGACCCGGCTGAGAAGGGGTGGAGGAGCTAAGTACAGGCGAATGTTCTGCGCATCTTCATCAGAACACCTATCATTCATATCCTGGCACTTCTCCCCCATAGAATATTCTGGAGAAGGGCAAAGAGCCCCTCGAGGTTTCCTTCCACCACCAGTCCTAAGTCGGTCTTTGGGGCCATGAGTTGAAGTGCTATTTAACAAGCTATTTAACAAGACCCCATGGATGTTTTGATGTAAAGAAAGATCAGAGGGGTTGAAAACAAATGGGGAAAAAAAAGCACACCATCACCTTGCCAAAAGTTTTGCAAAGACGAACCAGATCAAAAATGAAATTGCTGAAATAGAAGAATACCTCCAGTTCTTTATAGTTTGCATGCTGGGTCTTTGAGGCCAGAATTCAACAGTGTGGTTGAAACTCATATTCACTTGCTTCAATCCAATCGCAATGCATTGTTCTTCTCAGGGCCATCCCACTCCGAGGCCAAATGAAACAGCCTGCAGTTTTGCACACAGGCCCATTGTGTGCCGGGCCTGGGCCTTGTGCTCATTGTGTCCTGTGGAATGCACTCCCCCGGCTCCCGTGCGCAGCCAAGTCCTGTGTCTTCAAGGCCTGGCTCCTCCGGCTGACCTTCACTGACTGCAGCCAGAAACTTGCTCTCTCCGGCCCTGAACAATGGTCGCCTCAGCCCCACCCCCACCGTCACCTTGCTGCCGGCCCTTTACCCGGGAAGTGTTGGGATCAAGGGCACCTGTTGTTTGCTTCCTTAGACCACATGTTCCCACAGGGTCTGTCCTCATCAGGGCTCTTTGCATCCCCCACCCCAAAAACCCTCTCTGTCCAGCTTCATCAGAAAAGGAAATGATCATAAGAATGCTGGTTTAGGTCACGAAGCCCAGAGCTGATCTTGCCAGTTATCACCCCAATATCCCTCATCCTTGTCTTCCTGCGTGAATTGGTCTAGTTTCCTGGGGGCTGCCACAGCGAAGAGTTGTCTGACAGAGGTCTCCCCCCAAGGAGGCCTGAAGGCCAAGGTCAAGATGCCTGTCCGTTCCTACCACGGCTGTGAGGGAGCGTCTATTCCAGGCCTCTTTCCCAGCTTCTGGGGGTCTGCCGGCGTCTCTGGGGTTCCTGGGCTGTAAACTGTCACCTGGGTCTCTGCCTCTATCTTCACACGTGTTCTCCTTGTGTGCGGGCCTGGGTCCACATTTCCTCGTTTTATAAGGACCCCAGCTATACTGCATGGAAGACCCACACTGACGGCCTCCTTTTAACTACTTACATCTGCAAAGGCTCTATTTTCAGCTTTTAGGTCACGTTCTGGGCTACCAGGGGTTCGGACGTACCCTATGAATTTGGGGTGGGTGGGACACAATTCCACGCAGAACACTTTGTAACAGGACCTCCATTTTGCTGGAGGTGCCAGTGCGGCCAGTTAAAAATACTCCTCTGCCGGGGTGCCTGGGGGGCTCGGTGGGTTAAGCGTCTGCCTTCGGCTCAGGTCATGAACCCAGGGTCCTGGGATCGAGCCCCACGTCGGGCTCCCTGCTCAGCGGGGAGTCTGCTTCTCCCTCTCCCGCTCCCCCTGCTCGCGCTCTCTCTCTGAGAAATAAATAAAAACAAAAATCTTAAAAAAAAAAAAAAAGTACTCCTCTGCCCACACTTCCCTCTACAGGAGGCGGCCATGAGACCGGCTCTGGCAAACGAGACGTAAATAAAATCTGCTGGGCTCTGGCAGCCCTGCACCTGCCCCCTTCTTCCTTCCTGAGCAAGGAGGAGACCCGGAAGGTAGAGTGGTCTTGCCACAGCGAGGATGGGAGAACAAGAAGGCAGAGGGACCCTAGGCCCACAAGGGCTTCTTGGGGCACCATCTCTGGACGGACCCCTTTTCACACGGGAAGAATAAATGTCTCCTTCTTGAAGTCAGTGGTTGTCAACGAGAAACAGTCCCCCCTGACCCCGACCCCTTCCTCTGGGAGATTTTGGACCCATAGGGAGGAGCCATTTCTGGTTGTCACAACTAGGGAGGGTTCTGCCAGTATTGGTGGGCCACGGCCGGGGTGCTGCAACCCGTCCTCCACTGCACAGAGCAGCCCCCCCCCAATTATCATCCCACCCCAAGTGTCCACATGCACCAAGCTCTGGGAAACCGTGGTTAAAGTGACTGCTGACAGCTTTTTGTGACACGGAACCCAGACTGATGGACAGGGAGTACAGCAGGGCGGGGGAGCGCTCCGAAGCAGGAACTGGAAGCCATCGGGTCCCCAGGACCCCCAGACTACCCCCTCTGCTTCACTCTGCAAACCTGTTCTATTCCTGTCTCTCTCTGTCGACTGAGGCTCTTTGCGTCTCCGTAAGTACACAGCTAAATGTACCATTCCTTCATTTCCTGAATTTACGGGTCCTGAATTCAAGCTAGTAGTAGAAACGGACTCATATCTCTCAATCCACCCCAATTTTGGGAATAAAGACTCTGATCGGCCCACCTTAAGTAGGCTTCCGAATCAGCTCTGCTCTGGGGAAGCAAGTCATGTGGCTAAAAGACGGCCTCTGGCCCCTCACTGAGGGAGTGGAAGCAGGGACAAGAGAAGGGGGTTTCATAAAGATGGGGTCACTGACTGGGAAGTGGGACACATTTTCTCCGTTCTGTGTCCTTCCTAGCACCCAGCTCAGTGCCTTGCATACAGAAAATGCTCACTGAACAAGTCACGAGTGGTTAAGATGACACAGGAATAGCAAGATGCTCCATGACAATGACAGTTGTTGCATTACTATTTATTTGGGAGTCCCAGGGCACCAGGGGGAGGTTAGGAAAGATCTCTTTCCCCGTTGACACACACAAGATTAAAAGTAAGTACCTTCCACACTCGCCTACCCCGGGTATATTCACTAAACGTCTTTCTGACTTTCCAGAATTCTTTGCCACCTGTGGTATACTTCTTGTGCTTTTGTTCGCATTAACATGAGGGCCCATTGCTCTCCATTGGAAGGTTCTTTACCTGGAAGGTATCAGAGTTTGAATAAAAATATATTGAGCATATTATCTGAAAACAACTGTGTCTGAAAAGAAATGTGTTCTTAGCCTCGCAGCCTTTTGGACACTTGGTAACTTGTTCTTTAAGCGCCCCTCCACCTGCCTGCCCCACCTGCCCCCGCCCCGGCCCCACTGCCATATTCTTAGTGGTGAACCCCAAAGCCCTTCCTCACCCCACAGCTGCTAAGCCACCAGCCCAGTCACCGGCCCTTCCGGGTCGGGACTCTTCCCTCTCATTCCCTAAGGCCATTCTCACACCACTCCTCCACACTGGTCTGCATCTTGTCCACTTGTCAGGACCCTGCAATCAGCTGTTCAAAACAAAGGTGTTTTCAGCTGGGGTGATGCAGTTCCTTTCCCAGGCACCTCCACCCACCCCTGTAGTACGGTTTGTGCTCACACGGGAGCCTTCAAACGGCATGATACAATGACCAAGTGGTGCCAGGAGCTGATTCATTGACAGAGGTCAGTGGATTAGATCATTTGGATGGAGGGGTTTTCCCAGGACCCACTGAGCCTTACAGACACCCCTGTGCATTGAGCACCTCAAAGTGCTGGACCCCATACATGTACTTACTCACAGTATTAAACCCAAGAAGAGGGTCTCAGGGATTAACCAATTTTATTTCCCACGACTGCACAACAGATCAGGGCTAGACCTGAGATCCGAACCCAGGTCTGTTTGTCTGCCTTTTGCCCCACGCAACTCCTGCCCCCTTCCTAGCATGCTGCCGTCTTCTCAGTGAATCCTACAAGATGACAACTGCTTTAGAAATAAACATACGTGTCCCCTTCCAGAGCAAAAGGGTATCTATTTCCAGTTTGCCACCAACCACCCCAGGGGACCTGACCACCTCCATGGTCACATCCCAACTGAGCATCTGTTGAGCGAAGACTTGCAGAGATGTTTCGGGAAGGAAGGACGTCACTCAGGGAGCACTGGAATAGACTGATCAGCACCACACCTCTTCTCATATATCCATATCCCCACCTCCAGACGTGAACTTGCTCCTGAGTTCTGCACCCCAGGGAGAGATTTGATGAAGCTGGGTGCCACTGTGACTGTGGGCTCCTCTTCTGTCATGACCCCTCAGCCCTCCCCAGGAAATTCACAAAGGGCATCATTTGTGTCAGTGGGCCCTGGACCCCAAGGGGAACATTGGAATCAAAACCCATGGTCAGGCTGGAATCCTGTACTTCACTTTCCCTAGAAGTATCAACGTCGAAAGAATTTTTACAAATCAAATCATAAGCGCATTAGAGTTAATTATATACTACCAAATTCATTGTTGTGGCAAAGCCTTGGAAAATGAAGAATCTGTTTCTAATTAAAGTAAACAAACTTCAGGTCACCTCTTTGCTTTACTTTTCTATCATACCCTCTGCATAAAGCACAGTCACACACCAAAAAATGGTGCCAAAACCCAGGCAAAAAGATCTAAGGAGATCAGAATTTCTGAGCCTTTCTAAACATCTTTGATAATGACTCTCAGCCTGTACCTTCCTTCCGGGTTTGTGCGCAACAGTGTGCGGGTTTGTGGGTGGAGACGGTGGGAGATGCACATCCTGCTGTTGGAAACATGACAATGGGCTGAATATCAGAAGCAAGAAATGGAGCAAGGTCTTGACTGAGTCCAGTAGCAACGAGCTTCACAATAAAGCCTGCATCTTTGATTCTGTCTCTGCACCCGCCCCGTGTGACTGTAAGAATGTGCAGGGCCCATCTTACGTAATTTGCATAGGAATTTTGGGAATGTGAGGGTGTGAAATATTAACAACTCTCTATATAATTATTAGGGGATTTTTTTTTCCGGGTGAAAAATTGTCATGGAGCTTAAATACAGGCTGAGAACATTTCATTAGTTTTTCTTTTAGTTTCTTTCAGACCAGTGGGAATCAAAATTTATAATAATGGAGCTCTCTTTGGTAAAGAGTGATAAGGCTGAGGTTTCTCATTATAACTACAAATGCTTTAAATAGCTATCATAATTAATTATTAAGAGAAGTAGCCTTCTTTTACACGCAGAAGACTAAAATTGTGAGCAGGGAAAAAATATAAGCTGTCAGTACAGGATCTTTTAGGGCATCAGGAGCTTTAACTGGGATTCCTGTTGGTCAGTATTTCAGGAGTGGAGATGTCGCTTTTGAGGAAGTGTCTCCAGGAGATGTTTTTGCCCTCAAAAAGTCATGATAAAGGAAACGCTGTTCTTTCTTTCGACTGGTGCAATTCAATGCTGGGAGACAAAGAGGAAAATCAGACACTCGCTCTTGTTTCCTCCCTGTGGTTCTCAGACATAGATCTGACTTGCAGAAAACAGGAGCCGACACAGGAGAAATTGTCTTGCAGCAACACAGAAGGGTCTAGACGGTGCCCAAAGGGGGGAGCACACCCATGGATGAAGGGGTCAAGAAGGGAACACAGCCAGCTAGATTCATTTCCTTTTTTGATTCTGGGAGGCTGACTTTCAGTTCCCCAAAGTACATGCAGAGTTGGCATGGAAGCTCCCAGACTGACCAGCCCCTGGCAGGAGCTGTGGACAGCCCTGTGACTCCTGAAAGTTCTGACAGACCTGACGCATTCCGCCTCATGGCCACGCACTCCCGGAAACGTGGGCGAACAGCGGGGTCCGTGCTGGGTAGAGGGGTAGAGGGCGGAGGTGGGAAAGCCCTTGTCATAGGGCTGGCGTGCACGCAGCACGAGCTCGCATCTGCGTGTGGTGTGTGTGGTCTAGACTTTGTTAGAAAGGATAAAAATCATGAAGGCCTTTGGAGGTACTTGGGCTGGACATTCAGCCTTTTTTTTTTTTTCCTTTATTTATTTTTTTCTTTTCTTTTCCTGCTTGGCTACAAACATCCAGAGGAAGTGAATCTCCACGAGCTGATGACCTCATTTCCACTGTTTCTCAACAGTGCGCCGAGCCATCAGCAGGAGGCCTGCCCAGCTAGGCATTCGGGGCTGAGGGCACGGAAGGAGCTTCAGGCATGGACTGCAGCCCAAGCCTTCCCCACCGCTCCACTCGGCACCGACACCGCCTGTTGACACCCAGCCCCGCACACCTCTCCTTCCGTGAGTGCAGCTGGAGAAATCATGCCAAAGATAAGATGTGGAGGTGCTAGCCATTCCCAAATAATAAAGAGCCCAGGTGGACAGGATCCAGCCAATGGGGTCATTAATTACGAGCAGAGAGACCAGGACGGTGACAGTGATCCAGTTCTCTTGTGATTATGCCATGGAAATTAGTCACCCAACAGAATCAGCAAAACACCTATTATTGATGAAGTTTGCCAAACTGGAGATAAATTGAGCGCTTTAACCTGACCCAGTGACAATGAGAAATGACTTTTATTAGATCAATAGATCAATTCAGAGCCGATAAGTCAAGACATCCAGAGGGCGATCAAAGCAATATACTAGCACAGGGAGCCCAAAGGTCAGCTCCCCGCAAGACCGAAACTTACAAGCACACCAAGAGAGCCTATGAAGGAGCAGAAAGTGCAAAATGACATTGTTTGCCTTTCTCTGCTTATTTGCTCAATTTCAAAGGAAAATAGAAACAGGCCATATTTTGCCATCATATATGTTGCATCAGAGCTTCTGTCCACCTCAGCACCCTGTGGACAGACACGGGCTGTTACAGTACTTTTTACCAGCAACGGCCTGGGCATTTTCTGTCTCGTCCTCTCCTCCTGGAGGTCCTCCTCCGTTGGTGGTTGGTATTGTCAGCATCTCACAGATGAGGAGGTCAAATGAGAAAGTGAGGGGCGCCTGGGCGGCTCAGTCGTTAAGCCTCTGCCTTCGGCTCAGGTCATGGCCCCGGGGTCCTGGGATCGAGTCCCGCATCGGGCTCCCTGCTCTGCGGGAAGCCTGCTTCTCCCTCTCCTACTCCCCCTGCTTGTGTTCCCTCTCTCTCTGTGTCTCTCTCTGTCAAATAAATAAATAAAATCTCAAAAAAAAAGAAAGAAAGAAAGAAAGAAAGAAAGAAAGTCGAGAAGCGGGGTGAGGAGGCCAGGCGGGAGGTGGGACGGAGAGTGGCCCAGCGCGGGATGCCGGTGGGGAGCACAGATTCCTAACCACTGCAAGGGCCAGAGCTGGTGCAGGCTCGAGCTCCTGCCGGGACCCAGTGGGGGACAGGTCTGCGGCAGGGCAGTGGCCCTGCTCAGCCGCCTCCTCTGCTCCCCGCAGGCTGGCAGCAGCACCTCCCCGGGGCTGGTGGCTGATGCTCTACACACGCCGTCTCGCAAGCAAACACACCTACTTACACTCTCACCCCCAGACGCCCGCTCATGCACACAAATCCCGACACACCACTCACACGCACACCGTCTCTCTCGCACACACGGGACACCAGGGCCACCCCGACAGCATCTCGGCAAAGGCTGGGGGTGGCTTTAACCCTGTCTTCCCCTGCCCCGATCATGGTCTGCGTCGGAGGCTCAGGTCGCAGGCGGAAGATTGAGAAATATGTCATTTTTTCACACGAGCGCTCCGAAGGAAAGAGAACGTCGGGAGCAGGTGTCCGGGGGCAACACCGAAGTAAGGGAAGCAGCAGCTGCTGGGAGCGGCCCCTCCGGGCCCCGCAGAGAGACCGACGTGTGCAGAGCGCGGGCCTTGCTCGGTGAGCGGCGCCCAGGCGACCGGGCGAGGATGGTCACGAAGAAGAGCAGATAGAGTGAGAGTTTTCTGTAGAGCCTGCACGTGCAGAAGAGGAGGTTTTGAAGTGGGAGCTGGGCGTACCGAGTCCCAACTGCGCTCGGGACAAGTAAAAGCCGTCTGATCGCATTACAGAGGGCGGATCAGGGCGCAGGGTGGCTACACCGCGTTTTATGCTTCTTCAGCAAGAGGGGCCTCACGGATCTGTGTTTGCACAGTTAGTTCAACCGACGTGGGTGAGTCTCGGGCTGGGGGATTAGGCCTCGGGCCCGCGGGGGAGGACAGGCCCCGTCACGGTGGGAGCAGAGGGGTCCCGCCAGAGGAGGGCCCGCGCTGCAGACGGTTCCCCGCGTGAAGAGAAACAAGCGAAGCAAACCGGCCCTGTGTTTTCTTGGACACTCGTCGTGTTCAGACAACACTTTACTAAGCTACACATACGGGGAAAGAGTTGTTCAAATAACACTTTACCAAACTCCATGTCCATAAAAAAATAAATTCTTAAAGGACACAGAGTCTGAACCCAAAAAAGCTTACATTCAAATAAAGTCCAGAAAACAAGAATTACAGAAACAGGAGGATATATATATTCTTTATAGCTGCTCATAAATGTCAAGGAGTCAACCGAAATAGCTGGAGCGACTTGGAGTCCTGAAGGAATTCGATTCAAAAGCTCCTTGAAGGGGTGTGGGAGGTGTGGGAGGAATGTGGGTTGGTGTCCAGGAGGGAGGCAGGCTCGCCAAGGACATACTGCAGGGGACAAGCCGGGAGGACAGAGTGGCGGAGCCCCAGGGAAGGGACAGATCTGGGGTGTGACGCACAAGAGCTAGGTCACACTTTTGTTTGTATTTTAGGGAGGAGGGAACACTTGGTGGGGGGCTGTGAAGATCATAATTAAGAGTCATAGGTTTCACTTGAAAGGACACGGGAAACACTGAGCTTCCAAGAAAAATGGCCCCTTAGCTGAGAAAGTTCTGTGGATGCAGAATAGGGAGGCTGGAGCGGCCTGTTGACAGAGGTTCTGGGGATTGTGCATGGAAGACGGGGAGAGGTAGTGGAAAGCAGCTTCACTCGCAGGGCAGAGATGGGCTGAATCTGGGAGACAGAGGAGAGAAAACTCACAGACAACCCAGAAGTTACTCACGACCAGGATGATAGGAATGTGATTGCTGAGAAACAAGGAAAGATTATAGCATGAGGGAAAATTAATGAGGATCTGGCATCTAGATATGTTTAGCTTTAAATACTAGTAGATTCCTGAGTACAGATTTCCTACCAAAAGAAGGAGGAGGAGGAGGAAGAAGTAAAGGAGACGGAGGAGAAGAAAAAGTAGGAGAAGAAGGAGAACAGCTGGATTTGATCTGATGAGCACAGTGGAAAACAACAGCCTTAGAAGTGCAAGTTTCTGGGACTAGGTAGACCCACATACTCTTGTAGAAAAGACATTGGGGCTAAAGACCCAGCATCAACGACTAGGAGAAGTACCCCTGGAGGCCACCAGCCCCTGCAGAGGGAGACTTGTGGTCGGTCTCAGTAGAATGATTTATTGGACTGATACTGGCTGGCAGGGGTCACTGTAGAATATCACAGATTTCTTGCTTTTGTCAATTGAACATTATTTTTAAACCTATGGATTTTCCCTTCTTTTATGTTTTAGTAATTTGGGGGGGGGAATAATTTTAGATATGCAGAAAAGTTGCAAAGATAGAATCTTTTGTTGTCATGATTCCTTAGTCTCTTCTGCTTTGGGACCGTTCCCAGTCTAGTTTTGGGTGGCATGACAGTTTTGAGGACTACTGATCAGCTCTGTTATTGAATGTCCCTCAATTTTGTTTCGTTCTGATTTCTTTCTCGTGAATAGACTGCAGTTGCTGGGTTCTGAGGGGAGGGAGGACCACAGAGATACAAGATCATCTCATCCTATCTTATCAGATGCACACTGTCTATGTGACATCAATGACGTCATCAACCGTGGTCACCTGACCAAGGCCGTGGTTAACAGATTTGTCCAGTAGACAGTTACTTTCCCCCTCTCCCAGGCTCTATTCATATTCTACTCGGAAGCAGGTCACTAAGTCCAGCCATACTTGAGGACAGAGGGTTCAGGTGGAGGAGTATCTATGTAAGTTATTTGGAATTCTTCTATAAGGAATATTTGTCCCTTGGCTCCCATTTAGGTACTTATTCAGGCATTTGTTTATGTCAACATGGACCCATATAGATTTATTTTAGACTTTGAGGCATAACAGTGCTACGTTATTTACTTTTTTGCTCCAATCATTACAGCTTCAGCCGCTGAGAGCTTCTTCGGGTTGGCTCTTGAGTCCCTTCGATATCCCCCCATCCTTATGTTATCTGAACACTTCCTCACTTTCTGCTATGATGAGGTGCTCCAGGCTCATCATGTGTTTTTCCTGATCCAGTCCCAGAATGAGCCATTTCTCCAAGAGGCCCTGGTTCCCTTTATTGGAGAATTGCCTTTAGAAACCAAGATCTGGGCCCTGGGCGTGTTTGATGCTATTGGAATGTCTCCTTTTCTGGGCCCTTTCAGCAGACAGAGCTGGGAAATATGTGTTTGCATGCGAATTCTTGTACACATGTATCTAGAGTTATATTTATCTGCCTCTATCTTAAGCTAACTGATGTCCTGGACTCTAATCTAGTGGCTTTCTCCCCTTGCGTATCAACTTCCTTCTTTCTGCCGCCATCCACCATCCATTTACTCATTTGCTTGACCCCAATGCACATGTAAAGCTGTTTCAGAACTGAATATTTTTATCTATGCTTTTGAATCACAAAATACTCATGTATTAATACTCGCAGTAAAATCTTGGGGGAAATGTAAAGGCACATGAAAGAATTAGGACTCATTAAAATATCAACCAGCTAGAATAAGGAATCCTACTAAAAATATGAATTTCCAGTACACACGAGAGTTTGAAAATAAATAAGTGACATAAGTAGAGACTAACGGAGAACAGGCTCACCAGCAATTCACATGAGAGGGGAAAGGAGTGGACATATTTGGCTGACCACAAGCTTGGGATGTGGCCGTGCTGGGAAACAAAACCGATGGAGAGAGTCTGCACTGGTGAAAATAGAATATGGTAGTCAAGGCAGGAAAATGTGCCCCAGTCTATGTACAGGTCAGACCCCATGTCTGCAGATGCATTTATATCCATCCTTTAAAACAGGGCATGGGAGGGGGAGCAGAATCATGCAGGAGGGATAAGATCACACTCTTAAAATACCAGCAGGGATTAGATGTACCGTGTGCCACTCCAGATAGAAGAACTAAGACCTAGGAGTCTGAAGATCATCCCCTAACCAATGGGGCTGCACAAGCGTAGGGCAAGCGATCTGCCCCAAACACTCCTGACTTGGGGGCTACAAACAGCACAGACCAGATCCAGGACACTGCAGGGAATTGCTCGAGGTCACACCCTAGAGAAAGCTTCAAGGAAAAGCTGGAAGGACGGTCCCACTGGGTTGTTAATGACGAAGCTTCAGTGAAAAGTGCAAATAGGATGAGGAACCAAAACGAGGGAGGTCAGGGGACCAGGAGAGCTGAGATCAAGGAGCAGGAGGAGGATGGGCCGGGGAGACTCCCAAAGACCAGCTCTCACCTTTCCTTTGGCCCCAGTGCACTGCGGGCTTACCAGCCAATTCCCTCTGAAGGGCGTGGAGCAAAATGGACCTGGTGAAGACAGCAAAAGGAAGGCAGAATCTGTTTGAGTAGAAGGAAAACTTTCGAACAATAAGAGTTGTCCAAAAATAAAACATAATCCCTAATCAAGAGAAGGTTTCAAACAGGCGGGCCCGCCACCTTAGCGGGGTAACCACCGATGACAAAGTAACACTGATATGCCGTGATTGTAGGGGACAGGCAAATGCTGGGAAGAGAGACCTGGGGTTCAGGGGCCCCCAAAGAATTAGATAGTGCTAATCAGAGATTCACGATCCCTGGGAAGAAGGAGCCCACGTGCGGGCCACAGAGCCCTGGAAATTGACATGACACTGGAAGTTGCTTTTATTCTTTCTTTTATACATACATTTTTAATTAAAAAAAAAAAAAAGATAATCTGAAAATTGAGCCAGGAGGCCAGGAGGCCAGGATGCCAATCCTGACTCAGGTACACACTGTTTAGAGGACCCCGGGCGAGTCACTTGGCTGCTCTGAACCTCGATTTTTCCATCCACAAAAGGAAAGGAGTGGACCAGGAGATTTCTCAGGCCTCATCCAGCTCGACATTTTCTAAGAAGAGATCCCGTTATTTAAAATGAGACCACCTAAACTGTTTCCTCCCTAGGATGTAATAGAGCCCCCTTTCCAAGCCTGGGTATAGTTTCTTTAACATCTTTGTTAGCAGAAGGAAAATGGATTGCAAAACACGAGCATCTGCCTTCCCACCAGGGACGCAGTTCAAATAGTGGTGAGGAGGAAAACTATGAGTGGATTCAAAGCTTACAAATAAAGGAGCCAAAAAAGTCAACTCAGATCTATATCAGCACTTTACAATGCGTGCCACAAAGCGACCACAACGCGTGAGAGGTGAGGCGAGACACTGTGTCTGTGCGAGTCTAGAAAGGAATACAGCCCCACGGAGGCGAGTGCTATTTTGGTTTGCACATGGAAAGACATCCTGTCATGGGATATTATATTCTGTGTGGGCACCTCAGGGCGCAGGAACAAGGAGGACTCCTGAGGGATGAAAAGGAAGACGGGAAGCTGAGAATTAGTGAACGAGCTGAGAGGTGAGCGGGTTTAGCCCAGAGCCTGGCGCCTCAGAGGAACTCAGCAGATGTCGGCTGAATGAATAACTCAAAACTAACGGGAGAATGTGAGGGTGGGCAGATGAGAAAACGTTCAGTCTGTAAAATATGGGAATAAATAAATGTACGTCCAGGGTGAGACTCACCCAATCTGACACTGATATAAACCTTCCTGCATGTTTGCAAGCCGTTTGTGAAAGGTGTGAGGTCAACACCTGGATCAAGATTCTGAGCCAAAACATTCCGATAAAAGTACATATATGCAGAACCACCAACAGGAAGTATGCACTTTCTGAAAGTTTCTGGAAGTTACCAGGGAACTGTGAAATTATATCCCAAAAGGATTAGGGGCAGCCCAGAGTACAGTGAAAATCCACATGGTAGGAGTCTGGCCAGAGTTGTTTCCTTGGTCGTTCCTGTGTCTCCGGGGTCTCTAGCATTGGTTATTCTCGTGGCCCACCCAGGTGTAGATGGGAGAGATCTCACCTGACCCCCTGTCATTCTGGGGCTTGGGGAAGACTGTGTGAGTAATTTAAAATGAAAGAAAAAGCCTGGCTTTGGGACATTTTTGATCATTCTGTTTGTTAGCAAACTTCCTGAGTTTCTAAGGTGGATAAAATAATGAATTGAGGGACGCCTGGGGGGCTCAGTTGGTTAAGCGTCTGCCTTTGGCTCAGGTCATGATCTCAGGGTCCTGGGATCAAGCCCTGTGTCAGGCTCCTTGCTCAGCAGGGAGTCTGCTTCTTCTTCTCCCTCTGCCCCAGCCCCCGCTGGTGATCTCTCTCTAATGAATCAATAATTAAATCTTAAAAAAACGAATTGATAAGGAAGTTGAAAAAGAAAAAGCATGCCCTTTTGAAACTCAAATCACAGTGTAAGAGGAGGAAAACGGTACAAACAGAAATTTTATTATAAAAACTGGCAGCTTTAATAAATCTTAAAATAACAAAACAATAAAACATTAGAAGAAAACAACAAAACAATAAAGGGATGTACAGAAATGCTTTGCAAATAAGAGAAATGGTTCTTGGGTGTTTGGGATGACCAAGTTCAAACACACAGAAGACTTCTTCCCTTCGGTGGATCTTTAGAAGGCTGAGTGTAGAGGTGGGCCTTGCCTGGGCACCTTCCAGGAGCCAACATACCGCGTCACCTCCTCTAGCCTCAATCATCCTGGGAACCGAGGTGAGGAGGAGGCCACCAGGTCTGGATTTGAGGGAACCGAGCCCCCAACAAGTTAGCTTACTTGTCCTGGTTCCCACAGCCCCTGCACAGAGCTCTGCACAGAGGAGCGGAGATTCAGTCCCAAATGGGCCTCAGGGTGCACACTCCTTGCACTGATCCCCACGGCTATGTGACTGGCTGGTGATGGGTAGGACAGACATCAATATTGGAATGTGCAGGCTTTGGGTAACTACAGGCGAGAGCGCGGGGAATCCAACTTTGGAAAGCTTTCTGGAGTTAGGTGGCAGAGGCAAGGCTCCTCCCCGGTGGCGGGGGGAGCTCTGTGGCTGGGGTGTCACTCACTGTCACCTCACCCTGAAGTTGAAAGGGCTTGCCTCCAGCTTTCACACAACTATCTTTTACTGCAACTTCAACCTTAGGATTCAGGGAAAGCCTAGGGTGACATCATGTAGGTGCTTCTGTCACGTCGTGAATCCATACGGAAGCGAGCTCACCTCTATCACCCTGGATTGCACCTGCTTCCCTATCCAAAGATTTGGCCTGTAAATCAGACGTGGGGGAAGAGCCCGGGAGCAAAGTTTTAAGAAAGCATCGCTTCTGTAAACCGTTTGTAAATGGCGTTTTCTTTGTTAATTTGGGACTAAAAGTAGTCATCAGATCCCCATGGACTACTTGAGCGGTATTTCCACCCACAGAGAAGGAAAAACCAAGGCTGCTGGTAGGAGCGAAAGGTTTCCTGTCTCCAGCTCCATTTTGTGTCTTTTGCCTTTTCACCTTTCCCCATGGAGAATGGGACTGCATGGGGAATTAATCCTGGAGATGAACATTTTATCCTCTCCAAGTGGGAATCTGCTACAAGCACACGGTTGAACTGAAGTTAATTCTGAACAGGAATGTCATGTTTAAGAGCTTTTAAGGTTATGATAACACTATATAATATTTCTTCACTGAAATACCAAGTTCTAGAAGTAAGGAATGTGTCAAAATGCAATTCTTCGTTGTCATGGTTCCCAGGATGATTCTCTACTTTGGGCTCTGGAGCCTAGGGGTCAGATCTGATTTCCAGTCTCTTGATTGTATGATGCAACATGATATGACCCAAGGCACTGAGCCTCTCGAGGCTTTAGTTCCAGCTCCAAAATCTAGAAATTCTGTGCCTCAACCTTCAGAGACCCAGCCACCATGCTTTAAATATGGAGTTCCGCATAAAACATGGACACAGGTCACTAACTATCTTATGAAATATCTGTCAAATGAATGAATGAATGAACAAATGAGTGCCAGTCAGGGCTCTGAAACCATTTTCTTGAAAACTTTGAAAGAACAATCAAAGGCAAAGTTCAGCAACCAAAGACTGGAGACTTTGATTTCTGTCACTGAGCAAGTTGAAAAATCTTAGTAAGAGACACTTGAGCCTTTTAAGTATCATCCGTGGTAATAATGACCTCTCATGCATATTTATGCACTTAGCTTTATAATAACCACTTGAAAGACTAGGGTTTTCTTTTCCCCCCGGGGAATGAAGCTATGTGAAGTGTGACAAAATATTCCAAGTTCAAAGGTCCAAATATGTAAAATACAAAAACGCTGGAATTTCTTCTGCAAGCACAAAGCACCTTAGTGTTTATTGACTCAGGGAACGTTTGGATACTCAAGTCCTCCTTGAAAGTCACCAAATGCCTGCCTGGCCGCAGCATTCCTTCTGAGGAACCCCGGCCTGCCTCGCTCAAGTGTGTGCGGCTCAGCCTGGGTCCAGACAGGTAACATTTGGAGGCGGAGGAAACTGTTGGCTGTTGGGTGTTTCACAAAGAATTCCAAGCAGGCTCCAACAGCCAGAACTGCTCTGCAAAAAACCTTTCTGCTAACGTTACTCAGTGTCATTCATTACCCTCCCAAAGTAAAATCATATGACCCCATTTCCTCAGTAAGTTAATTATTTCATTTCTTTGTATGAGGCAAAACACTACTTTTATTGTTAATTAATATGCTAAAATTAGGTTATGCCATTCTGGACATGTGAAATTGAATTTAGTACTTTCAAATATATTTTTTAAAAAGCCGGTTAAAAATAAATGCCTTCAACGTCTTTTTCTTTTTCCAACAGCATAAATTTCCTTCCTATGAAATTTCATTTCTTCCTGCTGTTATAAATGACAGAAAGCCACTTATTTTCCAAAGGGAAGGAGGAATAATAATAATGAGACATTCAGTGAGCATTTCAAAATTCAGATATTTAATAATTGAGCAAACTGAAAAGAAAAGACAAAAAAATACCCCCACAAAAGAAAGAGAACCATCCATGGGTTTCAGGAACAAAATAGAAAAATGAGAGGAATTCTTTATTTGTGGACTGATTTCGGACACTTAACAGGTTTCTTTTTCTTTCTTTTCCCATTGATCAACGTGAAGAGATCATAGGAGATTTAGAAATTTCCGTTTTTTGAGGAGAAGCAGAAATCACACGTCCATCCTAGAGACGGCAGGGAAGCTTCCTCGGATGGTGGGATACAAAATGGCTCAGTTCTTCTGCTCTAATGAAATTCCCCCTGATACATCTGCCATAGTGCACTGTTAATTACTTTTCTATTTATTTAGTAGACCTACAAGTGGAAAGCAATCTATTGCCAGGGAATTGTTTGACTCCTTTGCTAAGTAGACGGCATTCCGATCTGCTGAGGTTGATATAGCAGCCTGAGCCCAACTTTCATCTCATTGCCATGTCAAATTAGCAGCCAGCAGGCCCTAGATACAAGGAGGGGTTTTTCCCTTTTCTGCAAAAGGTTAATAGTTCTTAGACGTCAGTAAACTGATGCTGGTCATTCTCTGCTGGGCCCTGCTTCTCTACCCCTGAAAGTGACAGGAGAGATTCAATGTAGGGTTTCCAAGGTGGGGAGGGGTTTTTATGCTAAGGATCTAACTGTAAACGTACCCAGGTACCTCTCAACCGATGCGGTAAACTGCCCTTTGAAAGTATGCTGTGTCTCCTAGAGGCAAACGGAAGAGTGAGGTCACGTCTACCAAGAGTGAAGCCTACAAGTCCATGATACGGCTTTAACCCTTTGCACCAGGTTCCCCCCAAGCACACGTGTGAATGATGGCCACGTTACTGTGAGCTTGCTCTTCCTTCCTCATCCCGGGGTCATCTGGTGGTCAGTTAAGAGGAAAACTGAGTCAGAGATAAGCCTTATCTTTGCAATCCGCTTTGGGTCTCCCAGGGGCTGGGGAAGAAGCCGATGCTGTGGGTGTCCAGCTACCGGGCAGTTATTTAAGGCAAAGAGAGAGGAGCCCAAACCTGACGAGGGAAGAGCAGTCCAGGCTTTTCTCAAACGACGGTGCGAGGTCCCTCACATTCAAGAGGAGAAAAATGGCCCTCTCTCTGATTCAATCTCCCCTCATTATATGCTCTGGCTGGGTTTGGTGGTGGTGTTTGTTTTGTTTTGTTTTGTTGGCTTTGGTTTTGGTTTTTTGTCTCCGTCCCTTCCTTCCTCCCTCCCTCCCTCCGTCCCTCCCTCCCTTCCCTCCCTTCCTCCCTCCTTTCCTTCCTTTTTCTTCGGTAAGACTGCCAGTCACATGGTCTCTTTCTGGAACCTGAAAATAAGGCAAGAGAAGAGGCACTGACAAGAAGAGCAGTAGTGAGATAAGCTAGCAATTCAAATTTGGCTTCCCATTTCCATCTTTTAGTGCGACTTCCTTCCTTTATTCAAGTCATCACTGAGTGGCTGGCCCTGCTCGCTGCAAGTTCTGTCTGGAATCAGAAGGAAGTTGCAACTCTTAGCACGTACCCAGAGACCCTGACCAGGGTCTGGCTGCTCCCATCTTGGTCCAGCCCGGGGCCCCCTTGGTCCCACCCCTGGCGAGTCAGCTGTCCTGCCTCCGAGCCCCTCCCCGATCCGATCCCCTCATCCAAGGTCTTTGTTTCCTTTGACCTTCAGCTCTGTCCAGAAGCATTTCCTGACTCTCCGGGGTCCACACTAGCGGCACCCTAGCTCTGAATTCGTTGGCACTTAGCAAGACGGGCCCTACCGTCCTTTGCAGCTCATATTTGCTCTGAAAGTAGGATTCCCATGTCCTGCCCAAGGGCGTCCTTCTGCAGGTCCTGCTACAACATTCTGTGACCCCAGAAAGGGAACAAGTAGCCCCAGGTGTCCTTCTGACTTGGACACAAACTGGAAGCCTCCTCTGTGAACCCGCTTCCCTTTTCTGCTCCTTCCTTCCTTGTTGGGACTCCCAGTTCTTCTTGCTGCTGCTTGCAGCCCAGGCTTTGCTGCCCGCTGCCGAGCTGGATTTCATCCCATGGGCTCTGCAGCCGTCTATTTGTCACAGTGTCCAGTCAAGCCTCTAGGAAAAAGAGCACTGTGGACCCTCCCAGAGCACCTTCTCCCGGGCAGACCCCTCTCCCTGCCTCTTCCTCTCCTCCCCACCTTGACCTGTCCATGAATGCATTCACCATCTCGCTATAGGGGTGGTACTTTTGTGAAAGCTGGGATCAGATGCTCTCTCTTTTCTTCTCGAGGTGGGAGAGTCAATTATGCATCAGGGTCTATTAATCTTATAAACAGTTATGGAGCTGAAGAGGCTGAATCAAACAGCTGAGGTTTTAAAGAAGTTGGAGTACTGGAGCTGTTATTATAATGAAGTTCCGTGATGTATAATCATGTCTCTGGGTGACCAGGCACAATTCTTTAAGTCCGAGAAATCGTAAATGAAGTGCAGGGTTTCTTTTTTTTATTGTATACGAAGCAGCCTCCCAAAAGGTTGTGCTCATGACCAACAGCCCCCTGGGCCCCCTGTCTGGGGAAGGCACCTACCCCCAGCCCGACTGGCCTGTCGTCTTAGGCACCGTCGTCCCCAAGCTGGTAGACCCTGCTGGCTACCGAGGCACCTCTGCTCCTTCCGGGGGACTGGGCGGGGGTAGCCAGGATGAGGAAGAGGAATACGCTGTGGTCCTTTTCTATTAAGACCTGTTTGGTTGTCCGTTTCTTAAATTTGGTTCAGTGGCATAAAAAAGGGAATTTATCTTCCTCCACAGATGCAACAAACAGATGCTGGGACCAGAGATTTTGCACAGTCAATAAAAGATAAGTCATACAATCTATAAAACTGCTGAAAGAAATGAGAATTTCAGCAAATTCTAGTTTCTTTTTTTTCCAAGCTGCTCCTTTTGATCAACTATGGGGAGAGGGGGAAAAGCCAGTCATGCATCAATTCCATCTGTGATTATAGCATGGTATGGACGTGGCTGGGAGAGGAATAGGGGGTGGAGTGATCATTGAGCTGCGATATTGACACAGTAGACTGGAGAATGATGTCAGTGATAAAGACAAAGCTGTCATAATCAATTAGCATTTAACTTTTTGTAAAGATCTTGGAGGCAATGGGTTTTTTAGATTTTAACGTGCATCTTCAAAGTAATTTTGTAAGCTATTTAAATGATGCTCCCTGTTTACAACTCTAGATAATTTGATTATACAAACCATCCTCCAATCCTTGGATATGCAAATGCAGCATCAAAATGATTTTTTCCATATTTTGATAGAATTTGATGTTCATTGCAGTGTTAAGATGTGACACAGATCACAGCAGGGCTTCAGTAACCCATTCATCGGGGACACTGAGGCTGGTCAGATTTTAAATGATGGCATTTTGAGAATCACCCTTCATAGTAAAAATCTGGAAACCAAAGACAGGGCAGTGATTGATTGGTGTTTGGAATCAAAATGCCTTGGACCTAATCCCAGGGCCACCAGGATGCTGAATCTGCAAATTAAACTCTCAGATCCTCAGTCTTCCCACCTGTGGAATGGGACTAATAAGACATAGCTGACAGAAATGCTATAAAGGTCTGCAGTTAGAGTGAAAATACCTGGCAGAACATGGAGAGGACCCTCAGGTGGTGGCCATCCCTGCTCTACTACTAAAACTATGACCACTACTAACATCTGGGCTATTCCTTTGGCAAAGTTACTCTTCAAGCAGGTATCAAGTGCTGTAGTGATGCTGGGATTATGCCAATGGCTGAGCTTCATAGTGATCTTAGAGGAGAGGGTAATTGGGATGTGTCTTTGAGGGGTCACCACCAGAACGTACCAGCCTGGAATGACAGATTGTGCATTCACTCAACATTTCCTCAACTCCTTCCGTGGATGAGATACTGTGCTGAGGGCGGAGGATTTAAGAATCCAGATTTGGAGGGATCATCATTGACCTCTAGGAATTCACAGTCTAATAAACTCCTAGAGGTCAAGAAACTCCAAGAGGTCAAGGGGTAGGGGAGAGAGACAATTGCATGGCCATGGAATAAGCACCAAACGGGGGTGCACATTTATAAGGCCCAGTAATGAGCAAGAGAGAGAGGACTCGCTTAGGGCAGGTCCAGGTGGACCTGAGGTCTGGGTTGAGGCATGAGAGAGGAGTAGGTTTGCCGACAGACAAGTGTCATGAAGCCTATTCTCATAGAGCAGTGGTTATGACTGGGTGTGATTTTGCTCCCCAGGGGCCATTTGGCAAGATCTCGAGACATTTCTCATGGTCGTGACGTGGGGGTGTTAGTGTCCTATAGCAGGTGGAGGCCAGCTAGGGATGCTGCCATGGAGTACGAGGCAGCCCCCCTCAACAGAGAATCATCCAGCCCCAAATGTCAATAGTGCCCAGGCTGAGACTCGCTGGGCTGAGGGCGCCAGGAGGGAGAGCACATGGGGGCAGAATATCACAGTGTGTCTGGGAAATTCCAGCTGATTCGGTATGGCCTTGCGCCCTTACAGGAGAAGGAAAGGAGCCTGGAGGTAGTCAACCTTGTCAGCCGTCATGAGCTAAGGTTTGGTCCTGTTTTTGTGCTCCTTATACTTCCCCTAAAGTAGCCCTAATGTTAGAGGAAAACTAACTCAGTCCACCGTATCGGGAAGTAATAGCCTGAAAGAGCCAAAGTTCCTGTATTATCTTCAATTTTGCTTCTCTTCATAATTAAAATAAAAAAAAATAACGATAAGGTGTTTTTCCCCTACAAGTTTAAAATCAGTACTTTGGGTAGACCAGCACGTGTGTGTCTGGATGGGATGCTTGAATGAGCCGGGCTGGCCCTGAAGAATTTTGAACAGGGGATGACAGGAGCTGATGTGTGGGTTTGAGTCCTCTGTCACGGGGCTGCGTAAGAGTGGGTCAATTCAGCAGCACTGACAAAACCTACCTCCCCAGAGGACTGATTCCGGATCTGGTGCCATTGAGATCCAAGGTCACGGCTGATTTTGAAACGTCTGCCAGGAGCAGTGAGATGAGAGGAGCAGCCTCCATTCGTAGAAAGAAGACCAGGGGCTTCTGAAGGCTCTGGATCGGCCACTCATAAGCTGTGTGACCTGAAGAAAATCATGTCACCTCTCTGGTCTTGGTGACAAGAGTTAGCTGGTCGAGAAGAGCTTGTAGGCTCCCAGCCTCACACTCCACACCGCCGGGAGTAGGGGCAGCCTTTCTGCATGGTACTCACACAGTGGTGTGTTCTGGGAAGTCAGCTGTGTTTGGCCGGGCCCTGCACACCAAACACGGCACAGTTTTGGGTTTGGGGGAGGCCTGGTGGAAATTTAGCAGCAGTGAGTTTCATTTTCCACTTTCATAACTACATTCCTTCGAGTCTTGAGAATTCTTTGGCCTTCAAGAGTCCCTTATTGTTATATAAATCTCCCGAATCCCTATCAGCTGACCTCTTAGGCATCAGAGAACCCTTCAGTGCAGATTAGGGAGAATGAACTTGGGAGGACAGGAGAGAGAGGCCCGCGTGTGGTACAAGAGCGTAAATACTGTTAACCTTCTCTCAGACATATTTACTCACCTGTTCATTTAGGTAAAGCTCTTTCTCTCTGGGTCACAAAGCCCTTACAAAAATAGAAATGGATTATTTCTACCTGTCCGAAGGGCCGAAGATGAACAAAAGGCACATATAGTGAAAGAGGAGGGGGATGGGGCCGAGTTTACCTTTGTCCTTGGTGGCCACAGGGTTCTGAAACGTCTTCCGGGACATCCACATGGTAGACCTGAGTCAGTCCTTAATGCCTCCCACCCCTGTCCTCATCTGTGAACTGAGAAGTTGAAGTAGATGGCCCTGCACCTCCTTCGGCTCTAAACTTGTATGATTATGAGGGTCGAGCCCGTGGCTCCGTGCCGGCTCCACGGTAAAAACTAGGGAATGTAACTCTGGTTATAAGCAAACTTCCGATGAGGCGGCTGACAGGAAACTAAGGGCTGTTCTGTGGACATCTCTGGGTTGACAGTGTGGCTACTGCTCAATAAGTAATTGATAAGGAAAAAGAATGGTTCCAAATTGAAAGTTGCCCCATTGAAGGGAGGTAACCGGAAAGCCATGGGTAGAAGTGGGCAGTGGGATCCCAGGAGGAGGAGGAGAGAGCCCAGGCAGGGGAATGTGAGCCCTGCAGGTGTCCCTTGGACCTCAGGCAGTAAATCCCGGCGCGGTTTGGAAAAACAGACTTAGAATTCGGGGAATGCCCCCCTTGACTCACAGGAACTTGTAAAATACAGTCTTCCTTTTTCATCCTCGTTTTACCGGAGTTATTCAAGTAGGAACGGCATAGTCATATCACGGGGTGATTTTCAAAGGCGGTCCACGTGACCTGAGTATGTGGCTTTGGGGACGCTTGTATGTGGACAAGCTCCTCCAGCATCACCCCCTGCCCCCCGGCCCCTTCTTCCATGGATCTGTCCTGCATCCCCCCACCACCAGAGTCACCCCTGATGGACGATCCAGGATGACCCCTCTCGTGCCCAGGAAGCTAGAGTCCTCTGCCGGTGGGTGAGCTGGATCGGGAGGGAGACAGAGGTGGGGGTGAGGCAGGCCCAGGCCGATGGCAGAACCTGCCTCCAAGGCTGGGTTCCAACGGAACTGATGCCTTGGAAGCATTCCGGAGGTCAGAGGCGTGTTGACAGACTTGTTGTCATTTTTGAGCATTAAAAACATGAATTTGTTGTATATGAAATATTCATAAATTGGCCCAATTGCACATTTTTATTGATTGATGCAGAGAAATAGGTGTCTCAGCAATACAAGTCATGGATACCATACAGAAGATATTCTTTTTGAGAACTGTCTTTGCTGAGATGCCAGACTGCATCTCATCTCCAAGGCTGCACCTCCACCCGCTCCTGAGAACAGAGCCCATGGAGGCCCCATGGCAGACCCCAGCTCACTCAGGCTCTGGGCCACAGCTGGGCTTGCTCCCTGGGGTGGAGGTACCCAGTATTAGATCCCCCCTCAGAGCCAGGAGGCCGAGTGCTGAGTCGGGGTCCCACAGCCAGTCCTCAGGCCTCTGGCCAGCACATCCGACTGGAGCCTGGAGTCCTTGCATTCGGCATCCCAGGCAGCAGGGCTGGCGGGGTGTGTCACCAGAGCCATGACCCCATGTTGTGCCAGGCAGTGTCCCAATGCCCCCAACAGCCCTCTAAAGATGCACCAGCATTGCCCCATTTTCAGATGAGGACATGGAGGTGCTGGGTGGGTGAGAAGCTTGCTGAGCCAGCAGTGGCTAGTGCCAAGTTCCAAACCCAGGCAGTCTTGCCCTGGAGTCCACATCCTGAACCACTGTGCCGGCCATTCCCCATGTGGTCTGGGACCGAGCGGGACTCCGGGGACCTTTCAGAGGATCTGCAAGATCAGAACTGATTTCATAACAACACTAAGATGCTATTGACCTTCACCCCTCTTTCTCTCAGAAGAATGCAGTGGGGGCTTCCGGTGGCCGCCCCCGGTGTGGCGGCATCATCATCCCGACAACTAAGGGCACGTATACTTGTGTTCTTGTGTCTTACGAAGTCTTGGCTTTAATTTCTAATAGGTCAATGTGGATAGATACAGGCCATTTAGCTCTTTGTCTCTCATCTTTATGTCTCTTTGGATTTCTCTCTCTGTTTTGAGTGTAAAGAGGTCCTTAGACAAAACGGTTTGGGATGTGCTGCTCTGGACCGGCACCCCCAGCTGGCTTCTTTGCTCCTGTTCTCTGGTCCCACCCTACCCCTGTCCAGCCCCGAGGCCACCCCCGCCCACCCAGACCCCAGCTGGCGTGACTTCTCCAACTCAGCCGCCATGCCTATACACATGGCTGATCATCCTCACATGTGATTGGAGCCAAGTTCTCCTTTGGGTATCTGCAACATGAAAGTGGAGAGAGCCGGGCATTATCAGAGCCGTATGTGTCCGTGATGGGGTTCTGCAAAGTGGCAGCATTCAGGGACGGCATCTGCTCTGGATGCTGTGTTGGGTCCAGAAGTGGATCATTGGTTCTTATGTTAATTCTCTGAGCCATCCCACTAACTGTCGAGTATCTTTTTTATCACTTAAGGTTGTTTGAATAAACAGAAGCTGAACTAACAGGAAAAATGTAACATACCCTTCTTGGATTCTCCACTCCATCTGTTTATCATGGTCTACTACTTTACCTTCGGGCCCCGTCACCTAGCAAATTGCTCGTCTCCTCCTGAAGCTGCCTGGGTCTTGCTCCCTGAGGATCGCCCCCCGGCCAGTGTCACGTGGCTTTGTCTCCGTGTCTCTGCGCCTGTCCCATACCTCCTCAAGGGAGACACTGTCCCTCAAGCTTCGGTGTTAGGATGGGACAAACAAAACCTGTAGTTGGATTGGTCCAGACACCCTTCGGAATATCTAATTGTTTGGGCTCAGACCCCACAGAAAAACCTGGGTGCCTCTCTCCCCTGAGCAGCCAGGCTGGTGGGCACAAAATCCTCCTTTAGTAATAAGATGGCCATTATGTAGCATGAGAAAGTTTAATTAAAAGAAAAACAACAAACATTCACCATGAAGTAACAGGAAAAATGTAGGAATTCCATGTTGCACAATGAACATTCCCTCTGCCATTTACCATCGGCAGTGTGTTGACTAGCAGCCCACCCCCCCAAACACTTGTCTGCCCCCCAAAAGATAGGTCCGCATCCCAACCCCAGGAAAATGTGAATGTGACCTTATTTGGGAAAGGGGTCTTTGCAGATGTGATTAAATTAGGGATCTTGAGATGAGATCATCCTGGCTTCCCAGGGTGGGCCCTAAATCCAGTGACAGGTATCCTTACAAGAGACACTCAGAGGAGGGACAGAGAGAAGAGGAGAAGGTCACATGAGGAGGGGGCAGAGGCTGGAGTGGTGCAGCCTCAAGTCAAGGAGCACCTGCAGTCCCCAGAGCTGGAAGAGGCAGAGAAGAGAAGCTGGTTAGAGGCCCTGAGGGGGCACAGCCCTGCTGACACCATGACTTTGGACTTCTGTCTTCCAGAACCGCGAGATACTAGACTTCTGTGGTCCTTTGTTATGGCAGCCCCAGGAGCCCGGCACCTTAGACGGAAAGCCTATGATCGCGGGACTGCTGCTTGCTGGCCGCCCTGTGATCCCGGGAGGGGTTTCTGGCAGGGTGGTTACTCCGCTGTCTCATCTGACGCGCGACGGCCGTGTCCCCGACCTTCCCTACAGCTTGCGGCTGGAGAAGCCTCCTGCGTGCTGGGGGTCCACTGTGTCCGGGTCCCCTGCCTCCACCCACGTTCCGGAGGTGCCAATGACGTCCACAGGTCTCCTTGGTCACTATGACTATTTCCGTGTTTAGCTGGTACATAGATCATGACCCACACGAGTTCCAGCAAAAAGCAAGAGGAATTTATTCTGTGGATGAATGGACCCCAAGGGCCAGAAGCGCAGTCAGGTCCTAGGGCGGGCCAAGAGCAGATACTGAGAAGCGTTCAGAACGCAGGCAGTCACTTGATAGCTTATCAAAGGGTTTTTTTTTTTGCCGGTTCTTTTCATTTCTCTCTCTGTACCAGGTTTCCTTGCTTCTTTGTGACAGCTCATGAAGACCACCCACCTGCCTAACATCAATTCTGGCTTCCCGATTTGCCTCAGCTCAGTCAAGGGAGCTGTGGAGAGTGGGCACCTCTAACTCCAATTCCAAATTCTTGGGAGAGAGAAGCTCATTGGGAGAGACCCTTGGCTAAGGCCAAATGGGCAGAATCAGGCAGTGCAAGCAGGGTGAATGTGGCCCACCGTGCAGTGTGGAGGGGTTCTCAGAGAAGGGGTCCGTGGTTTGTCGGACATAACAAAGTCATGTCTCTGGTGGGAGGTGCAGCCCTGGCAATAAGGGCCACACCAAGGGTCTCTTTGTCTTCAGCCCCTGCACACACCGAAGGCTGAGCTCGTGCACGCACTCTTCGTCTGCTCTCTGAGTGGCCCTTCCCCACCCTTCTTTCCAGTTCTCCCACCACGGGGCCCGTACGTGACATATTTTTGTTGAAAACACGGCTCTCAACAGCCCCGTGTGCTTCCAACACCCCCACGCTGGACTGAGCCTCTTTTACGAAGGGTCTCCACTGCACGTTTGCTAACGTGCCCTCCTTCCTACCGCACCTGCCGATCTCCTCCACCTTTGTCCCGGCAGACACAGGTACCAATGGGGAAAACGCCAAATCGCTGGGCCCCCCACACCCGCCCTCAACCCGGGGGTGGGGATTCCACTAAGTACACATGCTGGAAACTCACCTTCGGACCGCCTCCAGGTGCGCACGAAGGAGGTCAGAGCTCAGGCGCTGCCTCAGCTGAGCAGAGGTCATGGCCATGGACGTTCTCTGACGGGGACCCTTCAGAAAACAGTGTTCTGTTTCTGTGTGTGGGTGTACGTGTGTAGCTAAACTCACAGCACCAAAATTAATATCCAGTTTCCGAAGAAGTGAGAGAAGCAAAAACAGTAAATGGGGGAAATGGGAACCACTGTGCCCCCGGCAACTCAGGTGGGACTTCTGAATTTCCACCCACCCTCTGCCATCGCCTGCTCCATGGTCCGCTGCCCCTGCATAATGGAATTTGAAAGTGCCTCCCAAGCAAAGGGCAGAGCACCCTGTTAGGTCTGAAAATGAATAATGATGAACCCCAGGCTCAATCCTGGTTGGGTAAGGATAAATAAAATTAAAATTCGGAAATTTGTTTTAAATGGGTTGTTAATTGCTGTTGAGCTTTAAATATTTGAGTTTATTAATTTCTCCCTTACCCCTGAATTATATTTCAGCAACATTCCCCTGTTATTAGGCTATTAAATCAGACATATCAAAAAGGAAGCATTTATTTATATCATCAGAGACATGTACATCTAATTAAGACCGTGTTACTGTGCATATTTTATATCAGGCAAATGCTGTCTGTGATCTCAGTCTCATCAGCTCTGAAGGGCCTTCATGAGTGTTTGGAAGATATGACTGGAGCTGGATGAGGAAGACATCCTGTAAGATTTCTTAAGAAACTTCACCATGACAGAAGTGGCTCCTCCCAGACAGGATGACAACCTCCAGAAAACAAGAGATTTGAAAATGGGCCGCACTGCCAGAAAGTTCCTGTGTTAATAAAAATAGTGAAACTGACTAATATTTAGAGAGCACCTTGAATGCCACAGACTCTTTTTAAAAAATTTTTTATTGTTATGTTAATCACCATACATTACATCATTAGTTTTTGATGTAGTGTCCCATGATTCATTGTTTGTGCATAACACCCAGTGCTCCATGCAGAACGTGCCCTCTTTAATACCCATCACCAGCCTAACCCATCCTCCCACCCCCTCCCCTCTAGAACCCTCAGTTTGTTTTTCAGAGTCCATCGTTTCTCATGATTCGTCTCCCCCTCCAATTCCCCCCCTTCATTCTTCCCCTCCTGCTATCTTCTTCTTCTTCTTTTTTTTTTTCTTAACATATATTGCATTATTTGTTTCAGAGGTACAGATCTGAGATTCAACAGTCTTGCACAATTCACAGCATTCACCATAGTGCATACCCTCCCCAGTGTCTATCACCCAGCCACCCCATCCCTACCACCCCACCCCCCACTCCAACAACCCTCAGTTTGTTTCCTGAGATTAAGAATTCCTCATATCAGTGAGGTCATATGATACATGTCTTTCTCTGACTGACTTATTTCGCTCAGCATAACACCTTCCAGTTCCATCCATGCCGTTGCAAATGGCAAGATTTCATTCCTTTTGATGGCTGCATAATATTCCATTGTATATATATACCACATCTTCTTTATCCATTCATCTGTCGATGGATATCTTGGCTCTTTCCACAGTTCGGCTATTGTGGACATTGCTGCTATAAACATTGGGGTACATGTACCCCTTTGGATCCCTACATTTGTATCTTTGGGGTAAATACCCAGTAATGCAATTGCTGGATCGTATGGTAGCTCTATTGTCAACTTTTTGAGGAACTTCCATACTATTTTCCAGAGTGGTTGCACCAGCTTGCGTTCCCACCAACAGTGTAGGAGGGTTCCCCTTTCTCCGCATCCCCGCCAACATCTGTCATTTCCTGACTTGTTAATTTTAGCCATTCTGACTAGTGTGAGGTGGTATCTCATTGAGGTTTTGATTTGGATTTCCCTGATGCCGAGCAATGTTGAGCACTTTTCCATGTGTCTGTTGGCCATTTGGATGTCTTCTTTGGGAAAACGTCTGTTCATGTCTTCTCCCCATTTCTTGATTGGATTCTTTGTTCTTTGGGTGTTGAGTTTGATAAGTTCTTTATAGATTTTGGGTACTAGCCCTTTATCTGATATGTCCTTTGCAAATATCTTCTCCCATTCTGTCGGTTGTCTTTTGGTTTTATTGACTGTTTCTTTTGCTGTGCAAAAGCTTTTTATCTTGATGAAGTCCCAATAGTTCATTTTTGCCCTTGCTTCCCTTGCCTTTGGCGATGTTTCTAGGAAGAAGTTGCTGCAGCTGAGGTTGAAGAGGTTGCTGCCTGTGTTCTCCTTTAGGATTTTGATGGACTCCTGTCTCACATTGAGGTCTTTCAACCATTTGGAGTCTATTTTTGTGTGTGGTGTAAGGAAATGGTCCAGTTTCATCTTCTGCATGTGGCTGTCCAATTTTGCCAACACCATTTGTTGAAGAGACTGTCTTTTTTCCATTGGACATTCTTCCCTGCTTTGTCAAAGATTAGTTGACCATAGAGTTGAGGGTCCATTTCTGGGCTCTCTATTCTGTTCCATTGATCTATGTGTCTGTTTTTGTGCCAGTACCATGCTGTCTTGATGATGACAGCTTTGTAATAGAGCTGGAAGTCCAGAATTGTGATGCCGCCAGCTTTGCTTTTCTTTTTCAACATTCCTCTGGCTATGCGGGGTCTTTTCTGGTGCCATACAAATTTTAGGATTATTTGTTCCATTTCTTTGAAAAAAGTGGATGGTATATTAATGGGGATTGCATTGAATGTGTAGATTGCTCTAGGTAGCATTGACATCTTCACAATATTTATTCTTCCAATCCATGAGCATGGAACGTTTTTCCATTTCTTTGTGACTTCCTCAATTTCTTTCATGAGTATTTTATAGTTTTCTGAGTACAGATCCTTTGCCTCTTTGGTTAGATTTATTCCTAGGTATCTTATGATTTTGGGTCCAATTGTAAATGGGATCGACTCCTTAATTTCTCTTTCTTCTGTCCTGTTGTTGGTGCATAGGAATGCCACTGATTTCTGTGCATTGATTTTATATCCTGCCACTTTACTGAATCCCTGTATGAGTTCTAGCAGTTTTGGGGTGGAGTCTTTTGGGTTTTCCACGTAAAGTATCATATCATCTGCAAAGAGTGAGAGTATGACTTCTTCTTTGCCGATTTGGATGCCTTTGATTTCTTTTTGTTGTCTGATTGCTGTGACTAGGCCTTCTAATACTATGTTGAATAGCAGTGGTGATAGTGGACATCCCTGCCAAGCTCCTGACCTTAGGCAGAAAGCTCTCAGTTTTTCCCCATTGAGAATGATATTCGCTGTGGGTTTTTCATAGATGGCTTTTATGATATTGAGGTATGTACCCTCTATCCCTAAACTCTGAAGAGTTTTGATCAAGAAAGGATGCTGTACTTTGTCAAATGCTTTTCCTGCATCTATTGAGAGGATCATATGATTCTTGTTCTTTCTTTTGTTAATGTATTGTATCACATTGATTGATTTGCGGATGTTGAACCAACCTTGCAGCCCGGGGATAAATCCCACTTGGTCGTGGTGAATAATCCTTTTAATGTACTATTGTATCCTATTGGCTAGTATTTTGGTGAGAATTTTTAATGCCACAGACTCTTAATGAATATTCATTACCTCATGTAATGCTACCAACAACTCCAGGAGGGAGAGAATATTTTTATCTCCCATTTTACAGATGAGCAAAACAGAGGCTTAAGAAGATTAACTGATTTGCCTAAGAGGCAGAGGCTGGACTAAAACGAAGGCCTGCCTGACTGGAGCCCAGGCTTTTTCTACTTGTTCTCTTTTCAGAGTCGAGAAGAGTTCATTCATTCTAGAACTTTCTCAGCCAAGGTGATATCATCCCTTCCCCCGCAACAAGGTGGTGAGAATTGCTACTTGGGAGCAAAATCACATTATTTTTATGTTTCAAGCACAGATAAACATATAGTACATAAATTGATAAACAGTATTTCTGTGATACTAAAACTTCTCGGGTGAGGACATTTAGGAAGAAATGTCTGAAAGGGCATCTTAGGGAGAAGTCAACGAAGAAGGTTGACAAATACTGTTTTATAGCAACTGCAGGAATGCCCCCCACCAATTACTCACCTGTCCTTGTGCATGACGATAATATCACTTCATGCCTGTTCCTACTGCTGCTTTATTTTTACAACTCAGATAAGCTGGACGCGAACTAACTCTGGGGGCCCCTTCGAATGTAGAGCCCAAGCGCCAGTGTCCGACGGCAAATTCCATTTGGCTGTATGAGTCTCTTATCGGATGAACTTTCATCAAAAAACAATGGATCCCCGTTTCCAAAAGACAGTCAAGTTCTCCATGTGAAGCCATTCCACATCCTGGGATGGTTATTTCACGCTTTGGGGGCTTTAGCCCAAGATTCCTGATTCTTTTTTTTTTTTTTTGGTTATATCATACAGGAAGCTGCTGGACAAGGTATGAGTTTGGGTCATATCAGAAAATCTCAGGATTGAATCCTGAGTCTATCCCTTCAAAGCACCTCTGTTTTCTAGCTGGTAAACCCAGATTCTTACTGTATGGTAAGCATTTTACCCTAGACTCATACTATCTAATATGGAAACCACTAGTCACATGTGGCTATTTAAAATTAAATTGATTAAAGTGAAATAAAATATAGTATAGTTCCTTAGCCACACTAGCCACATTTCAAGTGCTCAGTAGCCACCCACGGTTACCAATTGGACAATATAGATAAGGAAAATTTCTTTTCTTTTCTTTTTTTTTTTTCAAAGATTTTATTTATTTATTTGACAGACACAGAGAGAGAGAGCACAAGCAGGGGGAGTGGCAGGCAGAGGTAGAAGCAGGCTCCTGCTGAGCAAGGAGCCCGATGCGCGGTTCGATCCCAGGACCCTGGGATCATGACCTGGGCTGAAGGCAGGCGCTTAACCAACTGAGCCACCCAGGTGCCTGATAAGGAACATTTCTATCACCACAGAAAATTCTACTGGACAGTGCTGTTCTAGAGACAGTAATACCAAGAAGACAGGAAACTTGCCAAAAGGGGTGGTTACTTTTCATTTAACAAATTTTTAGTGATAACTCCCTTTGTGCAGGCCCCATTCTGAGCACAAGAAAAGATCTATAATCAAACCAAAGTTCCTATACTCGAGGAAGCGATTATTGCTATTATTTTTACTGGAGGTTTTTGTGATTTCCTAGTGAGTTGGCAAGAGTGTGGTGTTTAAAAATATTAGTTAGGGGGCAGAGCACCATGACTTTGAGTCTGAGCAGAGTGATGTGAGTAAATTTACTTATTCTCTCTGAGACTTACTTTCCTCATCTGTAAAATGGGTATGGTAATAATTTCACAGGCTTGTTTTGAAGATTAAATAAGGAAATGGATGAGGAGAGTTTAGCACAGTGTCTAGCACGGTAGGTGCTCAACAAATGATTGTTTTCCTTGTTAAGACAAAAACCTGGCCTGGTTTGGTTGATTCTAGTTTGTTCATGTAACACAGTATTTCCTCTGCTGTACGGGGTTTATTGGTTTGTTATTAAGGATCTATTTCAGGATATTCCTAGAGGCTACCTGACAAAATAAAATTGAAGTCATGCTTACGGTGCCATTGGAATCCATTCTTCAGTGCACCTTTGACAATCCATTGGTCACATAATAATCTTAAGAGCATTCGTGTTGGGCTTGGTTGCTGTAATGACAGAATGTAACCCTGAAGAGGTTCGAGAAAATATAATTGAATCCGCCTGCCATGAAGGTAAGGAAAGTAAAACGCTGGGAAGTGACATGCCCAAGGTCACGGCTCTGCAGAGGCAAACAGACTAGAACGTGGGTCTCTAATCATCGAGTACAATGTGCTTAGCATTTCAGCAAATGGCCTTGGATTTCTGTCTCTCCAGCAGCTGTTCCATCTCCCCAAAGAAAGTTACTACCAACACCTGCCCATCCCTCAGGCGAGTAGTCTCCTCATCCTGGGACAACCAAGTGGGCGTTCACTCGAACTAACACAGCATTTGAAGCCTGGAGAGCACTCGAGGCGCCCAGTCATGTTCACCGCAACCCCCGCAGCAGCCCTGGTGCTGGTGGCCGAGCTCTTTTTAGGTGCTGCTCTGTGTATTTCGTTATCTCCCCATCAGACCTAAAGAGTCTGTCTCTGAAACTACAAGCCTGGGAGGGAAGACACTTTCCGCTCTTTGAGGTCTAGGTATTGAGTGCTAGAGATCATCTACAAGATGTGCCCGAGTTACTCCTTTTTTCTGGTCCCTTCACGGAAAAGAATCTTGGGCTTTTCCCCATTTTAGGGTCACACATTCAGATTTTGATAGAGAGGATTAACGTTGAAGAGAAATTGCACATATAGATCCTGGATACAAAGCAGGGAAGATAATAATCCTCAGCCAGGTTTGAACTTGCCAACCAGAAAGGGTTGGCACTTTTACCCAAGTGATCAATTTCACTTGATGGGAGTGAAGTTGTGAATAAAGAAGGCTTTTCTTTCTTTCTTCTTCTTCTTTTTTTTTTTTGTAGAAAGGACTTTTTCTTACTTTCTTGCCCTCCAGCATCCAAAACATTTTTATATTCCCATTAGCCAGCCCAGAGAATGAAAATTACAGTGGACTCTGGTTATTCATGGGCCACCTGGATGCTTCCGCTTCCTGCCCCCAAGGTGGGTCTCCATCCAATTACATAGTTCAGACAGTGAGGGAGGTGTGTGTTCCCTTTTCCTGACTTCCCCTCTGGCAGTGGGAGGGAGTGAGGGTGGGGAAAAGGAGCTGAGCAGAGAGAGGGCACTTTTCTGTGGAACTTGTGCAGAAGGGGGATGCATCAGCATTTCAAAGCCAAATAACACAGGAAGAATAACTCAATCACCAAACAGCTGGATTACTAATGTGTGTGAAGTTTGGGTAGCCATATGTGTTTCATTTTTCTGTTAAAAATGTTTCTAAAGAATGAAACAATTTAGTGTCTGAGTAAGAGGCACCAATATAGTTTTGCCATTATATGAGACAAGTGTGCAGTTACAGATCAATGGCATTGTAGAAGTGATCAGATTATGCTTGGGTTTTTTTAAGGAGTCTAGTGTGTCTTTATGGTATGACTGAATTTGTAACAGAAAGCCTGGCCTTGCAATTGGATGCTGATTGAGATCATCATAAAGTGCTCACATTTCCTTTGGAATCTTACGGCATTGGGCGCGTACAAAAATGTCCCAACAGGAAGAGGAGGGAAGAGCAGGAAGTGTATGGATGCTTAGATAAGTATGGAAACTGTCACCAAACAGCCTACTGTCCTGTCCCCTCCACGCCCACGGAGCAAGCAAGCAATCACAAACTCGTTTGCACATACGGGGTGTTGATCGCCCCACTGCCTCAGCACCTTTGGCTGCTAGGGCTTTTCTCTGCGGACAGGCAGGGCGCTCTGGATGTTCTGTAGGGCTACACAAAAATGGGGATTGATTTCCATTTGGATAAAGGTAACATGACTAAGGCTGAAATTGCTCTGTGTGTATCATGGCTCATTTGGGGATTAGAGTAACAAAAGAAAAGAACTTCTTGACCATCTGTGAAGAGCTTTAAGTTAGACTTAAATTGGAGGATCCCTGGGAGTGGATGGAACGATCCAGTAGATGAGCAAGCATGCTTTTGCCTACCATGTCTCTGGGGGCCTGGCACCCTCCTGGGCCTGGCCAGCCTGAGAGCAGGGGCAGTTCACTGACCTCTGACAGTGTGCTCTGCTGCATGTCTTCCCTCTCTTTATTCTTGGCTTGTTCTGTGGCTCAGCACCACTCATTTTGGCTCCACAACTCAGCTCCCAGTTTTCCAAGAGTTACTTTAATTTATGACATGGTTTGGACACACTCATTGGCCATGACCTTGGCCCTCGGCCCAGAATATTATTTTCAGCATTTATGCTCTAGCTCTCCCATTGCAACCATGGGCAGGAGATGCTCCAACCTATCACGGCCCCACGGCCCAGGCCCAGAGGCACAAAGGCCAGGGCAAACGTAGTGCAGTTTCCAGCCCCCAGCTCCCAGTCAGGTGGGAGGTCCACGTGGGAGGGCGGCAGAGTGATGGAGTTGGCTGAGTTTACTGCTGGGTGTCCTACTTTTACAACGCCATTCCAGATACTTTTCTTCTGGCAGCACCGAAGGTCGCCGCACTCATCCTATAGAGAAGCTTGGCACCCACTCAGGTTTTACCTTTGGGGAGATAGAACATACACATGTAGCACCTAGAGAAGATGCACAAAGCTCTGTCGCTGAGACGTGCCAACAGGTACGCTCAGATCACATGTTTACCCAAATACAGAGGCTCTCCCAAAGAGGGAGGGACAATAGAATAAGCACTGAGTTCAAACTGGGCCTGAGGGGTCTGATGGACATATCCCATGGATGGGCAATAGAAAATGAGTGGAGTACGTTCCAGGCAGACAGTCCCCACATGAGCCACACAGAGAAGCTGGGTCCTGGGGACACACTGATGTAACGGAAGTCCCCACCACAGGGCCATAGATAGCTATATAGGATGGGCACAGCCATCGCCCAACAGAACAGGCCCCAGAGCTGACGCGAATCACCACAGAGAAGTGTTCAGGAATGGAAAAGCTCTAGGAACAGACCTAAAAGGAACAGGGAGGACATTTCAACTAGTGTAGTACCAAAGAGTTCATATTTGTGTTGTTACTCCACTGTTGTTTATTCAGGTGATACTCTAAAACACAGTCAACTATGTGTACATGATGAATAATGTATTTCGTAATTTACATTTTTCTAATTGAAAAAATTTCAGGAATAGCCCCAAGAAGATCACATGCATGATTTAACAGGAGATGAATAAACTTTTAACTATGAAAAAAACTCTGAAATGGGGCTGTTTCCCAACAAAATAGAATTAGAGAATGGTTCTAATCCTCGGTTCTGTACTTTCATGAGATTAGCGACTGGAATGGGTTAGCTTACAGACCAAATGCAGAGCAAGGACTAGAATCAGTTAGTCCACTTCTTATTGGGTTAGCACTTTAAACTTCTGAAGGGACCTCTGAACCGATTCTGTAATTTGCTCCTCACACCAACTACAGGAGACAGGAGATGGTTTTCTTTGTCACCTGACAGAAAGCTTCACCCATGAGCCTAACGTAACCTTCTCCAGAGAGTGGGGGAAAGGCCAGTGCTTGGGCCAACCTTCCGTGCTTTGTGAGCACTTACTTACTGCTTTGATTCCTTCAGACCTTTCCTTCTTTCTGGGAGCGCCACCTCTTTTCTTGGGGAAAACTGCTTTTCTCTCAGTCCAACCACCTGGTTCAAATGGGGGTTCCTAGTCACACGCTCCCAGCCAGGGCCCCTGACCTGAACTGAGGTAACCAGAGTCTTTTCCAGGGACTTTTCAGCTGCGATCAGGCTTGGGATGAGGAAGGTGGCCATTTAGTCAAATTTTAATTTTTCTTCCTGGGGCACAATTGTGAGATGTGTCCGGCGGGCTGGGGGGCAGGAGTTGTTGGTAGCTGTCCCAGGCATGTGTAGGAAGTTGAAGAAAAAAAAAAAAAATGCAGTGAGAGAAGAGAGTCTTCCTAGCATTCAAATTTCTGGTCCCAGTAGTTTTTGAGACTCTGTTGCTTCTTTTCCATGGTTACTTGAGACTTTCAATAGACTTCTTCTTCTTCTTTTTTTTTTTGCTTCAACCATTTCAAGTTGAGTTCATGTCCCTTAAAAAAACAAAGGAGTCCTAAGGCATCTGTCCTCAATGTTACACTTCTATCCCCGGTGAACCTTTTATAATCTACTTTTGCATAAGAAGAAATAAGGCTCAATAAAGTTAAGTAAGTTGATATAATTATGTCACTCACCAGTACATGTTATTAGGACCTTATACATGTAATCAATAAAGTTTCACATATACTATCTGCTTTGATTTCTATGACAAGCCCTTGAAACAGACTGGAGAAGCACTGTGAACCCCAATTTTAGAGGAGAAAGCGGACATTAATAATGGTAGGTGATGTCCCTGCTCTCAAACAATCAGCAAGTGATGGGACAGGGCTTGAACTGATGTTTTCCAACATAATGCCCAATGCTCCTTCTAACCACACCTCACTGTACGTCTGATGCCCAACCATCTGTTGGGCTAAACACACATAGACATGCTGGCAGGAAAAGGTCCATTTCAATTAAAAATGAAAATCAAATACAGCGAAATAACTGTCCTTCTTAGGATTATTTTTACAAAATGTTTTAAGATATTGCTGCCCATAATTATTTGTACTTTAATTTTGTGCCAAAACATTGGTGTAGGATCCACCTAGCTCTTATATAGGTCTAACTGGGATAAAATATTTTCCATTATCTTGAGACTTGATAAAATATAAATAGCTTGTACTTTGTCTCTCTTGGTTTTGATACCTAATGAAATGTGAAAAAGCAAGACGACACATAAAAGCAAAAGATAACTAATTTAGCGATTAACTTTGGAAAAGCTCCAAAATTAGATCATGTAATTAGTTCACAGTTTAGAAGCCTTTGGTGGAATTAGATTTATGCAAACAAATTCCATTCACATAGTTTAGGAAGACTGAACGATTTTATAGATGAATCACACTTAAAATCGAGGATTACATAAGCCCTATTCCTCCTTTTCTCTTTTACATCAACAGGTTTTAACAATCAAGAAAATCCAAGAATGGGCACTGAATTGTTCACTGGAAAAATCGATGGTGGGCACTAACATGGTGGAAAGAAGGCTACAACAAAGCTAAATTACAGCAAGTCTTTAAAAGGCATAAACATTCCCTGAAGGCAAGTAGCCAAGGTTGGTAGCCTCCAAACGTGATCTGCTCTGGTTTCCGCGTCTTTGTGCGGTCCTATACAAGGATGAAATGAGTAAGAGGCGAGGCTGGATCACTGGTTTTGAAGTTGTATTTTCGTTGTTGGAAATCCGACATACAAAACGGTCAAAGGTGAACTGCTGTCACTATATGGGTGAGGGATGGAAACACAGAAGCCACCGGCCACCTGAAGCATTTAGGACTCGATCTAAGCTGTATTTAATCGTACGCTCAAACACTGATCAGTCATGTGGTCATAATTTAACATGTTCCTCAATGGGAATTCTTCCTCAGATTATGAGACTTCAGATTTAAGACTCATCTACGTAGATTAACAACTAACCAGTATAAACAACCCAGGCGATTGAGTAAGTAAACTCATCAAATAGTAAAAAGAAAATGTTTTTTCCTTTCACTGAACTGACTGGTTGGTTGTCAGCATGGGCAAAATAAAATGATTATTTCATTGTGCGAATACTTCTTGGACAGCTCTTTCCCGTTTACAAACCAACTTTTTTTGGACAAGTCAGTACATGTCCGTCCACATTGTCAGAGGAAAGGAAGGATAGGTCAGGGGAGTCTCGCGCTTGGCACTTGGCCAGTACACTTTTTCATTCAATTTGGATTTAGGCTCAGCTGTGAACCATGCATCTCAGCGCGGGGCAGTAACAGTTTTAGGTTGGAAAAATATGATGTGTACCTCTCAAAACAATATGCGGCAGCCTTTCCCCCGGCTTCCATGAAAACAGCTGGGGCTGGTCGGCCTGTTCCTAGCATGTTTGAGAACTCTGTGTAAACATTCTGAAATAGCAGTATTTCTAAACCTTGCAATGAGTTGGGCGAAGGTTTCAAGGATCAAATATTTGAAAATGTTTGAGAAACACAAATTATACTGTGAGATAGACCCTTGAGAAAAATGACACTGAATGTAAAATCAGCATTTTTAACATTTCAGTTTTGAGGGAAGACTTCATACAGACAATCTCATTTGCTCTTTGCTGTTTTAATACAGATTCGGGTCAGTTCCTGGTTTGAGAAAAGGCGAAGTTCTGCAACGCTTTTCTGTTTGCAGGGAATCTGATGGTAATGAAGCTCCTCTAGGAAAAGCAGAGGTTAGATGAGAGAGGAGGTCTACCAGTTGTTGAGGGTGTAAATGCCAAGCGTTGCCTACATTTGGTGTGAATTTGGCTGTATTTAAAAAAGCAAGTGGGAAGTTATAAACTGTTTTCAGATAGATATATATATATTTATTTGAAATAATTAAAAATTTCCAATTTTGTCTACATTTCTCAAAATGTGACTGTTTCATTGACATTTTGCATGTTTTATTTTAATGTCAGGACAGACACTGTCTTAAGAATATTGGCACATAGTTTCTCCATACACTCTTGGAACCCGAGCATTTCTGTGACACTGGAATAGTTTCCACGAAGTTCCTGGAGGGGATGCTCAATCAACAAGACACCAAGCAATTTGCTGACTGGGGACAAACTTTTTTTCTTAACAAATTTTATTTCTTATTATATAATTAATTCATGCTTATTACAGAAAATATAGCTATGAAAAAAATAATAAAATAAATAATAAAATGTAATTTCTTTCTTCTAAATCCTCATTAGAAATAATATTGCTATATCTTTGCCCATCTATGATTATTTATATAAAATAAATTCCCAGAAGTGATATTACAGCCCGAAGGCACACATATCCTAAATTCTATGATATATGTTAACAAATTATCTTGTAGAAAACTCCTATCAATTGATAGTATTATCATTAGTATATGAGAATATCAGTTTACTTGCTTTGTTTATGGATTATATCATTAAGACATATTTAAAAAATTTACTGGTAAAAAGATAATTTTCACTTTCCTGGACAAACTTCTGCACTGTACATAGTTTTTCTTCAGCTTCCTCTACCCTGCAAGCTATCACCTTTACGTGCTAGTCTCCCCGTACCTCGAAAAGGTATCTTGGATTCCCAGGGAACCCTGTTCTAGCATATTCTAGTACATTCTAGTACGTTCCTCTACAGGACACTGTTGCAAGGACCTGAACTTTTCCTCCCTTAGTGTATTCTGTGTTTTGTTTTGTTTTGTTTTTGAGAGGCAGGGAGGGGCAGAGGGAGAGAGAGAATCCCAAGATCCTGAGATCATGACCCGAGCTGAAATCAAGAGTTGGACACTTAACCGAATGAGCCACCCAGGTGCCCCAATTCTGTGTTTTAAAATATGCTTTTTTTTTGTTTCTTGCTAAGGTGAATCCAATATAATAATTTCAGTCAGAGCTTAACAACAGTGTATATACACAGATATACACTGATCGGAATCTTAAGAAGTACACTGATGAGGAATGTATTTTTAGTAAAGGGAAATTTTCTTGGAAACCTTCAACTCCATGCAGATCATGGCCTTCTACTGTGGCCTTTAAACGGCCAGCCCTGTTGTTTTCCACTGTGGGAGATGCCAGTTTCAGCTTAGGCCTGGTGGTGAGTGTGGGGTGGTCCCTTTACCCTACGTGTGCTCTGGGTGACAGGTGCCTTCTGCAGAGCTCCAGCAGCCTCAAGTATGGGATACAAGTTGGACTTACTCACCAAATACTCACACTGGTTTTAGTATATGTGCTGCTGAAGCGAGCACACGCACACTGATTTTCCAAGTTTTATATAAAATTCCCTTCTGAAATACCTTCCAAACAATGCTTTTTTTTCCCCCCGGTGGTGTTGGGGGATAGGGAGTTGGAACAATTCTGTGAAGGTTTCAGTAAATTTTTCCTTAAAACCTGGATATAGTTTTCTTTCAACTGAGACACAGCCAAGTGCCTATTCATCCAGACAAGTAAGTAACAGATGACTATGGAATAGTGCTGAGTTAATGCCATTTCCCGTCAGTGTCTCAGATGAAAGACCGTTAACATTTTCTGTGTGAACGTTTTGTCTTCGTTTTTTATTGATGACACTGATTTAAAGACACTCTGGTTTAAGCTAAGAATATGTAATGTTTAGATTATATAACCGTTACATAAATAGACTAGAGTCAATTATTATCTGGGCTTCAAATAACTATTAATCAAGTAACCAGCTTTTTTTGGGGGGGGGGGGAAATAGGAGACTATGTTCTGTATTTTATCCCAGTATGAAAGAAACAAACAAATACTAACACTCAACAACTAATTTTCAGTTTGTCACAAAAATGTACAGAGAAGTCTTGCGTACGTTAAAAGGGAAGTTGGAGATTTGGTTTCTGCCTTCCCCCCTTCAGCCACAGCAGCTGTGTGAGCTGTGTGGAGTCAGAGGTAGGGTTTCTTAACCTTTCTCGTACCCTATCAAGATAGGTGATGAGAGCCAGGCCAAGTATTTCTTGAATCGAGCAAGAATCCTCGAAAATAACAAACACAATCTTAGCCTTTTTGTATATTATGGCCTACAAATGAAGATAAATACCAGTTGAGGGGCAATATATATTTTTTTTAAAAGAAGAAAAAAGTACCCTTTTAAACCTCATATCCCAAAGCACAAGTATTAAGGATAATTACAGAGCCGAGGAGCCCTGGGTGAGCCGGGCCCTGACTGCTCTGGTCTTCACAGGAGAACAGGACGGAAAGGGGAGGCCAGGAAGATGATTAAAGGGCTGGAAAGATGACTTTCCGGCAGTGTGATATTAAGGCCATTAATATGTCTGCATTTCAGTTGCAGTGTGCTAATATATTATTTTACCTATTAAAATATCATAAAGATTACCTATAATTAAAGATGATTTAGAGTCTAAGTCATAACTAGATCTAACTTCATGCAAACACATTGAGAGTGAATTCACTTTGAAGTGGAATTTAGCTAGCCTCATGAAAACAGTATCTACAACACACCGAAAAGACAGAGAGAAGAAAGACACTATATATGGTCAGTACAATAAAAACCCTGACAACCCTTTTATGGATTCATACCCAAAAAGTCTGTTTTGAAGGAACACGTGTCAAGCGCTGCCTAAAATAAAATGTCGGTTAGTTCTTCGTTTTCTAATAAGCGATGTATTTCCAGTACTGAAACTCTGCCCTTCATTTTCTTCCTCACAGGGATCAGCCGGGCAGCCGGTTCTCCTTTTTTCAATCAATCAGCATGTTTTACTTCACATTTGTACCGACTTGAAACAAGTTACATTTGCAACTCCAGAGAGCAAAGATGAAACTTTGTTCTTGCTTTTGTGTTGAGCCCTACAATTTATTTCTCTCCTGGCAACAGATTTTAAGTCTCCCTTCCTCCCCCCCTCTTTTCTTCCTTTTCACGGGAACTGCTTGGGGAGTGCCGACAAAGCGCTGTGTGTGTGTGTGGGTGGGTGTGTGTGTGCGCGTCTTCCCTTTGCCTGGTTTCTGTGTCGGTGTGCATAAGCGCGCATTCATTAACGTAATTCCTCAGCATCCAACAAGAGCGCATCATAAACCCGGGAGAAGAAGCCTCATAAATATTTAGATGTTCCCTCTACCTTCCAAACTGGAGTGAAAGGCTTATTTAGTGAAGAGTTGGTCTCGCTTAATCTGCATGTGAATCGAGATGGGGGACAAAAGGATGAAAAGGTGATGGAAACTCGAATACAAACCCTATGGTCTCCAGGGGGTCATTCATCTTGTTCTTGTCAATACCATCGCGGGGCTTGGCTTTTTTCTGCGCATGAGCACACAGAGCCGGTTTCCAAAGACAGCTGGAGAGGACGTGTATGCTTTGTTCTAGCTTGTAGTTTTTTAAGGCATGGAATTGCTTCACACTTTATATTGGACTGACTTCTTCCTTCTTCTGAGTTGCTGCTAGCCATATATGAGTGATGCATCTATATTTAGTGATGTATACAAATACACAAGACAGGCAGTATTAACAAGATTTTTTTTAATTGTGACAAAATATACGTAAGACTTAGCCATTTTAATCATGTTAAAGTGTATAATTCAGGTGCATTTACTACATCAGTGTTGTGTAGCTGTCACCACTATTTATTTCTAGAACCTTTTCACCATCCCAAACATGAGTTCTGTACACATTAAACAGTAACTCCTGACCTGCCCCTCCCCCAGCGTAAACAAGCTTTTTTAAAACTCCATACCTAAAACTCTCCGTGGAGTGAGAACTCCTGGCACTTGATTTCGGAGGTGTTGAGGAGCTGGGCAACGGGGAGTGAAGGAAGATAAAGAAGGCAAAAGTAAAGCGAGAAAAGTCTTTTCTCCTAAGTGTGGTTTCACTGAGCTAATGAACTCAAAGCCTGGAAATGAATATGGGGAAAGAAACTTGGATGTCAAGTAGCCAGTCTGCTTTTTACCAGAATGAAAGAAAATGATAGTGAAAAGTTTAGCAGCTTTTGAAAATCCCCATTATTATAAAAAAATCAGTTTAGGTAAGAATTTCAAAATAAAACTCAAAGATAAAAGCCTATGATATTTGATATTATTTGAGACAAAACAAGTGGATTATGTATTTTATAGAACTATTCTGCCAAATATTGGGGGGTATATTGTACTTGACCAAAGACTGACATGAAAGCTAGGAGGATAACCTTATAACTAACTGTTAAAATTCATTTATATTGTTATTTCCCATTTTACGTATCTCTGAGGTTGTAACCATGTTGCTTTAAATGAAAAACACTAAAGAAACACTAGTGGTCAAATTCCATCACAAGGCAATGTATTAAGGAGGAAATTTGCAACCCCAACCTCCAAGTGCAGCACTTACTTTAAGAAATCTTAAAAAAAAAAAAAAAAATTCAATGCAATTAAAAAAAATAGGGGCAGTCCTATTGAGTTTGTTTTAATGGGACCCTGTTTTCCTAGCACCTAGAGCCAGGCTCCCTAAGAATGAGTATTAGCAGTTGAGACCACATGTGAGTGACTAATACTCTTCCTCTCTCGGTGGAAGTCATGCCTGTCATTGTCACCGAGTATTTAAGGAATTGTATTATTTTATATAGTGTGAAGATAGCAGCTTTCAGGGGCAGGTGCTGGGGGAGGGGAGAGTGTGTGTGTGGAGCCAGAGGCCCCGGGGGACTGGGGGAAGAGGCAAAGCTGGTAAATTGGGAACTTACAGTTCCAAATAATGGGAAAACGAGTTCTGATTAGCTTAACCAAAAAGGAGGTTCACTGACCAAGGTAATTGGGAAATACGAATCAGGCATTAATGCAGGAGCTCAAACGATGTCATAAGGAAATGTTCTTCCAGATTGGCTCTGTTTTCCTCCATAGCTGCTTCTTTGGTAAGCTCCTTCCGTGTGGCGATTACCACCATGGCTACTGTATCCTTAAAATATTTTCATCCACTGCAGCCAGCAGTCCCACCAAAAAAAGGGAGGTCCCTGTTTTCCTGAAGTGTCAGTGGGAGTGGTAGCAATGATTGGTTTGCATGGCGGGGGTCGGGTGGCTCTCCCGGAAGGGCATGGAGTCCTGCGAGCACCGTCTGCCGGTGGTGGCCTAGAGGTGTTAAGGCGCACCAAAATCACACTAGATTTCCCACGAAACAAGAAAGTTTCTTTATGGAAAGCAGGAGGAGTAAGGGCAAATTGGCTAGGCAGACAACTACAGCTCTGACAGTTCACTGCAAAACTGATCCTCCATTGAGTTCGGGGGATATGAGTTGTATCCGTGAGGGTGAGCGAGGCTATTGGCCAAATGCATATTAGTTTAAATACAGTAAAAGTGTGTTTCTTATTTGAGTAACACAACTATACAGGTGAAGAGGTCTGCAAAATAGCCTTTCTCGAGGCAGTCACTTGGGGACTCTTATCTTCTGGACCCATGCCCCCATTCCAGCTGGCCCCAGTAGGACAGACTGCTAGAGGACACTGGGAGGCTTCTAGGGGCCACGCTGGGAGGGGGCACCTATCACCTTGGCTCCTATTCTATTGACTAGAACTCAATCACATGGCCACACCTAAGTTTAAGAGAGGTGGGAAATGTGGATTAGCTGTGTGCCCAGAAAGAAGAGGAAATCATTTTGGTGAATTGCTGTCAATTTTTGCCTCATCGGTTACCATGATTCTGCAAACGGGCTGGAAACCGGAGGCATGTAGTGGGTGAGAGGAAGAGTTACTGTGTTCTCACCAAGGGCTTTGCATGTATGAACTCATAAAATCCTCTCATCAACCTGGGGGTTGGGACAAACCTCCTCCCTGGAAGTGAAGAAACAGAGGCACAGAGAGGGTATGTAACTTGCCCAAGGTAGCAAAATTAGAAATTGTTGGAGCCAGGATTTGATACAGAACAGGTTGAGCACACAGGGTTGCAGGGGAGACTAGGTGAGAGGATGTTTGTGAAGACCCAGGTCATGCCAGGCATTTGGGAACCTGTCAGTGTTAGCTGTATTTTTAATCTGGTCCTCAGGTTAAGCACAGCGTCTCAGAGGAATGCTCATCAGGAGGCCAACCTGGAGGCTGAGGGATGATGGGTGTCCATAGAGGCAGGTTCCTGAAGGCTCTTTGCTACCGAGGATGTGGGGCTACTGGAGGCCTGGATCCGTTCATTAAATGAGAGCCATTACTGAGCTGGCCAAAGCTCATGCTGGCCAGCCATCACCACTACCTTCCCCAGGTGGGAATGCGTGGACAGCCTTCTCCTGTTCTTGTCCTCAGGTGGCGTTAGTTGCTCCTTGCTCAATATTTGTGAAGGACTTCAAGCACATTAATAGACAGCTGATTGCTTGTAATTTGGGGCTTACTTGCTCCCTTTGCCACCCAGAAAATTTCTTGAAGGCAGAGACAATTTCTTTGTGTCCTCACATCATGCATGACATAGAGTAAGCCATCTCAGTGTGGTAACTGGATGTTGATAATAATGCCAATAGCCAATACATATTGAGCAGTCCCTAGATTCCAAACGTATGTCTGGCCTTGATAATTGTTGCCCCATTTCATCCTCATAGTAACACTACAGAGTGGGTTTTATTACTGCCCCATTTTTCAGCTAAGAAAATGGAGAATTGCTGAGATCAAGGTGTCTGCCCCACATCACAGCAGAGCCAGAGTGTTTCATCATTGTATCACCTCGCAGGGCCAGCTTTTTTTTTTTTAAAGATTATTTATTTGAGGGGGAAAGAGAGAGAGTGAGAGGAGAGAAATCACGAGTGGGGGCGGGGCAGAGGGACAAGCAGACTCCCCGCTGAGCAGGGAGCCCAAAGCGTGAGAGAGCTGGATCCCAGGACCTGAGATCGTGACCTAAGCCCAGGGCAGTTGCTGCTTAACCTACGGAGCCCCCCAGGCACCCCTGGGCCAGCTTTAATTCCATGACAAAGAGACCCACATCCTGTTCTATGCCAGAGGCAGGGGGACATCCAGGCAAGATCAGAGAAAGATGGCTCAGTGGGGCAGTCTGGAGAGTGGGAAGAGAGGCAGTGAGGATAGATCCCTAAGACCTCAACCAGGAGGTGCTCCATTAGGGACCATGGTGGCAAACTGAAGGTCAGAACAAGTAGCCTCAAGCCCAAGAGAGAAGCCTGGGAGGGAAGAAGGGACTCCTTTGTCATAGGTCAGAGATCGGGGCCTGGGTCCCCCAAGAGCTAGGGCAGCACACCCAGTAACAGAGAAGGGAGCCGCCAGGGAACCTGTAACGACAGAAAAGATTAATAAGAATGTTCAGAAACATTCCAAAGAGTTGACCTGGGTCTCCATTGAAATGTAAATGAGGCCAGTCTTTGGGAACCCCTGCTGGATTTTTCTGAGATTCTTTAGTAACCTTGTAATTTTTCTCAATGTTTGTAATTTTTAAAACCCTGACCTTTTGATAACTAAAACTCCTTTGTCCTTTTTTAAATTTGTGTTTGTTTTGGAGGCAGCAGGGATGAGGAGAGGTTGAGGAAGCTGTGTCCTTCCTGCAGGGGCCTGTGGGAGGGGCTGGCCTCAAGTCCAGGGACTGGCCAGGAAGAAAGAAACCAGGTGGAGCTGAAGGGCTGGGGATGGTGGCTGGCCGGGGATGCAGGGGATGGAGGAGGTTGATCGAGTTCTTTGGTTACTTCTAGAACTTAACTCTCAGACCCAAGAAGGATCTGTGTCACACATAATTTCATGTCCACGTCAGGGGGAAGCCAGTGCAAACACTTACCTTTTATTACAAGTGCAGTTTAAATTAAGTTAGGAAGGAAAGACTACAGGCTTTGCAAATTTCCTTTGTCAGAATTTGGGGATCAGAAGAACCTTACAGCTAAAATCATTGGAGGCCTACCATTGCAAAAGGTGAACACTTGCTCCTGAGCTATCTGGTGGCCACAGAAGCTTTTGGTTGCTGTGCAGATAGGGCCTGGTAGAACAAACTGTGAGGTTTAATTAGCGTGAAGATCTTCTCCCCACATCTGGGGGCTTCCTTTTGATTTTTAACGGGAGAAAATAGATAGTGAATGACAGCATGTTTTAGTTTTGTGAAGTCGGCCACTAATTTAATTCAATTGCAATGAAAAATAAATAGCGGGTCCAAGAACCCTTTTATTTTCTCTTCTCTGAAATGCTTCTGAATATTTTCCTATGGTTAACATTGTACAGAAACCAGGACATTTTCGTCAACAACGGAGATCTTGCAAACAATTTCAAACACAGCATAGAACCTTAAAGGCCTGTTGAGCCACCTGGAACCAACGTGAAGTTTAGGATCCATAGAAGGACTAAAGCTGTGTAAACACCATGGGGTTGACAGACAGATGAGCTAAAACTTGAGCTAGCAGAGAAGGAGTGGTATTTTTGCATGTAGAACTTGAAAAATAAACTTGCCTGGTGGAAGTGTTTTCCTTGTGTTCTTTTCTTCCCTGTGCAATTCCCCTTTATTTCCTTTACTACAACGACACTATTAATGGATGCTCTACATAGTTGAGTCTACTGAATACAGGGCCAGATGAAGGATAAATGGCAATGATAAATCTTAGGTTAAGTATTTTAATTAATTAATTATTTATTATTTTTAAGTGTGGGGCTTGAACTCATGCCCCTGAGATCAAGACCTGAGCTGAGATCAAGAGTCAGACGCCTAACTGACTGAGCCTCCCAGGTGCCCCAATCTTACGTTAAGTATTTTTAAAAAGCTGTAATGAGATGCCAGCCATGTTTCCCATCCAGGAAGTTCACTGATAGACACTAAGAGCAAGGTTGCAGGACGTACATATTGCGTTGCTGATATGCATATGTTGTGTTATAAATAAAAAATTCTATCACATCACATCACACCAGCAAGTTCCAAGTTAAAGTAACTCATGGCACCATGGAGACTGTGTGGAGAGGCTGTTGGGCTGGTAGGAAATGACCCTCCAACCAGAGAAAATGGGAGAGAGCAGGGGCAGGGAGGTGAGCGACTGAGCTTGAGACTGGATGCAGGAGGGGAAGCCCCAGGAGGGAGCACCAAGCCCTGAGCTCAGGTTTGTGTCATTTACGAAGGGAGCTGACAGCTCAGTCATGGGACCAAGATTTTGCCTTGGGAAAATCTGATGTAAAAATCAGTGATTTGGGTTTTTTGCTGTGGTCTGTATAGCATTACCCTTACTTAGTGCACAGTTGTATATACAGGTTACAGTAAGTGAGTTTTGTAAAAATAGCTATCGAGAAGAAAATTCTTATCAAGCCCTTGTCAGGGATTCAATTACCCTTCAGGCTGAATCACACCCCACCCCCCCCCCCCCCCCCCCGCCCAGGTATCCAGTGATAACACTTTGCCCTTTTGGTAACATATGAGGCAAATGTAAATATTGTTCAACATCAGTATTATAAAGAGGTAAGTGATTCACTGAAGCTGGACACATGATTATAAAAGTGTTTATTTAAACGATTCTTTTTTCTTTTCGGCTACCTTGATTTAGTTGTGGGTCCCGGCTTTCATCTTGAAATGATTCTCTGAAAGCTGCTTTGATAACCTGAAAACCACAGAGAGAAAGTTTTCGCTCTCTGGGTCAACTTTTCAGAGGCTGTATGCTGGCTGGGTGTGGTGACAGATCCGGAGGCAATGGAAATCAGTCTCGGGGAGCTAGCCTTGCGGAAGCGGAGACTTCTGGGGGTTCACTTGGAGAGATCAAGCTCACTTCAGGGAAGGCCCTGGGAAGACAGAGCTGTCACCGTCTCTCTAGTTGCTTCATATGTGACCTGGTGAAACTGACTTGCAGAAGTCACTTGCGAGTGTATGTACATTTGTCTCCTCCCACCCTGCTCTCAGACCTTAAGTTCCTCAAAACATGAGCTATTTTTTTCCCATGGCATCTGATTTAAAAAGGGGGGTGCTCGTTGCTTTGCTTACGGAATGTCTGCTGAGAGGCGGGTGGAGCAGACACCCCACTTGTTCACTTGCCTGTGGTTGTTCGCTGTAGCCGCCCATGCAGGGATTGGAGAAGGCCCTTGAACTGGCCTCATGCCGACCAACGGGTGCTGGGGCATCACATTTTTAAACCTGGGGTCAGCGTGCAACTGTCGGTGTTAGAACACAACAACGATGGGATCCTGGGGTCCTGCGAGCTCCTGCAAGTCTGGGGGTCCATCTAGTCCTGGACCCTCCAGGCCCCCTGCTAACTGCCCGTTCAGTTGTTGACAGGGCAGGAAAGGGAAGGAGGCAGCCTCCTTCTCCACATTCGCCCCGCTGCTACAGAGCTCTCTCTACTGTCTGGCAGCTGGAGGCTGGGTCTTGAAGAGCTCCGAGGCCCCGGGCCAGCTTTACATCTACGGTTTGGGCGGCTGACAACACAGCCGGCCTGCGATCAAGGCTCCTTTCCATCAGGTTCTTGGTCCTTTTACTTCCTGGTGTCAGCAGTCCTGGGAACAGGAAATGCTTCATGCAACAGGAAGCGACAGGAAACTGATGACTAAGTACTTCTGAGTTTTGTGGATACAATTTCAATGTAAATAGAGTTACTTACACACTTTCCAAAAACACATGTGCATCGATAAATAGGAGCTATCAGGAGACCTCACTCTTTTCAAGTTTCTGTTTACTGAAAGTTTACTGTGTGTCAGGGAGTTTGCTGGGCACTTCATGTTCACTTCCTCACATGATCCCAACACCATCCTTAGGTTTCGTTATCCCATTTTACAGGTGAGAAGAGAGGCGTAAGTCATTTAAGTGGCTCCTGGTAAGGGGCAGGGCCGAGATATGAACGCAGGACGTCTGTGGTTGCTGCTCTGGACCCCTGTGCTCAGAGGGTCCAGCAAACTCTCCAGGGTGAATGTTTTAGGGCTTCGTTTCCTTGCTTGGGGGTTTAAAGATAATTCGTCTATGTCACATGTGAGAAAAGCAAGAAAAGCACTTCTATGGCTTGGCAGGTAGTTATGTAGTGGGGCTCAGGTGCTATTATTTCATATTTCTGCGGTGCGGAAGGAAGGACTCATTAGACATCAAGTGTCTGAGCCTAGAAAGGCCCCCCCACCCCACCCCCCGCTGCCCAGGCTCAGGGCTCAGCAGCCCTGACACCAAGGAGACCTGGCCACTCCCTTTCCCATGCGGAGTGACAGGGTCTGGTTGGGGCCCTTTGATTAAGTGAAAGCTGCCTTCCTGAAATCAGGCACCTGCTCAGTTGAAATGCTGGAGCCCGGTCAGCTGAGGGACTGGAGAAAGTCAAGTCTGGCTCTGGGTCCCCAGAGGTCAAGGAACCTGGTGCAGAGAAGGGCCTGCCTCCTGTGCCCACCAGTGGCCAGGCAGCCCAAGAGGAAGCTGGGACTGGATGGGGAGTAGGATTATTGCTGGCATGTCAGCTGACGGGACAGTTTACAAGACCGTCTCTGAACTCTGTGAACGCAAGGCTTTTTCTCTTTCCTCATTTCACGATTTAACAGTTTAGTGTTCTTGATTCCCCCTCATATCCCTTCTGTTCCCTTAATAGCTTTACCTGGACAGAGAAACGCTCCTGGCGCGGGGGAGGCCCCACCCCACCATCTGTCACAGTCTCAGCGGGCACTTTCCCACTACTTAATTCCAGGCTCACACTATAAATACAGGGCACCCATTTTAGAACTGTTAAACAAACGTGTTACTCACTTCACTATGCGGCATTTTATTTCCATCTGAAAAACCATCCTTACTACCGATGGGTATTGAGGAAGACAGTGTCACCCACGCCCGTTGATCAGGCTGGTGGCCCTTGAAGGTCTACAAATTGTAACGGTAACACATTTTTACAGATGGGCTTGGATAGAATAATTAGGAAATAGTAAATGCTGGTATCATCAGTATTACTTGCAGAGTTCAGCAGAGGAATGTGAATGGCTGTCCAGGACAGAGGAGAGAGCAGAACAGAGGTACTTCCTATGGCGTGAAATATAAAGCGTTTTCCATAAGGAGAGAGATTAATCGTTTTTCAGCTCTGGCAACAACCTGTTTATTAAAACATTATTCAGTGGAAAATAGAAAGTACAGCTGAAAACTTTGGTATTTCATTGTAACTGGTTAAATAGGATTTTCATAAATTTTCTTTCTAAACTTGGATATATGCCCAAAGAGTCTGTATATGTATACGTATTTTCAACAACAAAAATTTCCTTAGTTGCAATCAATAAAAACTAGTAAAACTCAGATTTAACAGACATGAAGATAGGAAATAAGCAATTTTCTAAATATGCAAACAAGCTGATACAAATGTAAGTATCATTCAGAACGTTTCCGTTGGTAGGGCAGGAGTGCAGGTGACCCAAGAGGTGGTCAGTCCCACTGGGAGCAGGCAACAGGCATCACTCCTTCAGTTTGCCGGGTCGGAGGGATTCCCGGGGCTTCTGCAGGAAGGGCAGGGCAGTGTAGCTAAGAGAAGTAATTGTGTCCTGAGTGGTGTGGAAATAGTTCAAAATTTAAAATCTGAGAAAGTTTACTGGTGTGTACTGATTGAATATCAGTGCTGTGAATAACTGCTTTTAATCTTAAATAAAGTTAAAGTGATTCTGACCAGGCCTCTTTTATATTAAAACAGGAGGTACTTGCTTTCTGACCTATTAAAGATTCCAGAGACTATGGATGCTCTGGCCCCTGTTGCCCCAAATGGTATGTTTCTTGCGGGGTGAGAGGTATCTCACACTCCAAAGTGCTTTTTAGGAATCATGGAATCACACTGCAAAAACTGTTCACACAGTAACAGAAACTGAGGCCCCTCCTTCCCCTTCTGTTTTCCCGATGTCACTGAAGGCAAAGATTTTCAGATGCTACTATTTACTCAGGTAAGTATTCTGGGCTGGGAGCAGCTTACACAGCTGCCTGCCCTCCTTAGAGACCAAGTAGGCCTATGTTTTTCTTTCTTTTTTTCTTTTATTCATTCAAACAAGTAACTATTGAAAGGAGACTACTTTTAAAGCATCTAAAGAGCAGAAAGAGGAACAGGCCTGGAATCTACTCTCCAGGAATTATTATGCCCTCGGAGTGGTTAAGTTTCTCCACCAGGAACTCTAGAGGCGATTTGTAGGGCTCAACATTTTCAGCTGTAACATGTTAAAGAAAAAAAAAAAAAAAAAAGAAAGGCTATTTGGTTTTAACCCTTTGTTAATTATAAAAATGTAAGAATTTCAGTCAAAGGTATTATATTGTCTAAGGAACACCAATATCCAAAAATATGACTTTTATTTCAGTAAGGAGAGCAAAAATGACACCTAAGAATTTTAAATAGATTTCTTATCGCCATTATATGACCACCCATCTGTGCACCGGGTTATCCTAGGCACAGAAATTAAATTACAACAAAATCAGTTTGCTGATGTGGATGAGAACATCTTATTCAGAATCACAGAATTTTAGAACTTCAAAGGCTCCGAGATCACTCAGTTCACATGTCAGAGAGACTGAATTACTTACTTGGTGTTGCACAGCTCATTAGGATAGAACTAATAAGGACTTTTTATACCCAACACAGCAATCTTTTCTCTATAGGACATCAGCAGTATTTCAATGAGATGTAAGAGCTTAATGTTTGAAAAGATTCAACATCACCACTGAAAGAAGAAGGACTCAGAGAGGACAGTATTTTAGTCATTACAAGACATAGCTCTTGGGGCACCCAAATTTAACTGACGGAAGGGCCAGACGTGTGCCGTGAATCACTCAGGACTTAGGGGGTTTGCTTTGAATTGGGTTCCCAGCATTTACCAACCCTGTCACAAGAGTCACATCACTGGTTAACTCTCTCAGCCTCAGCTTCTTCACTATAAAATGGGGGTAATAATTAACTCAGAGCTGCCAGGTACTCAATGAGATCATAACTGAAGTGCCTAACAGTACTTGTAGGGACTCTAAATGTCAGTCCTCTTTTTGTCTCCCTGGTCTCACTAAAAACTCTTCAGAAAGTACAAATATGTAGTAATTACAGGAAAAATGCAACATTTTAGGCTATAAGTTAAATTTTAGTAAAGGATAATGGCATTTGACTAAATGTCTGGGACATGAGCAGGGACTTGTCTGGGACTTGCTCATAAAAAATGTTTACTCACATTAGTTATTTAAAACGAACACAGAGAGGGGCACCTAGCTGGCTCAGTGGGTAGAGCATGTGACTCTTGATCTTGGGTTCATGTGGTTGAGCCCCATGTTGGGGATAGAGTTTACTTAAAAAAATAAATAAAGGGGGCATTTAAAAAACAAAAATAAAACAAACCCCTAGTGCATAGATTATGAATCACACTGTATCTGTTTAATATGTTAAAAAAGTCTAATTACAGGTTCATCCTGAATGAGCCAGATCTTGAAGGAAAAAGACAACAAACCAACAAGTCCAGGGGAACACTATGGAAGTCGTTTTGCAATCATAAACCCGTGAAGCGATCTGAAAGTTGATCAAAACAAAATGCATTTTTAATTCACTCTCATATTCCTATAATTAACAGGTGGTTATTTTTTAGTTTAAGTTTCTGTTTAAGTGTGGAATGAAGATGGGATTACCTGGCACAGGCCTGCATCCTGGCTGAAAACATTTTTCCCTCTAAAGTTTCATTTAGGGTCAAATGAGTAGAAACTCTACACCATCAGTTCACATTTAACTGCTGTGCAGTGGTTTAAACTAAATGTTAGTATTACATCTGCAACTATCATGTTAGTGGTTTTAAAAGGCAGCACAAGTAACAGAACAGCTGTGAAGAGCAATGCCTTTCATTTTACAAATGGTGCATTTACACTAAGAGATATATAAATATGCCTCACTGAAAGGAATCCATGTTACTGTTTGATTGATTCATTTCCTTGTATTAAAAAAATTCCCGAGGCTCTTCTTCATGAACACTTTAGCTTGACATTTGAGGCTAACCAAAAACTGGCAACTACTACTCTTTCTGGAAACTCCTACTCTGCAGCCTGACCCTTTCCAAGTTTTTGTCAGTATCCCCCATCTCCCGGGGCTGTGTTTCTTAGGCTTCCAGGCCCCAAGTGGTAGCGCTCATTTCCATTCCTATGGCATTTTGTCTTCAGCACTTGCTTTTATTAGTTAACTTTTCATATGTATGTGATCCTAACTCCCAGCTTAGCCTTAGGGTTAGTAACAGGTATTTAGATATACTAGGTACCTCAAATATTTGTTGATTAAGATATTCACACTTAAAAGGTGTCATTTTCAACCTTCCAAATAGTCACTGATAAGACATCTCACAATTGAAAAGGACACTTGAGAAATCTAAGATAATAAACAAACATAATTAAGACAATAAACAAAAGATTATAGGAAAGCCCCATTCCCTTGTAGGAAGATTTAAGAATTAAAGATTCAAAACAAAACAAAAACAAAAACAAAAACACATTTGGGACACAAGGCCGTTAAAGATTGGATTCTTAAGTGGAAGAACATTTTTTTTTTTTTAATTTATTTATTCGAGACACAGAGATACAGAGAGAGAGAGAGGACATGAGCAGGGGGAGAAGCAGGGAGGGGAAGAAGCAGGCTCCCCGCTAAGCAGGGAGCCCGATGTGGGGCTCGATCCCAGGACCCTGGGATCATGACCTGAGCCAAAGGCAGACGCTTAACCATCTGGGCCACCCAGATGCTATTAAAATTTTCTATTTTAAAAGTCAAGAATAGCAAGAAGCAAATAAAGCCAATCAAATTTTAGAGAACAGAAAATATATTTCCACTCACGTTTAATTACTGATGTTAGATATGGAAACATTTTTAGTGTCAACATATTAGATGACAGTTTTTCACAGTGAAAAAGCTATTATAAAGATCTTCAAGATGAAGCTCGCCCATGTGTACATTGTAACTTGTGAATATTGTAAAGATATTTTTGTAATAATGTGATTAGTCTTTCCATAATAACTTTTAGATTTTTAAGCTTCTTGAAGGCAAGTGATGTATCCCAACAATTTTTGTATTCTTCATGCACTTGTTATATGTTAGGTAATTAATGGGGTAAGATGGTACCTAAAAGGTCTGAGGCAGGAGTGTGAGAGAGAAAAGGGATATGGTGGGTAGCACAGTGGTCTCCAGAGGCCTCTCCCTGCATGGACCTGGTTCTGCCTGTATGGGACCAACTACTTACTACTCTGAAGCATCAACCATCTCTCCTCTGAAGTCTGGCTCTTCACATCTAAAATGTTTGCTCTAAGGATTAAAAGAATATAGGTAAGGGGTTTGCACAGTTCCTAGTGCAGAACTACTTAGTACTTTTTTGAATATACCTAATTTTTGAGTGCCTACATGTACTGTTCTGTTCCAGGTGTTGGGAATCCCACACAGAACAAAATAAAGCCCTTGCTCTCATGGAGTTTACATTGTAGGGGGAGGTGAGAGGCAAATTTACCCATAGAACATGTGAGGTAGAAATAAATGCTATGAAAAGAATTAAAAGGGGGGGGGGTAAGCAGATAGAATAGAGAGGGAGTGTGTGTATGTGTACTTGCATGCGTTATCTCATACAGGGTGGTAAGAGGAACCTTCTCTGGTAAGACCTGAGAAAGGGTGGGAGGCAGGCTTATAGATGTGTGAGGAATGCTCTGCAAAGAGAGGAGACACCAGGTGCAAAATCCTGGAGTAGAAAGCATGCTTGGCCTGTTTAAGGATGGGAAGGGATTCCGGGGGAGAGCTCAGTGTGCTAGGGGAAGAGAAGAAAGACGGTCAGCGAGACAGCAGGGTCCAGAGCATGTGGGGTCTTGAAGGCCTCGATCAGGTCTTTGAGTTTTTCATCTGAGAGGGGAAACACGGAAGAACTGTGAGCAGAGAAGTGACCTATGTATACTTGAAAAGGCAATACATAGTAGCTATTATAAATGCTGTAACCACATGAGATTTAATACATGGGACATGAATATTGATTATTGTTCTTTAACTCTGATCTGGTTCACCTAGAAGAACCAGGTGAGCCATATGAAATTGTGATTTCTATCCATCAACAACGGTGGAACATCATCAAAAGTTTCAACCTGACTTATTGGATAGGGTTAGTAAAAGGGTGAAGAACATAGGATAAAATATAAGTGGAATTGAATCCCAGATCCAGGACTCATGAGTTATAGGCTTGGCGAAGTTACTTAACCTCCGTTTCCCTGTGTTTTCCCCTTACACAAAATAGGGATAATAGCATACCTAAATTACAAGGTTGCCTTGAAAATTAAATGAGATATACATGTAAAGGATTTAGCACAGGGCCTGGGAGCTTAATAAATAAGAAAACTGATTAAGAAGGGGAATTAAATCTTTTATGCTATCAAATTACATGAATAGTTTAGTGCCCTCTAAAATACCTATCATTTTGCTACATACTGAAGCAGCATACATTAGTTTTTAAAGAGGCAACAGGTTTTTTTTTAAATCAAAATACTGTTTCTTGAATTTACAAAATTTACCCTTTAAATTGATAATTGAGTAGGTGAATATTCTATGGCTCTGTTAACAGCAATGGAAGTAGAACTTCTTAAAATATTTTAGAGTTAATTGTTTTCAACTTTGTCTGCAGGGCAATTCCATTTCCTCTAGCAAAGTAGCTTAATTTTAGAAACAATGTTCCTTGAACAGAAGCTACTTGCTACTCAAAGAGTATTTGTTTGAAATGCAGCGAGTTTCAATACAACTCAAACTTAAGTGTTCCTCAGAATTAGTATGAAGCAAAATTTTACCAAAACACCCCAGGTAAGTTCTCCCCGGCTAAAACACAGTAGACATGATTAACAGATTTCAGCCACTTGCAGCTCTCACCACGGTCAGTTCGATGTTAAATTTCGTCTACATTAATTGAACATGTCGTAACAGGCTTGCAGAAAAATGCAGATGCAGATTTTGCGGCTGACAACATTGTATAAACCAGAGGGCTACACTGTTGCAGTTCAGAAGTCTTTCCCAAACAAAGCTAAATATTCGAAATCCATCATACCGCGTGGGAAACCCTCCTGCCCCATGTAGCATTACTTTTACAAGTTGGCAAATGTGAATGTTGACTTCCACCGTTCGAACTCGGGACACGCTCTCGTTTACTGCGGCTGCGTTTCAGAAGTGGATGCCGATGCCACCACCGAGTGCAACATCGCCACACCGCTCACGTCCCCCTCCTCATTGCGACCAGCGCGGGGCTCGCTCCTAGCCGCGGCCGGCTCTCGGGTTCACGGGTACCGCAGCGAGGCGGACCCTGTCCCTAGAGGCGCGCCCGCCACCGGGACAGCTACCGCAGAGTAGTGGCGACGCCGTCGGGGCGACGAGGGGCGCCCACGCGGGGCCCGCCGCGCGTCAGGCGCCTTCCCGCAGCGGGGCTCTCGAAACCGGAGACCGCGGGGACGCGTCCTGCGGAGGAGACCCCGACACCAGGGAGCGAGGATTCCGGCAGCTTCGGGCCCCCACCCCGCCCCTTGGGGGTCCGACGGCCCGGTCGTTCCCCCCCACCCCGCCACGGCGCGCCCCCGCGCCAGCCCCCGCCCAGGCCCCGGCCCGCCCCACGCAGGCGCGCGGCAGGCCCTGCCCCTCCCCCTTCGCTCGCGGGGCCCTGGCAGGGGCGGAGCGACCCTCGGAAGGGGCGTGGCCGCCGGACTCGACGCGCGCACGCGCTGTCGGACCCTACGGCTACGTGTCGGGCCACGTGACGCCTACCCCGAAAGTCCCCCGTGAAGCAACAGGACGTTAAAAAAAATTCTTTTCTTGACGGTGGGGGTGAGACCGGGCGAGAGTTTTTTTTTTTTTTTTTCAAACTATAGTAACGGAGGAGAGAATGGGGCCGTGCGGTGGCGAGAGCAGCCCTGGCGCGTCCCGCTGGCAGTCCCTCTCACCTAACGCCACAGCCCGACCGCGCCCGCCGGACGGGCCAGCCCGCCGGCGGGGAGCGCGAAGCGGCGCGGTGCTCGCCCCCACCCCAGTCGAAAGCACCGCCGCCCGGCGCCCTCCCCCGCCCGTCGGCCCCGCGCCGGCCCCTCCCTCCGCCCTCGCCCGCCTCGGCGGAGACCCCAGCCCCGTGCCCAGGCCGGCTCGCCGGGCGCCGCCCGCCCCGCCGGACGGAGACGGCGCGCCGGCGCCCGGGCCGGGGGCGGCGGGGGGCGG
>NW_023270816.1:6193935-6373212 GCF_011800145.1 Mirounga leonina
ACTCGAAATACCGCGAGGACAAATCTAAACGTAGTCCCGAGTTGCAGAGAACTTCGGCGGAGAGCTTTTCCCGAGGACGCCGCAGCCTCACGTTGTAGGACAGGAAATGAGACTTTGAAAGGGCGAAAATAAAAACGCGCAAAAGTTTGCCAAAAAGCTTTGTCGGTGCAGAGCTGAGGGTTGCGAAGAGTGACAAGAAGATTGATTTTGGCCAGCTCGGGGACTTAGCAAGTGCTTGTAGCAATGCGCTGGGCTGTTAAATTCTAGTAGCTGTGCGTTTCTGTGAACGCCCAGAGAGGAGGAAAATGACCAGCAAAAAAGTCTGTTTCGAAAGTCGAGTAGCCAGGAGTTAATTTACTTTTAGAGGCAATGCCGGAGGACTGTTGAGAAGAAGCCGAAAACCGTGTCTTACAGAATTGACCGTGGAATTTAGATTTTTCACAGGAATTTCGAGATCTTTAACGTAGAACTGGGGAAAAAGAATCTAAAGCTTAGAGAGGTGGAATGTCACTAAAGAACAAAAGACCGGAAATGTCTCCGTGATTAAAGATGGTTAAAGAAGAATCCCAGGAGCTTCTGTTGTCAAGAAAGTCATAGGAACAACTTGGAAAGTACGAAACTGTTGGGAATTACTGCGTCCTCGCTTTTGCTTACATTTGTTAAACGTAACAGCAGTAAGGGTTTATTGGAATCGCTTTTTCCACTGTTGAAACAGCGAATCTGTTAATTTCGTATTGCTCCGGAAAAAAACTTGAGCTGTCCCTTTAAGGGGTTCTGCTTTTTCTATTTTTGTTGGCATTTGAAAGATTGTGGAGGCAGAAAACTTTCTGGAATGTCAAAAAAAAAAAATTGCTGGAACTCTTAAATTGAGTATTTCCAAATGTGAGCGCTAAGGGGCGCCAGTTATTTTTTTTTAAACATGAGAAATGTTTGGAGCAAAATGTGTAACATACTCATAAGCTGATCTGTATTAAATTTAGTTGGAATTTAAATCACAGTAAGTCATTTTATGTGTCATCTCGTGGACTTACTGTATTTATAATAGAAAATATATTTACAAACACCGAGAGCACATTCTTTAACATCATGGGAACAATTTTATTACATTTCAAAAATAATATGCTTTTTCTGCCTTGGTATATTTTGGTAAAATTAAAAGTTTTAGTATTTATAAAAATTTCTTTTAAGGTTATTTTTCTTAAGTACAGTTGTTTAGGAAGGAATCCTTCGTAGACATTAAAATGAAAATGTGTTCTCACAATATTTAGGGTTAAATAAAGTTGCATTCTTTGAATTAAAATGTTCAATGAAATGACAGGAGGTTATAAAAAAATTGGAAGTATTTTCACTTTGTGTGTATCCTATTTAAAAACATACATAATTTGAGTTTCTCTGATTAGTTCTGAAAGGCTTCTCACTTTGCGTTTATGTTGATCTAAAAATCTCTGATAATTTGGAGTTCTCTGTTAAAAAGTTTCTAATGTTGGCTTCAATAATTTGTAATCTTTCAAATCTAGAATTCCACTTATGTCATTATCTCTAACAAAGGTTTTTTGTTCATTTCTCTGTAGTTGGAAATTGCAACTATTTGCATTTTAAAACTTGGAGACCACTAGCTGAGGATGATACATTCTAAATAATTTTTTTTTTCTTTTAATGTGGTTTACTCCATCCCTTATCTTGGTCTATCTTCAGTTTTAGCCCTTTCAACTCCCCAGCCTAAGTAAAGATTGTTTCTGTGTGGTAGCTGGGATGTTTAAAATGGACAGCATAATGACTAGGAAGTTTGATTGTTTTTTTTATCAGACCAGTACAAACATGCAGGAAAAGGGGCTATTCCTTAGTGTGGAATAAGCTGCTTCCTCTAATTGTTAGCCTTATTATAAACTTAATTTGACTTAAGAAAAATACAGTTTTTGAAATGCATCACGTTTTTTTGGGCCAGATGATTTAATTCTGAAAATTTGGCAACTTGCTTTGCCCCTTTGTGGCCTGTCATTGTCCAAAACAAATTAATCATGATTTCTGTTTGTGGTTAGGAATTATATTTTCCTTTTCCATGTGATTGGCGGAAAAATTTTTTCAATTTAGATAAAGCTGTAAATTTTATGTTGACGACTAATTTAGTCAAGGTACTGGACTTAACAGTAGATGTATTTCCTGATAATTAGAAATTTTGAATGATTAGGAATTCTATTAAAAAAATTTTTTTAAAGTAAGTTTCAAAAAATTTGTCAGTCTGAGAACTTTTATTTGGCTAGTTACAAATTTGGGATTTACGTGTGCTAGATTTTCTTAGTTGATTAAAGCTTGACTGTTTTAGATTGAGCATTTTAATTCCATGCCAAGTTAATCTTTAGCTTATATTTTGACTTTGGACATTCTTTTGGTTTTTGGATTTATTTTTTTGTCTGGAGAGAGGGGAGTAGGTAGGAATTGCCAGACTATCCTCTAAGTGTCTTCACAGTTGTTCTTTTAAGTTGTGAGCGCTTTCTAGGTTGGACCACTCACATAAAGGACGTAATTTCAGTTGTTTCCAATACTTAAGAATCTTTCGTTGAAGGTAGAGATGATTACACATAAAACCAAGGTCTTAAAGTCTGAAACTGCTCTCTGGAGAGAGGTTTCCAAACTGAATCCTGGGACCATCCATGGGAAAGAGTAGTTAACTACAAGTTTTTTATTTAAAAAAAAACTTTCTTTGTCATGAAAATGAAACTCATGCAACAACAGTACTTGAATGCAAATTATGTTTTTATAAAGTATTGCAATTAGAATTGAGAAAGCCACAAATGAAATCATTTAGACTTAAAAATTTCAGATGGGGGAAAGAACTAGGGATTTTAAAATCAGATTTTGAGTTTTCATTTTTTAGGCATAGGGAGGTTAAAGCTGCTGATGGGAAAATTAAGAATGCATGGTATGGTTTATAAGTAAAGCTAGCCTAAATCTTTTGTGAATACTTGAAAAATTAGTGTGTGGCTCAGAAAAAGTGAGCAAACATGTTAGATTACATTCTGCATTCCTGATTTGAGAAACGCATTTTCATTTTCTCACGGTCTTTGGGGGGGGGGGTAATAAATTTTCTTTCTGGCCTCAGTTTTCTTTCCCTCTCCCTTAAAAATGTGGGCAAAAAATATTTTAAATGAAAACTTGCTTCACTAGTTAACATTTTTCCATGTTACTGTTTATTTCTATTTATTATGATTCAATATTGAAAATACCTTATATCTTTGGTTTTCTTACACTTCAAAATTTTTTTGCAGAGGAGAAATCTTGTCTACAAATGCTTTGTTTCAAAAATTATATGGCTGTTTGTATTGAGAGGACTTGCTGTATAAGTTTATTACAATTTTAGGATTTTTTTTCTGGAGCGTTGTTGACCGTAATCAATCTCTGTAACAAACAGGTTTTATTCACTTAAGTTGAAGTAATTAATCTGTTCTTTAGGAAGAAAGATTTTGCAGTTGTACACTGGCCCTTTGAATTAATAGTGATGAGAGAAGGATAGGGTGTTTATAATCAGTTGTCCTTCCATTATTTTTCTCCTCACCCAGGAGGTGTCACCAGCTCTGTAACGTAATAATGGAAATGATAGCTTGTATCCTAGGTCATTTAGTCAACATTCATTCTGTACTTTTGAAGCTTAACTCTCCCTTAGGCAGAATGTATATTCAAAATGCATGTATATTCACTGAGGCAGAAGGTGATTCCTTTTTCTTAACTCTATCCAATTTATGTGCTTTGTAGTAAAAGCTGTACTCCCAAGGATATAATGTAATTGAATTAATAGAAGTAGGTCTCTTTGCTAATTGCATTTGCTAGTGTGTTTGGTATGAGCACCTTTTCTTAAATGGCTTTGAGAATATAAAGTGACTACAAGTTAATTTGTTTTTTTTAATGTTTTGTATACATTGTTTCTGTTATTATCCCCTCACTTGTCACTGTCCTGAAGCTGATTGCAAAGTGCATCAGTTTTTCATAAGAAAAAATGGCTTTTTGTTTACTTTTTAAAGGGAAATAGATTCCTGTGACAAAGGACAAGTGTGCTCCCTTCCTCCCCCAACACACACCCAACACCCATACACCCTGCCTTTATTGGGCACCTTTTTTTTACATGCACCTTTTTTGAAGCCAATATATTTAGACATGTAAGCTTTTTGTTTTGTTTTTTGACCTTTTTTGGCCCTTAAGAGAATTACGCCAGTGTGATCATAGGGACAGCTTTTTTACTCTGACTGGAACACCTTTTAATTTACTTGAGAAATTTATTATAGTTAATACAATTTGGTTTATGATGGTGCAATTATAAGTAAAACTTGTCTTCGTTGGAGATGGAAAATGCTGTGCCTTTTTTGAGTTTTATTTGTTTGATAACCTAAGTGAGAGAGTCCACTGAGCAACTTTCTGTCATTGGTATGTCAACTATTATGAAGATATCCAAGGATCTATTTTAGGGCCAACGGATCAGGATAGTAAAGAAACCTATACCAAGAAGTTAGAATTATATTATGTACCAACTTTTTATTTTTGTGATTGACAGGACTTCATTATTTTTTCTGATCCCTCTTTTTTTTTTTGACATCAAGATAATGTATTTTTCCCTTCATGGGAATGCTTTTTTTAAGGGAATGTTTATACCCCTTTTAAAAATTGGCATTTCAGTTTTGGGGCCCAAAATACCTACGTTGTTTGAGGTCCAAGTAAGATTTTTACAGGGCTTTTTTCATTTAATGGAAAGCAAACATGGCATTAAACTTTTTTTCGTAGTGAATGCATTTTGTTTTGTTAGTGTGACTGTGTTATGAAAGTTGACTGTAAATATAATCCAGTGTGTGTTAGGTGCTACTGTCTGTGTAGTTATCATCATACTTCATGTTGTAATACTATCTTTTTTTGTGTCTGCCTGTCCTTATTAGAATTAGTTCCTTGAAAGTGCCCACCTCATAGCCCGGCACACGTACACTATCAGATGTTTGTTGAATTAATAAATAGGTTGACATTGTTATCCTCTTGATTTTTCTCTAAAGCATGGGATTAAGCCAATTATATAATAATTTTGATAGTTTTGGGAAATTACAAAAAAAGGTACACGTACTTTTAAGTGATATTTTTTTAGAAATCTTAAAGTATCATTTGCAATGCCTGTTCTCAAGAAGCTTTTTATTTATTTATTATTTATTTATTTGACAGAGAGAGAGAGAGAGCAAGAGCAGGAACACAAGCAGGGGGAGTGGGAGAGGGGGAAGCAGGCTTCCCACTGAGCAGGGAGCCCGATGCAGGGCTCCATCCCAGGACCCTGGGATCATGACCTGAGCTGAAGGCAGATGCTTAACGAATGAGCCACCCAGGCGCCCCTCTCAAGAAGCTTTTATCTTCATTTTACTTTAGTACCTTTGGTGTGAATGAGAATTAGAAAGATAAAATTGCTTTACTTGGGCAATAGTTTTCAGCCAGTCCTTGTACAAAGCCTACCAATCCTTAAGCAGAGAGAAGCTGTCAGTGCCCATCTCAGCTCTTAGAAGTTTTGGCACTTTCAAATTAGCTTAAAGAAACACCCTGTTTAAAAAATTGTTACTTGTGTTAAATTACTGTAACTGCCACATATGGTTATACTCCGCTTTCTTCTAAACTAAAACCATTTAAATAGTCCTTATTTATCCTGAACACATCAAAGCAGCACTTAGGGACCTGGAATCTTTCCCATATACTGTGTTCTACAGAGTACAAGACCTACATATCAGCTGAATGTTGACTTTTATAGGTAATTGACTAGAGAAAAGGTTTACCTACATAATCCCATAAATGCCAAAACTTTTAAGAGCTGAGATGGGCAGTGACAGCTTCTCTCTGCTTACGGATTGATAGACCTGAGAAAAGTTTTCAGCTAACTGAAACTTAACCCTCTTAAAAGCAGTCTACTTTTCTGCTTTAGCCCTAACAATGTTTTAAAGTAAATCTGTCATGAATTTTTAACAGATATATAGCTTGCAGAAGATAAGTGATATATCCAGAATTCTTGTAATTAACAAGCAAATGATTGTACTCAGTGGTTTCATCATTTCTTCAGTTTTCTGAAGCAGCAACTCTAGTTTGAAATTCGAGAAATCCTATCAAGTCTAGCAAAATAAACAAATTTTTATGTTCATAATGTTTGCCTTGTGTATTGATTCTAACGTACATGTTTTATTAAACTAAATTTTGTGACTTGTGAAATGAATCTATTGTAACATTTCTATCACGTTATTTATGATAAAGCATAATTTGTCAGTTTGGATGCTTTTCAAGGGTCCTGAAGTGTCAGAAAAAAACATCAAAATGTAGTTAAATCCATAAAGTGGTCTCATGTTATATGGCCATGGTAATAAGGAAAGGGCTTGTGTGTGTACACACATGTAGGCACACATGTACATAAAGGGAAACATGCAGTGAAGGTGAGCTGGCCTTGAACCCTTGAGAAGAGTCGGTGTTGGGGCTGGTGAAGTTCTAGAACAAGGACGGTTTTCGAAGTAATGAAATACCTGCTTGGCCCCAGGATTGAAATGATTATGTATTAACAGTGGAAAAGGGTCTTATTAGCAGGTCCTAAGTAAACACCTTGCTTTTGGCTTTCATGCGGAACAGATTGTTGTAAAGATTGGGCATGATCACCTGGTCAGTTTCAGATTATTGGGAAACTTTTGGCTTTTAATCTAACTTAAGAGTTTAAAATCTATAGAAAAATATAAAAATATGTAACGCGTGTATCTATATTTATTACATTTAAGAGTACTAGGAAAGTGCTGGTTTTAAAAAGCAAAGTTTTACAAAATTTTTATTTGAAATCTTTCTTCATTAACTCTTAGTGTCATAATTTATGGGGACTCAGAATGGTTTTACAAAGAGCATTTGAGGAGATGTATATATAAAAAAACTAGGAAAATGGAAAACATTTCTTGGATGCAGTTTAGTGTAGGGAAAACTAAAATAATATCAAAAGATCATGGAATTTCAGAACTGCAAGGGACCTGGGAATCAAGGGAAATCTTTCTATTGTAGGTACAAAAACTGAGGTCTAGAGAGGTTGTGACTTGTCCACATCACAAGGCAAGGTAGTATCAGAGTTGGAGCTAGACCCTCAGTTCTACCTTCTTTTGGTGAATGTGTCTCTCTATAATTGGAACTAGAGAAGAAAAACCCAGAATAGTTCCATGTGTTAAAAAGTTGCTGTGTTGCCTTAGGTTGTGAACATGAAGAAGAAAAAGTAAATGGGAGTAGTGTTAATTCTGTAATATGTTGGACTTGGGCAAATACTGGTCAAATTCTTGGAGCTAGAATTTTTAAAGGTAAAATTTTGAGATAGTTAAGAGGCTAAAAGTGAGAAAGTAAAAGTGTTTAGAAGATTTCATTCATTTACTTAAACTTTTTTTTTTTTTAAGATTTTATTTATTTGAGAGAGAGCTAGTGTAGAGGGAGAGTGAGAGGGAGAAGCAGACTCCCTGCTGAGCAGAGAGCCCGATGGATGCAGGACTCGATCTCAGGCCCCTGAGATCATGACCTGAGCCGAAGGCAGACACTTAACTGACTGAGCCACCCAGGCACCCTTACTTAAACTTCTTAATAACTATAGGATAGAGCCTTAACTCTTTAAGGGTACAAATCTAGTGTGTATTTAGTATTATTGTTGGTATTATTATTACTGCAGTTACTATTTTTAATAACCGCTCAAGAGGAAACCTAACATTTCTGACTGGAAGATTTAATATAAAGGTTTACTCTTGCGAGGTGATTCAAGTCAGGAATATACACTTGGTTCACTTGTACATTAGCATAAGGAGGTTCATCGCATAGGTAGCAACTCTGAAGAGTACCTGCCAGGAGGTGGATGATGATGAATTGAATGGAAATGGGAGCTGTACTAGGTGTAGCCACTGCATCCCATTCCTGATACCCGTGTTTGAAGCATCAACTGATGGGAGGATGGAGGATGTTCCACGAGAAGAGAACGTGCTGTCGTGTCAAAACAGTGGTGATGGGAGATTGAAAGATTTTCAGAAAGTGTGTCTAAACTCAGTTAGTTGGAATGGCAGATGCGGAGGAGAGTCATGAGCAGAGCCAGCAGCCTAGGTTCGGGCTCTACCATGGTAGGCCTTGAATGCCAGGATGAACAGCATACATTTTATTCTGAGCTTTGTAAGGAACCAGTGGAAGGCTTGTATTATTTTGGGGTGTCATAATGAACTCTTTGAGGAAAACTAATGAGTGTAGAATATATGGGTCTGAGGAAGTAGAAATTGGATGCATTGTGAAGGGTTAATGTAAATGGTTAGGTAACTTTTAAATAGTTCTATTTTCTCAAAATAGTTAATAAAAATATATTTTGAGCTTTATATATTTTAGGTTTAAACTCTTCAGAGTTTTTAAAAGTGCATTTTAACTAAAAATAAACATATACAGAAATTATTTTTTCCTTACCCTTAAGTTCTTACCTTAATCCTGAGGTATTGAGAACATGTGGGGCTCATTTGTATAGCTGTCAGCTAAAATTTCGGTTACTTAGAATTAAGCTTATATGTAAATTAAAGAGAACTGAAGAAACTCTTTGGTTTAGGGGAATCTTAGAAATTCTTGAATTGGTTTGAGTTGGAGGAAATTTTGTCCAAATCTCACTCATCTAATATTGTTGAGTCTAGATGTGTTATCAAATACAAAGATTTTTGAGAATTTCATTATTTTCATCATCCATTTTACTTTATTTTTATTTAATTGTATTTTTTTATGTTGATTATTTTAGGTAAGTTAGAGATATCTTGACATTCCATCTCTATATATGTATCTCTTTAAACACTAGCATTTTCCTATATATATAACAGCATCGCACTGAATAAAATGGGTCAGTCCTACACTTAATGTAATAACCAGTCCATATTCAGATTTTTGTTGTTATCCCCAAAATATTTTTTATAACTGGCTTGTCCAAACCAGAGTCTGACTCAGGACCCCACTCACTGAATCTGGTTGTTAGGACTTCATGTCTTTTTAATTTAGAACCATCTTTTATATGGCACTGCTATAACTTCCTTATCATTGGAATTGTTCTTTTATGCCCTGTGTATCTAGTACTTGGGAAGTTAAGTTTAAAGGATTGAATAGGTTCATCTATACATCATAGGTGATGCTATGCACTTGATTTGGCATCACGCTGGGGGCCTGCATCTGGTTCCACCATTAGTGAAACTGAGACGAATATCTGGGTTAGCCTGGTCTTAGAATGATTCTCCTGCCGTAGTTAGGTAAAGCTTTCTTTCAGCAGCAGGGAATATATTGTTATTCTGAAAATAGTTACTATTGGAAAGCCAGATAGATGCTTATTCTTAATTAATTATTGGTTGGTTCTCGAAGTAAAACATTGGTTGCTAGTTGCCTCAAATGGTGACCAATGAAAAGGTTTTATTTCTAAGTAGTTGCAAAATCTCTACTACAAAGTTTTTCTCCTTAAGAACTTTTAATAGTGAGGAAGTTATGTTCCAGCAGATGGAGATATTAGTACACAAAAGGCAGTGTTTAGTGATTAAAATTTGTTGAGAAATAACTCTCTTATGAGAATAGGAAATTTTTTCCTTTAAATTGTAAGAGGAGAGTTGCTCAGGAATATGAGAAGTAATTACTAAATTTAATATTTAGAAGTGTCGTGTAAATCAGTTGTGATATTTCTTTAAAGAACTTTTTTTTTTTTTTTTTAAGAGACCATATGTTAGATGTTGACTATAAAATGTGGCGGGATTAGGACATTCCATTGAGTATAGTAATATTCTGAAATACAGTTTCTGCCTTTACAGCTTAGTTGTTTGAAGGTTTTTTGTTTGTTTTAGTGCAGAACTGAGTCAAGTCTGTTGAAAAGTATTCTACTTGTATGTTTTCTTTGCAGTTCTAAAGTCTTTAACCAACAGTTGATTTGTTTACTAATGTAAATCAGAAAAAAAAACCTAAGCCATAGTTTACTACTATATGTTACATGAAGAGAAAGTTCTTTTGGGGCTTATAGTTTTATTATAGTAATAAAAAATTATCAGCAATAAAAAGGTAATCTTATCTGACTTTATAGCATTCCTTGTCAGTTTTTTTAGTTAGGTAAATATTATATATTTTAAAATATAGCTTGCAATTGTTAAATAAGAAATACTGCTCATTTAAGTTCCTTCTTAGATATGATTTGGAAGTGTTTTTGTTAATAACGCATTTAAATTATATTTTCCAAGTTGTTATTTCGAGCTTTTTTTTAATTGCTCTATCAGTTGTGAAATACTTTTCTTCCTTAATCAGTTGACATTGAACTCGGAGACGAGAGAAGTGTTTGTATTGTAGAAGACCAGGGAAGAGGATATCAACTGTGATATATACCTTTGTAGAACTGATAAAACTTGCATTTTACTTCTTTCTCCCCAGTATTTTCTCTTTTTTGTTATTCATAAAATGTAGAGAATTGAAGATGCAAACATTTTCAGTTCACCTTTGACAATAGTGTGGTTTGTGATCTCTGAGTCCTGGGAAAGGTGGTGGTGAGGGCAGAGAGGTGTCCTAGCATATTGTCTTTGAACCTCAGTGCCATGTATTATCTTTCAGGGAAAGTTTTTCCCTGTTGCCAATTTTGTGTATATACATTTTAAAAATTGTTTCTTACAGTCAGAGTATATGAGAAGCATAAATTTCTTCATTCTAGTAATCATTGTAATATATGTTACAAGGAATTAAACACATTGATTTTATTCTTACAGCAAGTATTCTTCATCTTATGGAAAAGAACTAAAATGTACCAATTAAAAAGTAAAAGTTACCCATAATTCAGTGATAATCACTCTTAACATTTTGGCAAATTCTTTTCTAGACTTTTTCCCTTCTTGATCTATGGATAAAACACAGTTGTGATCCTACTGTAGTGTTATCTGTTTGTGTTCAAGTAAATTACATCAGGAGCATGTTCCCCTGCCGTTTCATATTCTTTGACAATATAGTTTTATGTTAACATAGTTCATCTTACAGAGATGTATTATAATTTACTTAACTATTCGACCTATCACTTTGTTTTCAGTAAGCTTGTGTGATAATATCAAATGTTTTTTAGAACTTGATTACTCACTGTTTAAAAAGCCTTAGGTTACTAAATATTGTAATGGCCCTGTGAATACCAAGCTCTTTTGTTTTTGCAGTGTAGTTAATTGGAAATCAGCATTTTATACTGCATTCCAGTAGAAAGTGATTACTATTATGTGGCATTTAATTTTTGAGTAATGTCAGAGTTGCATATTTTGCTTATTTTTTAATGACTTGACATTTATTTGAAATTTTTTATTCTATTCACAAGTAAATTTGAGTGCATATTATGTGTAACATATGAGGTATGCAACAAAGCTTCACATTCATTCCTTACCTTCAGGTTGTCTGAGTAATAGGGTAGATAGTATGAAAAGAAAGTAATATAAGGGAATGTAACCAGGAAAGGTTGAAAGACTGGTGCTAAGATCACGTTAGGCTGGGGAGATATGGAATGTTTCAGGAAAAGAGGTAAAATTTCACCCGGCTCTTGCAGGATAGATAGGATTGAAGTGGAGAAAAGGTAAGGGAGTAGTATTCTAGACACAGGGAACACTATCCTTGAATGAGAGGACATTCTGGGTAGGAGAAAGAAGTAAATTATTCTATATCTCTTCTGTAGAAAGCTTTAAATTCCTGGAAAAAGATTTCATCCTCTTGATAATGGGAGACCCATTTAAGGCTTTTCTTTTTACATCTTAATTTTTTTCCCTTTTATCTGCCTCCACATTTCTGTTTAATATGGATTCATTGATAGATTGCTCTGCTTATTGCATATTTTTAGACTTTCTGGAATTACTCCCCACCTTCCCCCTCCCCAGTATTTTGCCTCTTAACTTCTATTTTTTTATTTTTTTTAACCTGTGCATGCTTAGTTTGGCTTTCTATTTTGTTTTACTAGTACATTTGGATATACTTAATCCACTCTTTTTATGATAGTTCTTTTCTCTGTGTGTCTTTTGGTGATTGTGTTGGGTTTAGGTGACTGGAGGAAGGAAGTTTATCTGGAATTAGTGTGTGATTTGTAGAACTGGTGAGTCTAAGCTCTATAGATGAGTTGCTAGCATATCTTGTCTTGTATGTATGGCATGGGTTTTTGCCATATGCTTGCCTTTCATCTTTCTCTCCATTTGCTTTTGCTCTAATGGCTTGAAAGACCTAACAATCTTATACTGGATGGGAGAGACTGAAGATCTGCTAATTTAACCCTGAATTGAGGGAGGCTATCGGCGAAGTGTTTGCAAAGTGTGTTCCATGTAATACTGGCCTCCTGAGGTAGTCTGAGAATAAAAGTAGTCAAAGAAATGCTGCATATTCTTTTGTGAATTCAACATGTGGTGACATGTTGAACATCCAGGAGCTGCTAAAGGAAGCTGACTTGGTTTAAATGAGCATTTTCTGAAATTACTTGGTAAAGGAATGCCTTTTTTCTTTCTTTTCTTTTTGGAACTAGTGGTCTGAGGATACATTATGATAAATATTAGAGGATTGTAAAGACTGTGGATCCTAGGGAGAAGAGGGTTTAAATAATAATTGTTTGGGAATCTTAATTTTTGGATGAGAATACTGCCTCAAGTCAGATCAAAGTACTCTCTGAAAAAGATAGTTAAATTTCATTTAGTTTGGGATTATTTCAAATTCCATCTAAAAGGAAGCAAGAAAAAGCATCCTTTTTGACTTTATATAACAATCGCAGCAAATGGTTTCTGTAGTGAATTTTGTTTAATTCAAAGTGTTATTTAAATATTTAGAATTGCTATTTTTAAATAATTTTCTAAATGAAAGAAAATGAACAATTCTGACAACTTAAATGTAAAATTTAAAAATACTTTAAAATAGATAATGCACAGAGAAATGTTGACTGTTTTAACGTATGCCTGGTTTAAGTCTAAAATTTTTAAGTTGGGAATTAGTGAATTGTTAGGCGAAGAGGAATTCTGAGCAGAAAAATATTTGTCTTTGTTAGATTGTTCAATAAACATTGAGATGCAGTGATAGAGTAGTTTTGTAAGATCTGTAAATCAGTAATTAGATGAGTTTTTTCTGTTTAGATTTTAATCTATAGGATATTAGCTCTCTTTTTGTTGTTACAGCAATTATTCATATTATAAAATGAAGTTTTGATGACATTTATAGTTAGCAGTCTTTAAAGAAGGGTAAGTGTAAGGGTGGGTGGTAGAATAATAGCATTTCGTCTGGAAGGCCCAACAGATTTTCATTAAAAAAATTTTCCAGTTCAAAAAAAACCTGTAATTCAGAGATTTGAAGTTGGAATGGATCTCAGTGATCACAGTTCCATCTTTTTGTTACATATGTAAGTGTAGTTCATGTACAGAAGGTATGAAGTTTCACAAATTAGAAACTGCTGGCTTCAGGAATGGTAGCTGATTTGGCGCTTGTGACAGAACAGGGTAAGTGTAAGGGTGGGTGGTATTAGCCAGTCAGGGAGTACCTTTGGGCCTGATCCCCTCTGTGGGGAATGATGTTATGACTGATAATTGGTGTATTGTGACTACCTTCTAAAGTGAGTAGTCTTAATTATTTTAAATTTTGTTTCAATACTTGAAGTACCTACCTAGGGTTTTTTTTTTTTTTTTTTTTTTTTTTGAGAGAGGGAGAGGAGGGGAGAAAGAGAGCATCTTAAGCAGGCTCCATGCCCAGTGCAGAGCCCTACACAGGGCGCAATATCACAACCCTGAGATCATGACCTGAGCCAAAATCAAGAGTCCTACGCTTAACCAACCGAGCCACCCAGGTGCCCCTCTACCCAGGGTGTTTTTTTAACTTTTCCTGTAAATAAGAATAAAATTAAGGATATAATGCATACAGTGATATTGTCATTAAACTGATGTTAAAGACAAAAGGCCTTCCTGGGTTCATTTTCCGGCCAGCTGACTCTAGGTCTAGATACAATGTAGTGTACATAGCAAAGGAACTTACACTGTCTATATTTTATACAGTATTTTAAAGTCATTAGTTAGAGTAAGCTCTCCATTTCCCCCCTTGTAGATCTAGGTTATTTGCCCTCGAATAATGGGATAAAAGTCTAAGGTAAAGATAAGGGAAAATGAGAAAGCCACTTAGTGTCTTCCAAATACTCAGTTCAGATTCTCTGTCATTGCTAGACTTAGTATTTGTGTGTGTGGTGATGTCCTGTACAGGTTGTTTCATAGGCTAGTGTAAATTTATCTAAATTTTGAAGGGTGATAAATTTAGGGGAGGTATCTTCAAAAAGCATTTTATGTTGTTGTTTCATGAATCCTGAATAAAAGAAAAGTGAAAAGGGGAAGAGAGTAGAGAATAAGTGGATCCTGTAAGAGAATGACAGTGATTAGGAAAGGTGAAAGTAAGATCTGAGTTAGAAAATCCTAAGTTTGTTTTTAGGTCATAGAAAAATGTATTTATTTTAATGGGTAGTAAGGGACATGAGAGTCTTATTTTTCACATTTCATTTTTATTCAAGGACTAACACCTTTGATTTTCTTATTAAAATATATTAACTGAACATCATGAGAGTTGTTCAGATTTGAATATACAAAATTTTTAGTCACTTTATCTGTGGATGTTTAAAGCATTGGAGCAAGTAAGTAATAATTAAGAGGAATCTCAAAGTGAAATCTTTGATTTTGTTAATCCAGAGTGTCTTTGATTGTTAATACTAATATTTATTGAATAACAAGTACATATATCCTGACAGTGTAAACCAGAAAACTGATATAAATGTGGGCAAAAAAAGGTATGTGTCAAATTTTTAGAATGCTACCTATAAAGGGAAATATTTTGTTATGTACATACATATTCATATAACTAAACAGCTGAAATGAAAGCTTAATGAAATAATATTTGTGTTTTGTCTCTGTTACGGTGTAATCTGTTTTCCCATATCTATGTCATTTCTTTATTTTAAAAATTTATTCTATGTCATTTCTTTATTTTAAAAATTTATTTTAGAGAAAGCGTGTGCACACATGTGCATGGGTGGAGGGGCAGAGGGTGAGGAAGAGAAAGAGAATCTCAAGCTCAAGCAGACTCTTCACTGAGTGGGGAGCCTGATGCGGGGCTCGATCTCACAACCCTGAAGTCATGACCTGAGCCAAAGTCAAGGAGTTGGATGCTTAACTGACTGAGCCACCCATGTGTCCCCATTCTATGTCATTTAAAAAGTGTTGGTTGTGACTAATACTATAGAATTAATGGGTTATGACTTGTGTAGTTTTAGCAAAACTGATGCTGACTCCTGCTGTAACTTAGTTTTCAACAAACTTTTTTTTTTTTTTTTTTTTTTTAATCTAGCACTTTCCTGGGTGCTGCGGATACAAAAATGAATTAAGGCATAGTCCAGTACTTAAGGAGCCATGTATGGGGAGAGAAATGAAATAAGAAACTGCAGTATAGTGCTTTAACTGCTGTGGCAGAGGCAGACACAGGTTAAGATGGAAGGGATCACACCATTTTCTAGCAGGTAGATGGAAATTTCTTGGAGGTTCACGTATTAAATAACCTGATAATTCCTCTGATTATAGGGCTTCATTTAATGTGAAATTTAGTTCTCTTCCCCCCCCCCCCTGTAAATTCTAAAATGGATACTATCAAGTTCACTGGACTAAGAGATTTCTGAGTGTTTGGCATAAAAGCCAAGTTTGTAAAAGTAAATGTTAATTTTATAGATAATCTTGAAAAAATCTAAATCTTATAAAGAGTAATATTGTGTTCTTAAATATGTCATGGTGACTAGCTTTAATGACTTTATTTGGGAAATACTGTCTTTTTTCTGACTTTCTTTTACCTCCAAACCTTATATTGTGACTTATTAAGAAGGTAAAGTTAGATAGAAGTGTTATATAAGTATAAACATTATCTATCTATGTATCTTATAATTATTTTTGACCATTGGCTGTTTGCCCAGATAGTGAAAGTTAAGCTACAAAGCAAATCATGAACTTTTAAAGAAGATGGGTACTTAATTATCTAACACTTAAAAATTATTTTGTCATTTTATTGAAATTTGGAAATATTCCGTATGTTGACTTCTTGTGGTTGATTCATTCACAATAACACTGAATATAAAAATTACAAGATTGGTTGCATTTTATCCAAAAATTAGGTTCTGTGAGTTACAGAATTGTTACAGTTTCTCCTGTGAGTGATGTAGGCTACTACGTCAGGTTGAGGAAGCGAATCTGAGTGGATGTGGTGGTTGCCTTAGAATGATTTTGCCGTTAGCAGTGAAAAATGTTTTTCTTATAGTTCTTGTGCAGCAGGCCATGGAGTGAAGCACATTTTTATAATAAAGGTGATGAATTTAATCGCAAACTGGCAGCCAAATGGAAATTGCAAACCTTGATACTGGGAGAAAATTGCCTATAAAGCAACTCTTGAGGGAGCAGCAGGCTTTAAATTATCCACCCATTTCGACATTGAGGAGAACATAGGAATCACAGGATATTTTGCTTGGCCTGCTTAGTTCAGATGAGTGACACTTGAGCATTCTATTTAAGAGCTAAAGATGGCTGTTTTTAAAGTTGCTTACGCTTTGTACGTTAAAGCCTTAACCACATAAATTTTTATATTTCATTAAATATCTAAAACATTGCTGACTTTTTATATTTCAGCACATGATTTGTCTAATGAATTGAAATCCATTTACTACATTCATGGTGATATGCTGTGTAATTTATGTTTCTGCCATTTGTATGATGAACTACAGTCTTAAAGGATGCAGAATACTCCGGGTTTATAAGTAATAGTCAATTGATAGAATGTCATATAAACTGTCAGTCTTAACTGGTTTATATTGTGTTTAAACAGTTTGTATTATAAAATTTAAACACAGTGGTAGAATTTCTATTATGGGAAATCTGGGCCTTGTCAGTTTTTACTCTAGGTGACTAATGCTTGTCATTTCTTAGAATAACCTAACCCTTGATTCAACATACAGTATTCAGAGTGTTTAATCCTGAATTTTGGTATACTGTACCATGCATTTTGGAGTACACTTTCTTCCCATGGTACATATATTTGTTAACAGATATCTGTGTCCAGATTAAGAGAATTATGTGTGACTGTTGGAATGTGAGACCTATTCGAAGGTTGGTAAATATTTAAAATGAAAAATGCTAATGTAAAATATAAAAGTAATATTTCTTAGTATATGTCCTGAAACTGTTGGGTTCTAAGGTAATTGAGGATTACTTCTAGGAGGTTATTAGATTTTACTTGGATACATAACCCTGGTTAATAAATTATATAATGTACCATGCTACCTAGAAAATTTTAATAGGAGTATAGCTGTTGTAAGTCTGTTCTCTTTAAGTACAGAATAATAGAAATGTTTAATTTTGAAGTAAATGTGGGAATTTAATATTTGATGGTTGGAAAAAGCAAGAATAGAAGGAAGAAAAAAGTTGTGCAAATTCTCTGTATTTAGGAAACAGTTTATTGAGGTTGTGCACATGAGACTGAATGTATGAAAACCTGCAAGAAATAGTATTCTTGTTGAAGTAAGTTCCGGTTGTGATTGAAAGTACTTTCATTTAAGTTACTTTAATTGCTAGACTGATTATGATACATCCATATGAGAAGTAAGCCTCCATGTGATGTTGAAGATAAATTAGAATGCTTAGCCATCTCTGACATTTACAAAGTTTAAAATAAATCAACACCTCTAGGGGTGCCTGGGTGGGCTCAGTTGGTTAAGCGCCTGACTCTTGATTTCCGCTCAGGTCATGATCTCAGGGTCCTGAGATTGAGCCCTGCGTGGGGCTCCTCACTTAGCCCAGAGTCTGCTTGTCCCTCTGGCTCTGCTCCTCTCCCTGCTCGTGCTCTCTCTTTCTCCCTCAAATAAATAAATACATAAAATCTTGGGTACCTGGGTGGCTCAGTGGTTAAGTGTCTGCCTTCGGCTCAGGTCATGGTCCCAGGGTCCTGGGATCGAGTCCCACATCGGACTCCTTGCTTGGCGGGAAGCCTGCTTCTCCCTCTCCCGCTCCCCCTACTTGTGTTCCCTCTCTTGCTGTGTCTCTCTCTGTCAAATAAGTAAAAATCTTTAAAAAAAAGTCAGTCAATACCTCTGTTTTCTTATCACTGATACAATTTGGCTTAGGTAGGCTGTGGCAAGCTTAGAATTCAGAGATAGAGCCTAAAGATAAATATTCTTTAGGCTAGGCCTTTATGAGAGAAATATAGTATAATAATTTTAATTCTAATGTTCCTGATCCAGTAAATCAATATGTGGAAAGCTACATTTTCAATTTCAGGAAAAAAACTAAAAATTTTAACATACAAGATGAAGTTAGAATAAGGTATATGGAGTATCTATGAATTGTATACATGTGTAAGCATTAATATATTTTAGTGATATATTTAATGTTTTATATGTTATACATGTATATGAGTATAACATGTATAATTCATATATAATTTTATTGATAAAAGTAGTATATGTGTATACACATGTATATATAGTACTTATTTCATTAAAATTACCACTTTTCTGTAGCAAGATGGCTATAATTAGTTGTTTATAAGCTGATACTAAATTCAAATTCCATAGTTACTGGTGGGAGTTTACTTTTTTAGAAGGGTTTTTTTGTGATATATTTAAATTCACATCCAAATCTATTGTGATAAAGGTGACAACTATTTTAAGTTATTAAATTAGAGTTATGCAAATATATATTTACAGGCCAAACTGTTTCCCCAATTTTTCTTCCCCCAAATGACTCATTTGAGGTTAAAGTAATCTTAAACTCTGGAAAAATGGTTAAACCAAAATAGGTCAGATCCTGATTCAAAGAGCTCTTAACCTTTTTAAAGTGTGTTCTGGGAAAGTGCTGTAGAGAATATCTGCTCCAGGTATTTAACGGTCATTTTTAATAAGCTAAATGTACTGTGGCATTTGTATTTGAGTAGTATGTAAGGTTTTCTGGAAGACATGGTTGACTGAGGAGGTGCTTAGTAAAAGTGAGTTGGAAAAATTACGCTGTATCTGTTACTTTTTACCTCCACTTTGCCATGTATGATGAGTTTACATGTGAGAAGTCATTTCCAAAGAGTATTTGTTGGTAGATGCCTTTTCTCTGTGCCTTTTATGCCTCTAGAGTCTGGGAAAAGAACAGAGTTTAGTAACAGGTATTCATTAAATCAGCAGTTATTATCTTTCAGACATCTGTCAAGATAACAGCATTTCCAGAATATATGATTTTATATCATAATTATCAGTAGTAATGATGATATGAACATACTTAAGTTTATATATCAGGCACTTTTTATAAATATATATTCATTACCTCATTTAATCTTTACAGATTCCATTTTATAGATGAAATGGAGGCAGACTGAGGTATTACAGTAGTTTTTATCAAAGATTGCATTTTCAGCAGTTTGTTTCTTTGTCATAGATTATTATTTATAATTTTGTAGTCAGCTGTTTGGTAATTTTTTTAAAAAGTAAAATGTTCTCTGACTTTTGAACTGTTACTAAGTTAGTTCTGCACAAAGACCTGGAGACTTGGAGTTTTTCTTGAGCAGCTGTAACTATAGTTGTGAGAAAGGTGATGGTCTGGTGATTGTGTCAATAGCTTGCTTTATTTGACATTGTCATTCTTTTCATAAGAGAAAAAATACAACATATTCAGAATGCAGGAAGTATGTTAAGTTTCTTTCAAAGCTTGTTCCATTTAATACTGACATTTTGAAAGTGGGTTCACTTTTTTGTTAAGTCTTGATATTCTGATGTGCCTCTTACTGCAGGTTACTACTAATGCCTCAAGGCACCTGTGAATTGGCCTGGTTTCAAAGAATTTTATGGCCTTTCCACTTCCTTGCTTAAAAAAAAATGTGCTGGGGAGTGCTAATGTACATCTTACTCTTCTGTTGCCTATGAAATTCTCCAACAAAAGATGATATATGTATCTTGCTATGCTTACTCTTTGTAGTAGTGTTTGGTTTTAAACCACAATTAGGGAGGAATTCATTTTTAGTGAGTGGACTTCACTTACTTTCCAGTGTGATGAGTTTTGAGTGCTGTTTGAAATAGGTTGCTTTTAGATTTTGGTTTATATCTGTAATTTTCCACTTGCCCCTAGTAAGGCAGGCCTTGGTGGAAGATAGAACTTTTGTTCTTAGAAATTCTGTTCATTACGAACTTTCCACGGAAAACTTTGTATTGGTTTTAAGAAACAAATACCTAATTTGCATGGTAACTTCCATGTCTTTAAACCTTAGTGTGGCTACTCTAAAATACACAACTGTTCATTGACCTCTGCCTTTGGGAAGTTTTTGAGTAAATGAAAAAGTACCATGAGTGAGAAAAACAGAAGCATTTGCCTGGATAATTATAGGCATTACTAAAAATAACAGTCCAGTAGAAATGGGATTAGGAGTCAGAAAACTAAAGTTTGTAAAAAATCCTTGAGGGGGACATATGCATATATTTTAAGCATTTTTCACTTATCAGCTCCATCAACATAAATATGTATCATTAGAGTGGTAAGTATACATCATGTTTTTTTTTCTGATTTTATTCTCCTTTCCTTCATAATAATTAAAGTGAGGGTTTACATACCTAGAATCCAGTTTTCCCTAGCATGATATTTTCTACGGTGGAATCAAAAGAAACCATAGAACTCTGGCTTACTCCTTAAAAAAAATTACTTTGTCTAGTGTTCAGGTCCAGGTATTTATATCCCAGGACACTTAGCCTCATCTGTCAATCACTTCTGGCCCTCTAATCTATTTACATAGACACCAGTTCTTACTACTAGAAGAATTGCCCTGGCAGGAACCATGTTGCTTACCAGGGTCATGCTAGCACCAAACAAAATGCCTGATACCATAGAAAAATAGGATATATTCAGTCAGTAATTGCAGTTTGAGTATGTGCCAGAGACTCTACAAATATTATTCTAGTTGAAAGAATTTTTTCTCTGAAACTCAGAAATTTAGGTCTAGAGTTATCTTAGATGGTCCTTATAGATGATAGAGTAAATGTATACCGTGTTGTTGAACTATGTGCGGCTAGTCCCTCCAGAGCTTAAATGAGACTTATCATTCTAGTTTTAATTTGAATTATACTGTTCTTTCTTTCCTTCATTACTGTGTATATCTCTCTACTTTTCCCTCTTTATATCTCCAATTTCTACACTCTTCTCATCTTTTTTCCTCTATTCTGTATGGCTTTTATTGTATTCTTACACTGTTTTTCCCATTATCAAGACGGGACAGTAATGTTGGAGAGACAGTGTGATATGGAGGCCTAAATTTGGATCCTGACTTTTTCACTTACAAGTTATGTCCTCTTTGGTCAAAGTGTTTAACCCCCAAATCTTAGTCTCTTAACTATAAAATGGAGATGAGAATAGTACTTGCCTGTAAGGAAATGCGTCTAGCTATACAATAAAGTGTTGCCTTCCAAGGCAGACTTTGAGGGGCCACTCATTGCTTAGAAAGAAGTTAGATCTCATTACTCTGTTTAAGAGATGCTATGCCTCCTCACTCGTTGTGTGCTACCATTACCACCACCAGTCAACTCTGTTTCATTCCCAGTCTAATACCTTGCTGTGGCATTTAAATCAGCCCTGGGAAAGGTCTAGATAACAAGGAAAATAGAGGCAGAGTAACAGTAAGCTGGATAATTTGTTTACAAGGGGGAATTCATTTTAAACTGTCTTCTATGGAGATGCCTCCTTGTGCCCTGTCTGAATGTCTGGTTGGTTTGCTTTCTAGGAGGGCTTTGTCAGACATGTCTACTCTTAGAAGACCAGTCTTGAGCTGGAATGTGAAATCCAGAAGGAGTAGGAGCTCTTTTTGAATCTGAATTTTAGCTTCCTATTTGAGGACTCCCGTTTTCCCTGAATAATTACTTCTGAGAATGTCTCTCCTTACCATATAGACCACATAACCACTGAATACAACATAATACTTCTAATATTTGTCGGACTTACTTAGATTGTTACAGGATGATAATGAGGAATAAAAGTTCAGTAAAAGCTCAAATTCTTATTTTGCGATATGAAATGCATTGAGGTACTTCTTTGAGGTCATACCTAGATGAGTACTCTACTTCAGGTATTATTTTTGCTCACTTAGTGTGTGATAGAGCAAGGCCCATGTCTGTTTTTGCATATGAGTATATCCCTAGGGCTTTTGGCCAGTACCTAGCTCATAGTAGGTATACAATACATATTTGTTGAATGCATGCATGAACAACCAATATCTTGTACCACAGATTATTAAAGACACTTAAAAAGAAACTCCCAACTGTACATAATTCAGGCCAATCCATTTTATAAACAGTTTGTACTTTTAGGAAATAAAATGGAAAAAATTTATTTTATTCTTTACCAAATAAACTTTGAACAGATTGTAAACTTTGCAGATTGTAAATATAGAGGTTATAAAAAAAACCCAAAAACCCTCAAGAGGAATGAATCATTGTAACCCCTTTGGAGCAGTCCTGAAAAGGGGCAGTCTTTTCCTCATGGATTAGGGTGGTGGTTTTTTGTTTTAAAGCTAAGCCCATTCATTTAGATGCTTGTGTATTTTATCTTGTCATTTGGTCTAAAACACACCAGAGGAATTTAACACTGATAAATGAACGTATGTTATTATCTAAGTGTGTTAGATGCTCACAAATCCTGCATAAATGCAGCAAGCCCTTTTGAGAAGAGGAGTGCATTTCTGTTACTTTAATGGGAAGGGGAATAAGTCATAAAGCTAATAACCTCTTGATGCTTGAGTCAAGTTTCAAGCATGTTTTTGTAGCTTTGCATGTTTTTGTACTAATTGTCCTGCTAAGATTGTTCAAAAGGTGCTTTTTCCCCAAGGATACAGATCCTTGGGAATATAGCAAAAGACAAAAGCAAAGCTGTCTGTCTTTCCGGAGTTTACATTCTTATGTAGGAGACAGGCAAGAAGCAATAAATACATTCTGTGATATATTAGACAATATGGGTTCTGAGGCTACACTGAACAGGATAAAGGAGATAGGAGTGTTTTGGATGGCTTGGAGCAGGTTGTGGTTTTAAATAGGGAGATCTGGGTGGGCCTCATTGAGAAATTGATGTTAGAACAGAGATTTGAAGGGGGTAATGGAGTGAACCATGCTGCTCTCTGGGGCTTTCCAAGAGGAAGGAAGAGTCCGTGCAAAACTGTGAGGCCAGGACCTGCAGTTCCTTGTGTGGCTGTAGCTGTAGCTGTGAATGAGAGATGGGGGTTGGGGGGGGGGGGGGGATGTGGTAAGCTGGTTAGGAGAGTAGGTCAGAAAGGTAAGAGGGGGAGGGTAAAGGGGAGCTTCTGTGAGGACCTGGGCTTTTACACTAATTGAAACGATAAGTCATTAGAGCATGAAATGTGGTTTGGGCAGTTTTCTAGGAGTCTGTGAGGTCCAGCTATTTTCATAATAGTAAGTTATTTGACTTTTTTACTCTCATTCTCACTTGAGTTTATAGTGGAGTGTTTCAGAGGCTATATGCTGTGTGATATTGCAAAAGATTGAATTCAGAAGAAGATACGAGGGGGAAAAAAGATGAGAATTCCATTGTCTCTATTAAGAGAGACATTTAAGCAATTTGCAAAAATAGAAAACAGTGCCTCTCCTCACTATTTTGTTCTGTTGGATAAAATGTTTTTTGTTAAAATGTAATGGGGTTTACTATTATGTTAAAGTGAATCATAAGTAATTTAGATACTTTAAAGTTTTGATTTGTGGTTTGGTTAAGTATTAACAGGTATAACTCACAAGCACAAGCTCTTTATAAAGGCTCCTTGAAGTAATTTTTTTATGCGTTGAGTCCTGAGACCAAAAAATGTGAGAACAACTCAATTAGAGAGTTTTGAGCAAAGGAGGGACATGTCACTTGGATTTTAACAGGCTAACTCTGGAAAATAGAGACTAGGCTGACAGGGGGAATGATGGAAACAGGGAGACCACTTACGTTATTTCAGTGATTTAGGTGAGAAATGGATTGTGGCTGGAACTAGGGTGGTAGTGGGTAAGGGGGTCAGTGGGATTTTGGGTATATTTTTTAAAAGGTGTGTAAACAGTATTTGCGGGTGGATTGGATATGATGTGTGAGAGAATGGACTTGCCAGTTTTTGAGATCAGGAGGAACAGTTTTGGGGACAGATTTAAGTGTGTCAAGATGACATGTTTAGAAGACAGTTGGATATAGGCATTTGGGAGTTCAGGAATGTCCTTGACCAGGATTTTTCTTGTATTATTTTGGTAATATTTTTATATGATAACATTTAGTTTCCATTCTAATAAATTAAACTTTTATGATCTCAGAAGAGTGCTGTATTCTGCATTTTATAAACTCATATTAAAATTGCATTCTAAGAATATTGTTATATGATAGTAAAATGTATACTTTTAAGAGGTAGTAAAAATGTAGTAAATACAGCCAGTAGCATACACAACATTACTTAGATTTTCTGAATCTAGTTCTTTGTAAAGTAAAACAACTTTTGTTTCATTAAAGGGGATCATATTAAAATACCATATTAAAGTAGTGTTTTCAGTATCAATTATGTTGACATCTGAAGGTACTGTATATGTTGCTCTTGAAACAAAATTGGAAGTTTTTTAATTCAATCTCAATGCTTGCTGTAAAGGACCTTTGGAATATCATGTACAGTAGATTGTTTATTATGGCTTAAAAAAACTTAGCTTTTTTAGTATGAGGGATTTCTCATGTACATGGGCTGCTGTAACACCTGTGAATGTCATTTGACATTTGCTTCAGTTTGTGGAATTAAGGTGATGTTCAGATACACAAGGGGTGCATGATTACTGATCTTCGGTTTTTCCTCCATTGAGCTTAGGAGGAATTTGGAATACAATTGAAAAGGAAAATAAAAAATCAAAGAAATTGTTAGGAAAAGCAACCTACCTCCACCCCTCCCCCTACACAAACATAATTCCTTCAGAATTTCTGGGAGTTCTGTTTTATTTTCACTCATTTACCAAATTTCTTTTAAAGCCCTAAGTAATTTGGAGCTTGAGGAGGATAAAATACATAGGGTGGACCTCTCCTCACCTCCCACAAAAATAAATTTGTAGAGCCTGGTTATATGAGGATTTGGTGCTTTACAAAGATATTATTTAAAATAAATCCTGGTGACCATTAGTTTAGGACATTTTGAAATGTAAATTCTGGAAGGAGTAGATCTGTGGTTCTTGATTGGTTGTTGAGTTTATGCAGCCCTTTCCTGTGGGGTATTGATTACACAGAGGGCACAAAATGAGCTTCTCAGAAGAAACACGAAGGTGCCCAGACTCCTCATTGATAGAACTGATCTGGTCTAACCTGATTTTACAGAGGAGGAAACTGAGACTCAGAGGGTTAAGTTCAAAGCCACATAGCTAGATCTTGCAGGGAATCAGAAATAAAATCTAGGTTGCATAAATTCAAGGCCAATGCTTTTTTCCTTACTACGTGTGGTTATTAAGAAAGGTTCTGTTCCTATAGAAAGATAGTTTATGGATTGTAGTCTTCATGTTCTTAAGGCAAATTTAAAGTACATGCGTTTTTTAAGCAGTAACTGCTAAAGAAAATGTAAAAAGGTTATTTTGAATTAAAGAGCTTATTCTTAATGATTTTGAGATCCCCAGTTTTATTGGTAAGCAGGCATTTTATTTTTTCAAACACTAGAAAAGTAAGACATTTGCATGGCTTTCATTCTCTCCCATAACTATCCCCCCTCAATGAGCATAAATAACTCTGAGGCCAAAGTAAAAACTTTATTTTGCAGCAAATTTAGACTTACACAGAAATAGAAATATAGCACAGAGGTTAATGGTAAGAACTCATATAACCACAGTACAATTAGGGGAACTGGGGAATTAACATAGATACAATATTATTAACTAATTTGCAGCTCTTATTCAGGCTTCACCAATTTTCCTATTCACGTCCTTTTTCTGGTACAGGATCCAATCCAAAATCCCACACAGCAGTTAGTAGTGATGTCTCTGTAGTATCCTCCAGTCTGTGACAGTGTCAGATTCTTTTATGACGCTTTTCTTGGTATTTTTGAAGATAACTGTCAGTTATTTTGTAGAATATTATTCAATTTTAGTTTGATGTTTTCTCATGATTAGATTGAGGTTGTGCATATTTGGCAAGAAAACAACAAAATGACTGGCCTTTTTCAGTGTGTCATGCTAAAGGTATATATCTTATTGGCGATAGTATTTGATCCCCTGGTTAAGGTAGAGTCTGCCAGGTTTCTCCACTGGATCGTTGCTTTTTTCCTTTGTAATTAGTAAATGACTTATGGGGAGATACTCTGAGCAGAAATCCTGTTTCTCATGTTTTTTTCCACTAATTTTAGCAGCACCCATTGAATGGTTCGCACCTGCAATACTTACTAACGGTGATTTTCTATATCCCATCTTTTCCTTCCATGTTAATTGGAATTCTGTAAGGAAGATCTGCCACTTCTCCTTGTATTTGTTTATTCAATTATTTATATCATTGTAGTCTCATGGATATTAATCTGTTACTATTGTTATCATAAATAAAATCTTTTAAGGCAAGCATTTATTTTTAAGAAGTTAATGTATTGAGACGCTTAAACACTTCAAAGGCATATAAGAGTAAATGGTAAAAAAAACCCAAAAAACTCTCATCTACCTCTTTATGTGGGAACCCATTTTCCATTGTTATGAATTCATTTCTGTTCTTCTAGAAATATTAAAAGGGTTGGGAAAAGAGTTATTAATAAGAATTGCTAGATTCTCAAGTATTACTTTTTACCTGGATCCCAGTAGCATCTGCTGGTTTATTGTTGCATCTTCTTCAGATCTTCATTAACGGTGTTTCTTAACTAGGTTTCTTAACCTTCAGATTTAAATTTTAATACAGTGGATATTATGTAGAGGTAAGGATTGGTTTCCCCTGTGTATTTTAAAGAACTAAATGACCAGAAGGGAATATTTTTCTTAAAAAATCCTTGACATATAACATATAAAACTAAACAGGTTTAAAATGACCTCCAAACAAAATCCAATATAAATGAGAAAGGATGTCTATTCCAATAACTTAAAAAAAAAAAAAAATGCTTTTCCCCCATTCTGTTCTGTTCTTTGTATTGGCCTATTTTGCCTTCTTTGTATCCCAGCAGCAGGCATTCATTCATTCAGGATTGTCACTTTTCCAGGCACTTAGGCCTAGATTTCACCCACTGAAGCTGTGTTCTGTTGGCATGAAAAGAGGAGGGCTCTAGCCTTTTTTGCAGTCAATAGTAAAGCAGTGGACTGAACTTGTTAGAGCACGGCTGGCAGTAAACTAAAAGTTGGTTTGTTCCGTTTTCCTATTTTCCATTCTCTAATTACCGTCTCCTAAAGTAAGTTTTAAGGGCTTCTTATACCAGAAAGTCTTTTATGAAACTTTAAATAAAAGCTGGTTGGTCTTACTGTGACACTGGATCAATTCTTAAATTTCTGAGCACTGTTTTTTTTTTTTTTCCTTTGTTTCTTTCATAAAGTGGGTATTTTATCTACTTCACATTATGGTGAAAATCAGGTAATAATTCATATATAAAGTATTTTAGCCTGGTGGAAGGTGCTCATGTTAAAAAAATAAGTCTTTGTAGTTTATTTTTATACTTGGGACTTAATCCTTTTAATTTTATATAGGGAATCCAATATTATATACAACATTTTGACTTAAAGTACTTCCTAACATCGTAATGAAAATATCCTTACTATTTTACAAAACTTACAAAAAATTCTTATGTGAATCTAATGTGAAAGCCAAATAGTCCCTGTAAATCCATCTTCCAGAGATGATTACTCTTAATAGTTATATTTTTTGACTTCTCCATGTGTCTATCAAAAAATATATGTACTTAGTATAAATTGAATCATATAATAGACATTATTTTCTATAACCTTTGAGAGAGCTTTTCCAGGGAGGTGCAGCTACTGTTAAATGCCTTCTGTGATACAAAACTGCTGCTGAGAGCAGTTATGGAAGTAGGATAGGCATTTTTATAAGACCTTTGCTGTTTCATGTTTTTTATGTGAAATTTATCCACAACTTTACAAAATTATTAATTAAATTGCCAAAGCAATTCAAAGGAGAGCTATGATGTTAAATCTAATTTTGTAGTTTTTCTTTTTTTGCTTATAGTTGTGACTTTAGCCCCCCAAGTCAGGTTCCACTAGAGAATTATTGATAGCTTGATTTTTTTTTTTTTTTGCCAGTTTCCAAGCAATTCTCTCAAAATTAAATCAGTTTTACTTGGTTATTTAAGTAATCTAAACACATTTTACTAAATGTTGTGTAGTCTCTATTAACCTGCGTTTTAAATTATTTTCTTTCTGTACCTTGGGGGTGTGGCTTTTAAAAATAAGTACAGTGAAGTTATGTTATTTTTTGTCAGCTCAAAATATCTTCAAAACTTTCCCTGAATTAGAGGTTACTTTCTACAAAAGAGATCTTTTTTCCCTTTAAGTACTTAACAGCCACCACCCTAACGTGGTGTTTGGTTATAAATAGACTCCTAATATTACTGTTTTAAGATTTAGTAAGTTTCATGTAAATAGAGACTAGGAATTTGTTAATTAAGACCTAAAATAACTAAAATCTTCCTTTGCTTTTTATGTTCCTGTGCCGGATTAGTGTCTAGCAGAGAGTGAGGAAATAATAGAGCCTATTTAAAGTTCCAACTGAAATGATGAAAGCTGTCATTTTAACTTCACTTATAAAATTTTTACTAGGTACATCAAAGCATATATTTTTATAAATAAGTGGCTCTTATTTCACTGAATAAATTAATGGAAAACATTAATTTTAAAAATGAGGCAGTAATGGTCAAATGACAATGTAACATTTTCATTTCTTTCTGTATTTTAGGTCCATCTGTCTTATAATGATAATTTTTTTTGCTGGATTTTAAATATAAGGCTCAAAGAAAAAGCAAATAGCTGCCCAAATAAAATGTATAGTTGTATAATAGCATCGAACCAGTTGAACAATTGGAATTAGCTACCACAACACTGGGTATAAAATACGTTGTTTTTTTTTTTTTTTAAGATTTTATTTATTTATTTGACAGAGAGAGATAGCGAGAGCAGGAACACAAGCAGGGGGAGTGGGAGAGCGAGAAGCAGGCTTCCTGCCGAGCAGGGAGCCCGATGTGGGACTCGATCCCAGGACCCTGGGATCATGACCTGAGCCGAAGGCAGATGTTTAACGACTGAGCCACCCAGGCGCCCTAAAATACGTTTTATATGAAAATGTGTTCAGTGTTTTAAAAAGTGGTCTTTTAATTTGTATTGTTAAAATCCTGAAAATAATTTTTTCATGCAATTTTATTTTTATATTTTATTATTTGTATATTATTAATAGCTTTTTTGTGTACTGCTGAGCCAGTAAATATTTTTCATATTTCATTTCTTAATTTTTATTTTCTTAGTTTAAGTTTGTTGAAAAAATTCTAAACCAGTAAGTAAAATAGGGTTATATTCTAGTCTTTATCCAGTCTTCCAATATTTCGGTATTGAATTTATACATAGCCATTATCTGTCTGTCTTGGGAAATAACTACTTTATAATTTAGATTTCTCAGCCTTTATTTTTCTATTCTCTAATAGTTCTTCAAGTTATCCTTATTTCTGATATTTTACTTTTCCACAGAGAGGTTGATATGTTAGTTAATCCAGTAATTCAGATTTTTAAAAAATGTACAAAATTTTAAGGGGGCAGAGGGTGGGATGCACTTACAGTAAGTAATTCAGATATAATAAAAGTAGTGGTGATAAAGAGCTAAAGGCAAAAATGAGCTGAGCCTTATGAGATGCTAAGATTTTAAAGCAAAGCTTTTAGGTTTTAGTGAGTTAGGTAAATTAGGGAAAAAGGTGATGTAGTATTAACAGGTCACATAGAACAGAACTGTGCAGTGACTATTTTCCCTCTTAGGAGCAGAATTTACTGACTGATAATTGAGTTTTAGTTCGTAAAAGGGAAAAATCAAGATCATCAAAGCAGAGAACTGTAAGGAGACAGTAAGTAGTATGACTGAAACAAGTTTTCAGTCTTTTTTTTAAGATTTTTTTTTATTTGACAGAGAGAGAGAGACAGTGAGAGAGGGAACACAAGCAGGGGGAGTGGGAGAGGGAGAAGCAGGCTTCCCGCAGAGCAGGGAGCCCGATGTGGGGCTCGATCGCAGGACCCTGGGACCATGACCTGAACTAAAGGCAGACACTTAATGACTGAGCCACCCAGGTGCCCCGAACAAGTTTTCAGTCTTAAACACAAGTAGTTTTCAAGATACGGAAATTTGAAAAAATGTCATTAAACTGTCATTGTCAAATATCAGTTCTAGAAAACATGGAAAATGAGAGGACCCTGACTGCTGGAAAGGTGAATACTCCTAAAAGCTGAAAGATTTGTATTCTAAACTTGACGGTACAACCTGTAGAATCCAAAACAGATTATTTCCTGTTTAAACTAGTGAATCCAAAGGGGGGTTTGGGTCCTAGTGTGGCTTGAGATTTCATCAGATAGTTGATAAGGTATGCCTGTATTTCAGTATGCAAGCTGCAGAAATATGTGCACTATGAAATTGCAGTTAGTTGGATCCTTGACTCAGAATAGCCCTCCCTAAAGGATGTTAACTGATAGATTAACTTTCTGAAGGGATTTGTCTAGTAGAAAACAGCCAGGAAAAAAAATTTAAATCACCTATTGTATTGGTGTCTAAACCAACAGTTGTGGAAGTATGGAATGGTGGACTCAACATTTGAGTCAGGTGATATGCTCATCAAAGAAAGAAAGGTGTTCTTAAACACACTGTGGACTTGGAGTGTTTGTGACTGGAGGTAAGCAGCCTGTCTGCATTCTCCTCATTTTCAGGGAAGGATGTGTGTGGTACAGGACTTTCCATTTTAAGGAGCATAGATAAATGGGGTGTGTCTAAGTGAGAGGGTATAAAACCATGTTATTATATAGCTCAGAGAAGAGGATACTTAGATCTAAAACTGTTTTAAGTATTTTTGTCATGGGAACAAGGCGTTGGATCTATTTTCTGACCTTTGGAGTGTTGAGTGGGTGGGGGGAAGTGGGAGAAATTTTAGGAATGATTTTGATTCAGTAAAATTTGTAAACTTTAATAACTTCAGAGATGTCTAAAACAAGTTGTCTTGACAGTGGGGATTTTGGGGTTATTGTAGTGGGAATTTTTATACTAGGTGATTAAACAAATGGTTCTGAACTTTTAGTCCTCCGAACCACTGCTGTAGATTGGTGAAGGTAGTGTGGAGATGAGACATTTGAGCATTATCATGCAATGTTTGATACAACGAAAGTTTATACAGTTGATTCTTGAACAATGCAGGGAGTCGGGGGCACTGATGCCCCTCATGGTCAAAAATCCATGTTTAACTTTTGATTCCCCAAAACGTTAACTACTAATAGTCTGTGGACTGGAAGCCTTACCAATAATATAAATAGTTGATTAACACATTTTGTATGCCATATGTATTATATATTGTATTCTTACAATAAAAGTTAGCTAGAGAGAACATTTTAATAAGAAAATCTTAAGGAAGAGAAAATATGTTGACAATACCGTACTGTATTTAACAACAAAAAAAGATACTGTACTGTATTTAACCAAAAAAAAAAAAAAATCCAGGATTTACATACTACAAAATCTTACATACATAAAAATAAATGTATGTAGTACATTATAACTATGTACTACATAGTAGTATGTAGTGGACCCTTGTAGTACAAACTCTGTTGTTCAAGGGTCAGCTGTATAAAATATATTAATTATGAAGCACTTCTATGTTTCATAAATGAACACCTGTAAATCCACCACTTAAAAAGGAACTAGAGCACTACCCATATCCATGACATGTTTCTGTAATATTTTGGCCATGATTAGATCAACTTGATGGTATAATATTAACAAAAACCTCTGATTGCCAGGACTTACATACTACAAGCTTTGGAGACAAAACTTTTTAAAATGTGGGGTTAGGGGACAAGATAATAAATGGGGTCCTTGCATACTAAGGTTGGAAAACCATGGATTTAGTTGAATCATTCAGTAAGCAAACCTCTAATTATATGAGGTAAAGTTGCAGAGAGGTTAAGTAAGAGACTTATCTAAATTCACACAGTTACTGTTAGAACTGGAATCAGAACTTTTTTCTTAAGATTTATTTTTTATGTAGTCTTTATACCCAGCACGGGGCTTGAACTTAAACCCCGAGATCGAGTTGCACGTTCTATCAACTGAGCCAGCCAGGTGCCCCAGAAATTGTTTTGACTTGAGTATTGTAAATAACATAGCAAAAAGTGCTAGTGTGATTTCCTGGTTAGAAAGGTGCTGTTGATACAGGTAGTGAAACTCAGCTGGTTAGACCCCCACAATGAGTAAGATTATAAGATCTTTGAGCACTAGGACTTGGTCATCTTTTCATCCCCATCAGTACAGTGTTGCTTATGATTTGTATTATTGAGTGATGTATCTGAGACTAAAAGAAACATGGTAGAAAGACTTTTTATCTTAAGAAAAGTATAATTTATAATTACATTGTTTGTACCTTTGCCTCACATACGGTCATTAGAAAAGGTCAGAGTTTCTTTCCTCTTGACTTCTTTCTTGACCTTAACAACCTGTGGCAGATTTGATGGTCCTGCTTTGTGCTACCACCATCTCTAATCTATGTCTCTTACTGTTTTTCTACTTTAGAGTATCTGTTTATATATATCCCATATGAGACTAACTTCTTTGAAAGATTGAAACCATGACTTGTTTAACTTTAATGCCTTAGAACCTAGCTCATTTACCCACCCATCTGCCCAGTCCACTGAGTATTAACATAGGGCCCACTGTATTCAAGGCACTATTCTAGGAGCTGGGGCTACAGTGGTTAGCAGAATCTCACAGAACTTTCAGTTATTAATCAGAGAATCACATTAATATTTATAGAAGTACAAATACATTTAAATGGTAAATGTATCTTCTATTTTATCATCTAAGTGGATATGTGGTCATTGATTATTGTAATATTTATGTATTTTTTAATTTAGTCATCTGAATTTTCATACAGCTCTTGGTTTTTCTAAGTTTGACAAACTTGTTTACCTGGAAATATGTTGTTTTCTTTTTTATTCTTTTGTATTACTCTGGTTACAGATTTTTTAATATTGAACTCTTGCATTCATGGTATAAATTCCACTGCCTTTGTGCGTTACTCATTTGGTATGCTGGTGGAGCCTATTTATTTAGTATGTTTGCATTTATATTTATAAGCAAATTTTATCTATTGTTTTCCTTTATGCTATTATCAGGATTTTTATACCGGCATTATTAACAAGAATTAAGCAGTTTCTGAAGAGGAAATTTAAATGTAATAAATTAATATTGAAAAGTGCTTTTATATAGAGACCTGGACTAAAGGATATATGCATAATTTTAATTAAATTTCCCTAATGTCCTTTGGTTAATTACTTGCTGTAATTATGTAATTATGTGAACAGTTATTTATGTTTAAATTATTACTTGGTGGTTGAAAACTTGATTGGAGAATTGCTGTCGCATGCTAATATAAAATAAACAATAGTTTGATATTGGGCATGTTTTAATACTATTATTAGTATTTAATAAGTATTATTAAAGTAGTATTAAAAAGTAGTAGTATTAAAAGAAGTAGTATTAAAGATTTAAGTAGTATTAAACTAGTATTAAAAAGAACTTAAGGAATGAAGTCTTGCCTTTATAATGTAGTTAAATCCAAGGTACCTTCTTTTGACTTTTTAAAACTTTCATTTGCTGTTCAGAGATGCACATTTGGTAAGCTTTGACAAGCAAATTGTTATTTAAGAGATAAGATGTGTTACAAAATGAATGTTGCCATTGTTGAAGCAGAAAATGTATTGTAATACAGTATTTTCACTGATTTAAGACTAACTGGGTAAGAACACCTTTGATCATGGCTTTTTGCTGTGTTGGGTTTTATTTAGCAAAGTGATATAAATAACTAGTTAAGAAAATTGAAGTGTGCATTTATATTTCCTAGTTCCTTATAGCAGTAGATTGAAATTCCATGTTTGGAAGGCAGTCAAAATACATTATAAAAATAAAAGGCATTTTACTTTTAAATACTAATGGACACAGCCTCTTCCCCAAGGAGGATGTAATCTGTAGCATGGAGAGAGAGATATAGAGGCATCCAGCTAATTTAGTAATGACAACCCTTATTAGACAGTAGGTTCTAATGGGCAGGGGTCTATCCTCTAACACATTGTGGAAGCTTTAATAAAGAATTTTTGAAAGAATTGATTTCTTTGTGCAAGTCTTGATTCATTGGATTTCTTATATTTTTTCTTATAAGAAGTATATTTATATACCTGGGAACTGTCCTAATAATTTTTTAAAGGTCATTGACTTTAGGTACCTACTTTTCTTTTTTCATTTCATTCATTAACGTGATGTAGTTTGATCTCTGTAAACCATCTTTTCCTTGAAACTTCTCTGATCACCAGTGGCTTAGTGGTTAAATCCAAGGTACCCTCCTTTGCTCTTTACCTTACCATACTTTTGTGGTATTTGACACTGTTGATTACCCTATTCTTGGTTCTGTCATTCTTCAGCTTCTTTGACACCTCTTTTTCCTACTTCTATCCACCTTCATTTCTTCGTGGTTTGGATCTTCTTTGCTTTATTCCTTAAATGTTGCTTTTTCTAGGATTCATTCAGTCCTCCTTTCTCCCTCTGTCTTCTCTAAGACATCTTTTCTGTTCCTGTAGCTTTCACTAACATACTTGTGTATCAAACTCAGACTTCTGCTGAACTTAAAATCTGTGTTATCCATTGGACATCTGTTTGGATATTTCAGAGATACCTAAAATAGCTAAGGAAGTAATCCAGTTCAAGATCTCATTCAGACAGATTAGTTCTGAAGTATAAAAGAGCCATTGTTATTAGTTTTGTCTGGTAGGCATTCTTATTTGATTAAAGCTCTTATTTGGAATGACTGGCCTCATTTAAGCATGGAGAAATTAAGTAAAATAACAGATACATCAAATAGAGGGTAAGAGCTTGGGCTCTGCAGTTAATTTAAATAAAATATAGGGGCGCCTGGGTGATGGAGTCAGTTAAACGTCCAACTCTTGGTTTCAGGTCAGGTCATGATCTCAGGGTTTTGAGATCGAACCCCTAGTTGCTCAGCGCGGAGGCTGCTTGGGACTCTCTCCCCCTCTTCCCGCTCCCCCCCCCCCGCCCGGTCCCCCAGTGCACTCGCTCACTCTCTAAAATAAAAAAATAAATCTTTAGAAAAGATAAAATATATTATTTGGTTAATATAAATTTGATTTCTGGTAGAAAATAATTAAGGCTGTAGTTCTGTTCAACATAGACTTAATCTAGGAAATGGTAGACTAGGTTAATAATGCTTTAGTCTTTGAGTTTTAACACTTTATCGATGAAACCCTCCCCTACCTTCTGTTTTTTTTTCCCCTCGACTAGCAAGAATATTTTTTTGTCTAACACATTTAAAATTTTTACTTTTAACAGAAATTAGCAGAGTACGGAAAGACATGTACAATGACACATTAAATGGCAGTACAGAGAAAAGGAGTGCAGAATTGCCTGATGCTGTGGGACCTATTGTTCAGTTACAAGAGAAACTCTATGTGCCTGTAAAAGAATATCCAGATGTAAGTATGTTTTGTTGTCTTACTCAATTTTTTTTCTGCTTCACATACTTTGGGAAGGGATACCTCTGGTGATAAATACTTAAGCATTGTCAGCTGCTTTAAAAAAATGTCGTGTGAGGGACTAGAAGTATGATTAACTTGGTGTGGACAATTAAAAAAAAATTTAGATATGTTTTCATTTAATTGCTGCTTTGTCACTTTTGGAAATGCACATGGTAAAGACTTGGTTTTAGCTTTGGCCTGAGTGTCGCAGAGAGCACCAGATACAATTCTCTACTCATCTTTAATCTGACCTCAGGGAAGCCACAGCCTGGGCCATGTCATCCTTTCAGTAAAATGAGAGGTTGGACTAGGTGACAGCTAAGCTTCCTTTCAGCTCCAAAATTTTTATGATAACCACTGTTCATAATTTTTTTCTTTTGTTTTGTCTTTTTCATTCTTGTTTCTTGCTCAGCTGTTCTCCATAAACCTCTTGTTGCAAGTAGCCCCCTGTCCTATACCACTTAATTTATAATTAGCTCCAAACTCTTTGTGTTTGTTACAAAGCGCTATGTCATATGGTTCTTTCTATCTCTCTGACCTCATCTTAAGTGATTTTCCCTCTTCGTCAATACCCTGTAGTCACATTGGCTGTTAGAGCAGGTCAGGTCTATTCCCAGCCCTAAGAGCATTTATGTTAGCTGTACACTGGCTGGCTTCTTTTTGTGGTTAAGATTTTAGCTCAAATGTTACTCGGAGAAGCCTCCCCTCACTATTTTATCTAAAGCAATCTAGTTACTCATTGTTTCACATAATTTTCTTTATTTTTCTGAGGAGCACTTGCTATTTGGTGTGTTTTAATTTATTTTTTTATTTCTTTCCATCAGAATACAAGGTACTTAATAGAAGAACCTTTTTTTGTGGTTGTTTACCATGTACTTCCAACATGCATAGTATTTGTACATAATTGGCTCCAGTGCCTTTTGAATACATAAAAGCAAACTGTTGGTATTTTGCTAGGTTTCAGAGAACTATTCTAAAAGCAAAAACTATTCTGCAAGAAGGAGTTGGTATTGTAAGGTCAAAATGTGATGTGTACTCTAAGATTCATTGATTATATGGACAGTCTACTTGTCTAAAGATGGAAAATAAATGTCTTAAGTTGGATTAATGGAAAAAAGCTTTGACATTTCACAAGTTGCATTTGTAATACAATTTTCTTTAAGGCTAATACATTTACTTTGTAAGTATTTTTGGTTGCACGTATGTATAAACAGTTCTGGATAATGTAGGCAAAGGGTTTGTTGGAAAGTAATTGAGTATCAGAGGATTAAAGGAAATGGCTGGATTGCAAAGCCTCCTGTAAGAGAAGGGCCAGGGCAGCTTTGAGAACCTCAGCACCAGGAATTCAGACTTTCTTTTTGAGAGCCTTGGTTTTAACATAGTCTGGTTTCAGTGCCTCCCAGACTTTATCTTCGAACTTCAGATTCTTAGGAGAGAAAATGTGTTTTGGACCAATCTGCCATGACTCAAGATGGGAGGTTGACTAATATAACCTAGACGTGATTACTCTGGTCCCACCCTCGATGACTGGAATGATTCCTAGAGATGGGAAATTACGATTTGGCAGCTATCCCAATTGGTGTCTACTGCTGTTTGGTGTTTCAGTATCTCCTAAAGGATATCAGCCTTCTCATATGCTCGTTTAAACCCTAAAGGATAAAGTTTCAGCACTAGTCATGAACACAGAATATGTAAGATCATAAGACCTTGTTAGAGAAAATAGCTTCATCTGCCTGGTCCCCATTCTTCTGGACAAAATCCTATTCAGGGAAGGTGATACTTCTATTGCATTATTTAAAAGACCTGTTTGATATAATCCTCTAAGTGAGAAGAGATATATTTCATAGTGTGGGTCCAGTAGGAGGTAACTTTGCACTCTATTCCTGTCTTTCTTCCACCAGTTGGGATTCATTGCCATGGTCAGCTCCTGTTGCTGACAACTGTTTTGCGGTGTAACATTGTCTAGGTCAGTGGATCTCAGAATGTGGTCACAGGACTATAGTATCCATGCCTTCTGGGAACTTGTAAATATTCAAGCCCTACCCCAGACTAGCTGAATCAGAAACTAGGGCTGAGGCCTAGCAATCTGCCTTCCAAGCCCTGTCGGTGGTTCTGATGCATGTTAAAGTTTGAGGAGCACTGCTCTTATTTGTTGATCATCAGAATGAGCGGGGCTAATGGGGTTGTTTTGCCAAGCATTGTTCCAGGAGGCAGGTAGAGTGGTGAATTAAACAATGCCTCTGCTCTTGTGGAGCAGATGTTGCAGTGTCAGAGATGGACAATAAACAAATGAGTATTTACTTTTAAGTGTAGTCAGTGCTATGGAAAAAATAAGGTGGGCTAAGCATGTAAACGATGACTGTGTATTAATAGTAAAAGTATCTCTTATAAGATGGAGGGAATGCAGAGACATGACTGAAGTGATGGGGAGGAAGGCATGAAAATTATCTGGGGGAAGAACATTCCAGGCAGCGTGAACAGCATGTGCAATGCCTGAGGCATGAGTGTGCTTGGGAAGTGTGGTAAGATGCAAGATTAGAGAGTTAGCAGAGGGGCCATATCACGTAGGGGCTGTGAGCCCCAGTAGGGACGTCAGATTCTATTCTGAGTGAAGTAGGAAGCCATTCAGATGTTTTGAGCCAAGGAGTGGTTTTTAATAGATTCATTCTGGCTGCTTTGGGCAGTGGTGACAACAGGGACACCAACTTAGGGGGCAGAAGAGAGAAACTTGAACAGGACGACTTAGAAATTCTTGAATCCTGCATAGATTGTTAACTTAGAGCCAGTAGTGTTTGCTGATAGATTGGGTATGGAGTGTGAGGGAAAGTCAGGAATAACTCGAAGGTTTTGATCAGTTGGAGTAGCAGAATCACCAGTTCCTGAGTTAGAAAGACTGAGGCAGGAGCCCATTGGGCAGGTGGGGATTCAGCAGTTCTGAGGTAGAGGTGTTGGGTTTAAAGTTAGATGCCCAGGTGTGGGCCTATCAAATGGGCGGGTGGGTGGGTGAGTTGTGGATGACTTTTGGCACCCAACAATATCTATTTTAACAGAGCTTTTTAAATGAGAAATTTAGTTACAATTCATAAGAGGATTGATATGGATTTAAAACCATTATGGTTCTCCAGGTAGTTTTTTTAATACCTTAATTTTAACTGTTACAGGAATTTAAGTTATATTTAATACAAGAATTCTGTTATAAGAGTTAAGTTAATTGAGGTGCTTGGGTGGCTCAGTGGGTTAAGCATCTGACTCTTGATTTCGGCTCAGGTCAGGATCTCAGGGTCCTAGGATCGAGCCCTACCTCGGGCTCCGTGCTGGGCGTGGAGTCTGTTTAAGATTCTCTTTCTCTCTTTCTCTCTTTCTCTTTGCTCCTTCCCCCCACCTCATGTGTGCACGTTCTCTCTCTCAAAAAAAAAAAAAAAAAAAAAAAAAGAAAAAAGTTAATTGTTTGTTACAAGAATTTAAGAATTATTTTTCTTGAGGTTATTAATATATACCAAATGAGTAGTAACTGTATTGTGCTCTATATTGGGAACTTTATGTCACCTTTTGAAAAAATGAAATAGTATTCAAGTAAAACAAGGCAGTCTGTCAGATTTTGGCAGTATGGGAAAAGATTTATTTCAAAATTAGGAATTAGCTGTTGGCCACAGTGAAACAAAGATGCATTCTTCCTTTTCTTGCTTTTCTTCACTTATTGTGTCTTAGAGACCAATTTGTATTGCTTCTCTTCCACCCGCACCGTTTGTGTATAGGTTTGATTTTGTGAGTGAATTCATCCTGTTTGACTCAAAACTGTTTTTATTATTTTGTATTTATTTTAGAGAGAGAGTGAGAACATGCACGCGAGCCTGGTGGGAAGTGTGGGCGGGAGGGGGAAAGGGAGAGAGAATCTCAAGCAGACTTGCACTGAACGTGGAGTCCGATGCCTCGCTCAGTCTCATGACCCTGAGATCACCACCTGAGCCGAAACCCAAGAGTCGGATGCGCAACTGACTGTGCCACCCAGGTGCCCCTGCTCATATTAATAGTAGTTAAAAGTATGGACGCAAACCCAGACCCTTGGCTGGCTCTGTCAACTTACTTTGTGACTTTGGACAAATTACTTGTCATTTATGGTTCTCCATTTTCTCACCTCTCTGAGGGGATAGTAAGTCTCTCACAGGTATATGAGGAGTTATAAGTGAGTTAATGCACGTAAAGCACTTGGAAAATGCCATAACACTGTCTAAGTGTTAACCAGAATGCAAGGTCCATGAGGGTGGGGATTTTGTCTCTTTGTATTCTCATTGCCTGGAATGGTTTCTGGTAAGTGGTAGCTGTACAACAAATATTTGTTGTGCATATCTATGTTGAAAGCCTCACTCTTTCAGATACTGGTAAACTTTTAATTTAAACTTGTCCTTTGCATTTGCACATAGCAACTTATTTTCTAAAAGTGTTAATTTGGAGATACTGTTTTGGACTTGGTTGTGTATAGCTCTGGGACTTACAGGAGAAGAAAGTTTTAGATTTAGTGTTTGAGAAATGAGGTAGTGTGGTATAATGTCCTTCACAATGTTTTTGAATCAGTGGCTTAATGATGTGGCAATGGGAAGGTAGTAAGAGTAGCATATTGAAAATGAACTGAATTTCTTAAAAATTCACATTCGATATTTATATTTATTAACAAAGCAGACTTTTATTGCATCTCTGCTGTGTACCAAGCACATCCTGGAGGTGGGGTATTAATTCCGTTGAGAAAACGCTTTTATGTAGTTGGATAATAGTGGGTTTTTGAGCCAGACAGGCCTCAGTTTTGAATCTTGGCTTTACTCCCTTATGGCTGTATTTGTCAACAATTGCCATAATAATGCTCCATAATAAGCTACTCTGAAACTTACTGGCTTAAAATAACAAGCATTGGTTTTTGTGGTGGCTGAGATTCTGCTGATTGGGCTTAGCTGAACTTGACCTAGGCCAGCTGCAGGTGGGTTTAGATCTTTGTGTTCTTGCTGAGCTCAGTCCAAAGGGGCAGCAGCGACTAGGAGCATGCTCTTCTCATGGCAGGTCACTGGAGTACCAGAGCCAAGCCAAATTGCTTAAGCACGTGTGAGGCCTCTACTCCTATTTGCTAACAGTCCATTAGCCTGGTGATTGTCAAGTGTGGACGATTTTGCCCCTCTCAGAATTTGACAATATCTGGAGATATATTGGGTCGGCAAAACTGCAAGGGGAGGAGGTATGGTGGCATCTAGTATGGAGGTAAATGCCAGTGATATTGCTGAATATCTTAAAATGAACATGGCAGCCCCTCCAGGTAGGTAGATTATCCTACCCCAAATGTCAGTAGCACTGAAATTAAGAAACTGCACTGACAAGCTGCTCAGTCCACAGTGAGAAGGGGACTGGAATAAATATTTGCTGAAAGATAGTCCGTACTATCACATTGGCTTTTAAAACACATGTTAACTTTTTAGAATCTATTTCCTTGTTCATTAAATTATAAGGTCCACCTCATAAAATTGTTTGGAAGAATAAAGATAACAAATGTGTGGCATCTGATACGGTACTCAGTATGGTTCTTGTGATCGTGAACATGAAAAAAAATTCCTATCCTTGAAGGAGCCCACAGTCTTGAATGAAAGGTAAAATAGACTGCATTAAATCGTTTAAGAATATGTTAAGTTTATCATACATTCATAAAGTGACAGACTTGAAGAAGATTAAAGTTACACATAGGCCATCAAACTGGTAATTTGGCTGGTTAAGTTATTAAGGACTTGTTTGAATCCATGGAGATCTTATAAAGCAGTATGTGAATGAAGTTAACTCTGATTGATATAAATAGAAGATGTTATGTTTCATTGAGTCAGTAATAATACTGTCATTAAATTTGCCTATTCAATTTTGAGTTGTGAGAAATTGTTTTATAGGATCAGCTTCAGTGGTAGATAAGTTCCAAATATTGTCAAGGTCTAGGTGTTAGGGATATTAGTCGTGTAGTACATACATGAACAGATTAGATTGCTAAACTCTGGTTGGGTTGTGATACGAAATTGTAGTGAAGCTTTCTCTAGCTATTTAATATGAAGATAACTCTGATTTTCTTATGTTTTTAAAATGAGTTTTTTGGGGTTTTTTTTTGAATGGTTGTAGCTTTGAAAGGTATGTCTTGGGTGTAGGCTATCAAGATGACAGTTGTCAAAGGTTTGTAAGATGGATAAATGCATTTTCAAATATTTTTTCCAACAAGGATCCCAGCCTGACAATTGTACTTAATAATAGAGGTTTATAATATCACTCATCACTTCCTGTAGTCTCATAATAATAATCTATGTTAATGGTGGAGCAAGAGTTTTAAGTTCCCTTTCAGTTCAGTTTTCCTGAATTTGGCTAGTCATATCTTCTGATTTAGTATATAGTATAAGATTGTTGATTTTCTCCTATTTCTCAAGGTTGTCTCCTGCAAATTGGCTGTTGAGCTAGCATTTGTTTAGGATGGGTTATGAAGACAATGGGTCAGTGCAGACCTTTCATTATGCCTTTGCTCCTTTGACTATTGTGGCTTCCTTGTTTGTTGAAAGAATTAATCAAGAGTCTTCATATAAACTACTCTCACCTTTGTTCTTCTGAGAAACAAATGGACATTAAATCAAAATTTAATAATCTGCAAAGTCTCCTTTTTCATTATCTAGGTTAAGGCTTAATTTTTGCCTCTATGATCTTAATTATGAGTGAAAATATAAAACATTAAAAGATCTACATATCTCTATCTCTCTGATAGTTTACACATACAACTATTAATGATTGTTGATTTTTAGGAAGGTTGGTATATACTGAGAGTTGTGAAGTATTTCAGATTATATATTAATCTGTTGGAGTTTTTAATTTAGCAGTGCCATTTGATAAAATTGAGCATATTTTTAAGTTTTAGGTAAAGAAACTGTTAACAGTTGACTTTGAACTTTAAACAGATAATATTTAGTGAGGGTCAATTTCATGACTTTTTGTCTTTTTAGTTTTGGTTTGGAGGTTTTTATTTCACTCTACAAGGGCATATTAAGGCCTGCTGTGTATCAAATACTTAATTAGGGTTTTTATGGTCTGAGCTATACTAAATTTCTTAGGATGTTAATAGAAGTTATTCCAAAAATGATTTCAAGGCATTCTGAAAACAATAAATTTTGTTTAGTTCAGGTTTTCTCAAGTTTAACAATTTTAAAAATAATAAGCCTTCTCAGAGTCTTAAAATTTAAAGTTTTATTTAGGTAATATATTTTAATACTTAAAAAGAACTAGTGTTCAGAGGAACAGATTAGAAAACGGAGTTTGTTTTTAGGGGAGTATTACTTGTAAACAAATGTTTTCCAGGCCCCCCTGAGATAAAAAGTTTTGTCTGTGAATTTGTCTTACCCAAAAAGAGTTTGTTAGGATCTGATCTGGTAAAATTATTGTTGTAAGAGACTTATCAATCAGTTGGATACCTAATCACTGATACCTAACCTCCATCTCTCTTAAGATTGTCCCTGAAATAACCAAAGGAATGTAATAAAAACATTGGAGAGAAACCTAATTCTCAGGGCTATTCATATTCCATAAACATCCAGGTGTTTCTGTTAGATATTAAAGGAAAGTCTGAGATGTTGATCTACTGTTGGTCCATCTTGAGATAGCATTGCCTTCTTGAACTGAGTGAAGCAGTCAGTAACAAAATCTTCCTAATCCTAACTGTCTTCCCTCCAAAATCCGCAGACAGAATGGGCTGTGTGGGGTAGTTGAAGGTTCTACCACTTGAACTTACCACCCATCTTAGTGCTTGCTTATAGTAGAGCACCTGAATTTATTTTATGAGTGATTGAACTCATCATTTATACTTAACTTTTGGTTTGAATCTGAGTGGAAAACTACTCTAGTTTTTGATGAAACCTGCTTTAACTTTACGAACATTGCAATCAGACATTTCAACAACTAGCCTTAGAGCTAAATTCTGTTAATTATTTTATTGGGAAAGCATTACATGTCTTAATAAATTCAGCCCTTTAAAACAAATAGTTCATAAATAAATTAGGCACTTCCTGAAATCTAGTTTCGATCTACCATAGAAAACTGTTTTCCCCAAGTGCAAAAACAGTATCATCGGGTAAGCAGCCTACCTAGCGTGACTTTGGCCATCTCCATGTTAGATATTGGTGTGATAATTTTTTTTTCACTATTTTGTAAGGAATTGATTAAGCTTTAAAGAAATGTATCTGTATTGTATTCTTTGGGGTTAGAGAACAATGATTGCTTTGATTAGTTTCTTCCCTTTTTATTTATAAATTGTACGAAAGCAATATAAATTTGCAATTTTAGATAAAAGCAAAAGAGAAAATGAAAATGTGAAAAATAATTAGAAACATGAAGGCTGAAGAGAGCTGAGTATAAACCAGTAAAATTTTGGCATCATTCTTTTATTTCAGACTTGCGTGTGGCCTGTTCTAGGCACCAGGCACAAGAATATGGAAAGATGTAATCCCTGCCCTCATGGTACTGTTACAGCCGTAATCCTGTTGTACAGTAACAAGGACCTGAACTAAGGCAGGGAAGTTGAAATGAAGAATAGGGGACAGATTAAATAATGAAAACTTTAAGATTTTTTAGTCTATGTGGGGGCTAAGAATGAGAGAGGGCTTTGCTAGTGGTGCTATTCATTTAAAGCAGAGAATACAGGGCAAGATTTTGTAATTTAATATTATAGAGGAACCAAGAGTAACAGATGAAAAACATACTATATTAACAGAAGAAAATTAAAAGTCCTTGTAAGCTTTGTCAATCTTAACAATGTGGGAATGTTGAGCGAGGGTGGTATAAAAGACGGTTATCACGTGTGACTTAAAATTGGTGCCCAAAACAGGTCACTTTAAGAGCTGAATTAATAATTTTGAAATAGTGTATGAGATTGATAATATGCAGCAAAACTTAAATCGATTTCAAAGAGCCTTAGGTAGTATTTGTAATCCGAGGTCAGAACTATATATTTAAACTCCTAGGCTTATCTTCCAGGTTTGAAGTGACACTGTAAGCTCAGTTTTGACTCAAATAATCCTTATTCTTCTTTTTCTTTCTTTTTTGAAGTTACACATATTTTTCATTAAAATAGGTGGATGAAGTAATAATCACGTAAAGGTTTTCATTCATATAAAAGGTCCAGTTACGGTAAAAAGGATGTATATGATGATTGTTAAGGCAGTGAACTCAATCAGTAAAAGACATGAAAATATCAAGGTGTGGTTATGTGACGGTTGTACAGTAATGATAAGTTTTGAGATGTAAGTGGAGAAGAAATTATAAAAACACTGAAAGTAAACTTGAATCTGAAGAGAGTTTTTATAAACTTTTTACCAAACATTTTGAATGATTAAACAAGAATGAGAAAACTAAACATGAGTTTCTGGTGTGATTAGGATATATAGTTTAAGGTCTTTAGAAGAGGGGCATTATACTATACTGATTAAGTGTCCAAACTCTATATGCAATCTAGGTGTTCCAGGATTGGGGCTACTTTTGTAACCTCTCATGTATTAAATATTAATTGTAACTGTCTTTAAGCAGCGTTACGAGGATGAAGTGACTTAATGCCTGTGAAGTGCTAAGCATAGAAGCTAGCTCATTATGGAACACTCATAATAAAACATACTTCAGTGTACTCAACACCTAGGAAATGTTGAATGACCTAGTCATTGCACTCATGATACTTCCATATTGAAATGGAAAGTGGAAATAACATTTTGTTTCTATGACAGCATTGATTTTCTCATTTGGAATTTATCCTGAGATCAGTCCATCAGGCTTATTTGAGAAATTTCTGAAATATATGAGAATTCCTGTGCTGCATATGACTGACTTAGTGATTTAATTTTACCATGAGAATGAAAAAATCACTACATGATTTCTGTGAACGCTTTTAAATTATATTATCTAGTAATCTGAATAAATAGTACCTTCATCTATGTGCTGTATATTTTGTGAGGCACTGTGGATAAAAAAAATAATAATAAAAAGGACCAGGTACTGGTTTCTGGCTCATAGGATGATTTGCAAGAGACATGTATGTACATCCTTGCGTATCATGTAATAGGGGCTGTGAGAGGGGTTGTTACATAGTGCCCTGAAATCCTCACTTTGGAGGGGAAAACAACTATCTCTAGGAATCAGAATACAGAAAATCACAGGAGGAACACTTGAGCTCAGTGTTGTGTGCTGAGGAGGTTTTGACATACTTTGAGGGAGGGAAGGAGAAAGAAAGGTATTTCAAGAAAGAAAAATTAAAAGTACCTGCCATCAAAAAAAAAAAAAAAATTACTTGCCTTTTTTTTTTTTTTTTTTATAGAACGGTGAATTACATGTCTAAACATAAGGGTAACAGCAAAAACAAAGGTTTAAAAAGTAGTTAGAGACCTTTTAAAGGGCCTTGTGTGTAAGAGTTTGGACTTCACACTGTCAAAAATTGTGTCATAAAACTCTTGTTGGCTTTCATATTTTTATTTTAATTGCTTAAATAATGTTTGTTTTCCAATGCACTTGTTTTTTAGCTTCTAGAAAAATAATCATCTATCTTATTAACCTGAGTTTGTTTTTGGAGTGGTTTCAGCTTCTTTTCCAATTATATCTGTACTCAGAGGTTGAAGATTTCCATACAGATTCATATGCCACAGATTTCATATTTTGATTATTATTAGTTACTGTTTCCCCACTCTTACATCTGCTGGTGTAAATGCCTTTTCTTGTATAGCGTTGTGCCACTAGCAGAAGATGATTATATATAAAGGCCTAATATATGAAGGGTTTTACAAAATTACTCCTGTAATAACTATTAGGTAGCATAAGAATACTTACTGGCTGCTTATCTAGAATTAATATGGAGATGGAAAAGGGATAAGACATTTATCTCCCCCAAAAAGCACAAGACGTTTGATATTTTCAATCTGTTTTTCGTGGTGTGAGTGTATGTGTTTTACACAGTGCTTTCATTGATTTTTGTTGAGCTTTTATATCTCTGGCTAAAACCTATGATTTGAGTGAGTATAGTTCTGACATGAGTATTAGTTGGTTTCTGCATTTGCATTAATGAGTAGATGAACATGAAAATCAAAAGACATGTTGAAACTTCATTTGTTTATAAATGACAAGAGCAACTTCTTCACTGAATTGGATGATGGCTTTTGAATACTGGAAGAACATTGTGCTATTCATGGTGAATGTAGACACAGCAAACTTTCAAATTTAATCTGTATTAATATTTCCTCCTTAAGTGCCATAAGGAGGAGAGCCAAGCAGTAAAACAATAAACAATATCATTCTGGTATTTTATTTTATTTATTTATATATTTTTAAGGGGTGGGGGAGAGAGTATGCGTTGTGGGGGAGGAGTAGAGGGAGAGAATCCCAAGCACACTCCATGCCCAGCACCAGAGCCCAACCTGGGGCTCGATCTCACAACCTGAGCCGAAATCAAGAGTCGGATGCTTAACTAACTGAGCCACCAAGCTGCCCCCATTCTGGCATTTTAAAATAAAACCAGTTGTACTGACAAAATACCATGGCTCTTCTTCCATCTTAACATACATGAATAAGATAGGCTCACTAGCATTGACTAAGTTAGAGTTGGTATATTTTTACTTGCTAAAAGAAAGACTTCACCAAATACACATTTGTGTGTGTGTTTCATGCCTACTATGTCACATATGAAATATAATGTAAGGTTGTAAGGTATCTTACACCTTAGAAATGCCAGAAACAATATTTAAAAAAATTATCAATCTGGGGGCGCCTGGGTGGCTGAGTCGTTAAGCGTCTGCCTTCAGCTCAGGTCATGATCCCAGGGTCCTGGGATCAAGCCCCACATCGGGCTCCCTGCTGGGCGGGAAGCCTGCTTCTCCCTCTCCCACTCCCCCTGCTTGTGTTCCCTCTCTCGCTGTGTCTCTCTGTCAAATAATGAATGAAGTCTTTTAAAAAAAAATTATCAATCTGTTATGCAAAAAACAATGCAAAGAAGTACATGTTCTTTTTAAAATTATTTTTACAAAATTTTAAGCAGAAATTGCTCTAAAATTTCTTAGTGTTTCACTGAAATGCTTTTGGAAAGCCATGTTTTTATTAGTTATCTGTTTTGATAGTATGTCACAGAAAGTTTTATCTTTAATTGTAGATTTCTTAAAAGGTTAGTGGAAAGATTTGCCGTATTTATATTTTGTCATTGTGAAAAATCTATCATTTTTATTTAAAATGAAGTGAGCAGCAACTAATAGCATTAGACATGATTGTTGTTAACCTCTTTAGAAATTAACATGCCACTTGGCAGAAATATAATTGGTGAGCCACAGAGGTGGTCTGTACTTAAACAGTGGGGTTAAGGAATGTCTTTTCTTCTCCTCCTCCTCCTCCTCCTTCTTCTTCTGATTCTTCTTCTTCTTTCCCTTTTTTGGTCTTTAAAGTTGGAGTTAGCTCGGGCTGTTTGAAATGATTTTCTATGACTGTGTTGTGACATTGTTTTAATTGAATGAAGCTGCAGAACTAGCATGATAAATCAACACGGAATGAATTTTAATGCAAGGCAGACGATATTAACTTGGAAATTGGTTGCAGTAGACAAAGCAGCTGCTGTGATTAATTTTTTTTTATTCTCTACTTACAGCATTTTGAGAAGGATGACCTTGACAGTTTCAATTGTGTTAGAATCCCAGTGGTATGCACTTTAACACACTTTGAGTTGTTGTTTGTTGGTTCTTGGGCAGTAGAGATTGCTTCATTTTTTAGGTTAGGAAAATTTTGTTTTGCAGATTTAATATGTTGGTTTTGACTGGTTTTAAAACATTTCTTATTTAGATAATAATTGTGAGGATTACTTAGTTGTGGTAGAAGACTATGTAATCTTAAAACTGTGGTTCTGGCAGAAAAGGTTTAATAAGTGAAAGAATAGGATGTGTCAGAAAGGGTCTTCTAAGTGTATGTTACGAAGTTTATGCCAAGCAGTTTGACAAAGAACATAAATCAAAAATAATTATGTATTACTTATTTGAAGTGCTAAGTTATCTCTGTTTATAATGTATTTTTCTAGACATTCTTTTCCATTTGTGTGTCCAGTACATGAGTTGCCTTGGAAAAGGATCTGTATAGAGCACAGCTATTACTGAGGGAGAGAAGAGCTGACAAGGACACTTATTTTAAGAAACAGTTAAGGTAACAAGTAGAGTAACAACATTTTCACAGATTTCATGAGAGCAGGGAGAGTTTCTCCTCTTCTTCCTCTTTTCTTTTTTTAAATCCCTAGCATCTCTTTTACTTTCTACCCCATAGCAGACCTTGAATAAATGTTTTAGTGAGTTGAGTTTGAAAATGAAAGCCATTTTCTTTTGTACTGAAAAAAAATACCCAAACTAAACATGAGGGAAGGTGGGATGTGCAGATTCTTGTCTCTCTTCAGGTTGTTTTGAGGGGCTGAGGGGTGTGAAGTTTTATAGAATCTGTGACTATGTAAAAAGGTAGAGTTAGGGAGGGCGCCTGGGTGGCTCAGTTGGTTAAGTGTCTGTCTTCCGCTCAGGTCATGGGATTAAGCCCCACTTCGGGCTCCCTGTTTAGCAGGGAGTCTTCTTCTCCCTCTGCCCCTCCCCCTGCTCATCCTCTCTCTCTCTCTCTCAAATAAGTAAATAAAATTTTTTTAAAAAAGAAAAAAGGTAGAGTTAGGAAGTGGCAGGTAAGTAGGAAGAGTCAACATAGGGCCAGGCCTGCAGATAGACTTGCTGTGGTGTATGCCTTATTTCTCTTCCCCAGACCCTCATTCCGATATGTTTTTACCCCATACTGCCTGAAGTTATGTTAGTTCTGGATCTGTTTAGATTAAAAGGCAAGCAACATCTTTAAAAATGCCATGGACTTCTCTGTTTTAAGGGCTAACAGAGTAATTCAGACCAGCTAGTAAATTTGGAGCTAGTAATTCAGAGCAATTCCAGTAAAATAGGACACAAGATGAAGAAACATTTGCTTGAACACATCAGAGTCCCAGGAAGATCAAGGGCAGATAATCAAGGATATAAGTCTGGCTTTTAGAAACCTTTCACTGGGTATGTTTTCTGAATCTGGAGAAGACAGCGGAGAGGCTGAACTTTGGGGGATGGAAGTTGGAATCTATGACCTATCTATATGGACTCCTCTCCACCCCCAGTCTTTGCTTGGGGCAGAGGGGTGCTGATGGGTATGAATTCTAGGAGTAAAAGTGAACCAGAATTTCTGAGGTTCTCATAGATAGTGCATGTCAACATCAAATTGTTTTAAGAAGTGATCTTGGATTGCTAGTAGTAGTAGGTCCCTGGGAAAAGTTGATGCATATCCTTTGTAGAAGAAGGTAACATCATTTTAGGACTTACATTATTTCTGTAAGCTATGTATTAAGTACAGTGTCTAGCACCCACTAGAAAATAACCCAAAACACAAGAAGATAAGATGACATTAATAAAAATCTGAAGAAACAACAAAATAATAAAAATAAATCCACAGGGACTCTAGGTGTTAGAGTTATCAGACCTAGATTTTATAAGAGCTATGCTTAGTATGTAGAAGGAGACAAAAGACAAGTTAGAGAAATATGGCAGAGAAATGGGAACTGTAAAAGAAAAATTAAACTGGAAAAATTCCTTAACTGGAATTAACAGGTTTACCACAAGATTATAGAAGCATTTGAAGAGAGAATTCGTGGACTTGGACGGTATCTCAGAAGAAAATACTCAGCATGGAGAGGCAGAGGGATAGAAAAACTGTGAAAAATGAAAGGAAAACAGTGAGAAAGTCTAACATATGTAATTGGAGTTTTAGAAAAAGAGAGAATGGCACAGAAGCAGTGTTTGAAAGGAGTGTGGCTGAGAACTTTCAAACCAAAGCAATAAAGTCAGAGATTTGGGAAACTGAATTGTAAAACAAAAGCCATTCCTAGGCACCTCATAGTAAAACTTTTGAAAACTAATGTTGAAGAAATCGTAAAAGTAGCAAACAGGAGGGAAAAGATTACCTTCAAAGGAGCCACAGTAAAGACTCATAGCTCATTTTCCAGAAGTATGACAGAGGAAAGCAGGAGACGAAATAAAGAGTCTTTAAGATGTTGAAAGAAAATAACTGTCAAACTAGAATTACATACCCATCAAAAATAAGACATTTTCAGATAAGGAAAAAATGAGAGACTGCATTACCAGAACATGTTCACCAAAGGCCATACTTAAAGATGTTTTTTAGGAAGGAGAAACGTGACCTTCTTTGGAAACCTGAAGATACAGAAAATAATAAAGAGCAATGAAAATGCTGAATGTGTGGGTAAATATAAATGTACATTATTTGTATAGGATGATTATTGAGTTAAAAATACGTATAAAATTTAGAAAAACAATGGCATATAAACTGGATGGGAGTAAATTGTGTTAAGTAGTTTGGGGTCCTTGCATTGTACGGGAAAGTGGTGAAAGTACAAAATAACATTAGTGTTTGATAATTTGGTGATGCGTGTCTAGCATAAATAAGCATGTAACTTTCAGGCTAATAGAAAGGAAAAATAAAGGGAAAAAGCATGCTCATTTCTACCCGTGTCCCTGATCCCCCCCTTCCCACAAAGAAGACAAGAAAAAAAAAAAAAAAACGACGAAGGAACACAGAGGAGGACGGGCATGTAGAAAGCACTTTAGTAAGATGGTAGATATAAATCACACACTGTAAAAGGGCTCGGTGTTCCAGTTAAAATTCAAAGATTACAAGATTGATGAAACAAACTTAGCTAGATGCTGTTTAAAGAACTCCTGTTTAAAATATAAGGATAACTAAAGATTGAAAGTAATAATTGGATCAAGAAAGATACACTTTGAAAAACAAAACAAAAATTTTTTATCTCCATGTGAATATCTATAGGCTAACTGGCAGAAGGTATTTCTGGAGATAGAGGGCCATTTCATAATGATAATGGTAAAAGGCTACAATAATGTAAAATTTGTATATATCAAATAACAGCATATAGTAAAGGCAAAATAGAACCACAAGAAGAAATAGACAAAAATAATCTTGGAAGAATTTGCATTTTTTTTGAGCACCCATGGAATATTTAGAAAAATTGACCATATGTTACACTGAAAAGTCTGAACAAACAATGCAGGATTGATATTCTGCACAGTATGTTTTCTGATTATAATGTAGAAGTTAGAAATCAATAACAAATGATTAGGCAATCTCATTTTTGAAATGAGAAAAACATTTAAATATTCAATAGCAATTAAATTATCTGATTTGAATGATAAGGGAAATACTGCATATCAAAACTTGGGGTTGCGCCTAAAACCAGTTTAGAGGAATACCTAAAGCTTTATAAGTATATATATTAGAAAAGAAGAAGGTGCGGTAAGCTAAGCATCCATTTCAGAAAGCTGAAAAAAATGTAGCAGATTAAACCCAAAAGAAGTAGAAGGAAGGAAATAATAAAGCTAAGAATAGAAATCAAATAATGACAAGAAACCACAAAAGGAAGAGAATCATTGTATCAGATGGCTCTTGTGGCGTTATAATAAGCGACCCCAATAACTTACTTAAAACAAGCATCATTTATTTAGCCTCTGCTTCTCTTCTGCAGACTGGTTGGTCCTTTAGGTCGGGTTCAGCAAAGTAGTTCTTCTGGTCTGCATCTGTAGTCACCTGTAGTTTGGCTAGGCAGCTCTATTTTTTATGAGTTGTCTGGCTGTGGGCTGGGACATTGATGGTGACTGGGTCACTTGTCTTTCATTCTCCAGTAGGTTAGTCTGAGCTTGTTTACATGGGAATAATAGGGTTCTAAGAGAGTAAATGCACCTAAGACTGAAATTTAGGCTTTTCACACGAATGTCATTCTTCCCACTATGTTGTACTGGAAAAGCAAGTCACGGTGCTGCAGCCCAGATTCGAGGGTGGAGATGAGCTACAAGTTTACGCTGCAGCGGCATAGATATCTTTAGGGGTTAATGGATAATTGTGGCCATTTTTTAAGTCATTCTACCCCAGTCAGCAAAAACAAAAGTAAATTTTTTGAAAAGACTGGAAGAGTGATAAAGAACAAGGAAGACATAGATAACCAGTCAGGAATGAAAGAGGGGACATCAAACAGATTGTGTAGATAACTGAGAAGAAAATTAGACTTAAGCTTTACATCAACAAATTTGAAAGTTTAAACAATATGGACATATTTCTAGGTAAATACAGGTTACCAAAATTGACATATGAAGGGCTAGAAAATCTGAATTAAAGAACTGAATCCATAATTAAAAACCTTGCACAGAGAAAAACTCTATTTCACCACTGATTTCTATTCAATATTTGAGGAAGAAATAACATGTCTTCTACAACCCCATCCGGAGAGTAGAAAAAGAGGGAATGTGTCTCGGCACGTTTTGAGGCCAGAATAACCTTGATGCCAAAACCCAAGAAGCATATTATGAGAAGGGAATATTACAAGCCAATTCCATTTATGAATGTAAATTTTAAAAAAATCATCAAAGTGCTAGCCAACTGAATGTAATAACTTATGAAAAGGATGATGCATCAAGATTAACTTGAGTTTGGGCGCCTGGGTGGCTCAGTCGGTTAAGTGACTGCCTTCGGCTCAGGTCATGATCCTGGAGTCCCGGGATCGAGTCCCGCATCGGGCTCCCTGCTCAGCGGGGAGTCTGCTTCTCCCTCTGACCCTCCCCTCTCTCATGTGCTCTCTCTCTCTCTCTCATTCTGTCTCAAATAAATAAATAAAATCTTTAAAAAAAAAAAAAGATTAACTTGAGTTTATTTTAGGAATATAAGGTTGTTTAACATTTGATAATTGATTGTAATCTGCACTAACAGATTTTAAAGAGAAATACTATGGTTGTCTCGATGATAAAGAAATGTGATAAATTTAAACATCCACTCATGATTAAAGAAAAAACAAAATCTTTAGCAAACTCAGGAATAAAGGGAAGTTTACTTAATCTGGTAAGGAATACCTACAGAAAGTCTACAGATTACTTTAAGCTTTATGGTCAACTGTTGAAAACTTTAATTTTGAAATCTGGAACAAGTGAAAGATGATAGACTCTCCTTTGACTTTGAACTTGAGATGTATTGGCTAGTGCCATATGGTTGGGAAGGAGAAAGGATATAGAACAGTCATTATTTGCAAGTAATAGGTTTGTTTACCTAAAGAATCCAAAAGTACCTACAGAAAAATTATGAGAATTAATAATGATGAAACAGGCTGCTGGTTATGAGGTTTATTAATACAGAACATTCAGTTACATGTTCATATACAAGAAACAAAAATGAATTAAAAAATATATACAATAGAAAAATGAACCCCCAAATATCTAGGAATAAGTCTAACAAAAATGAATAAAGTCACAATAAAAAAGCCTTATATTCTTGATAGATATTAAAGCAGACCTGATCAAAGAAAGAAATTATACTGTGCTCATGCTTTTGAAGCCTCTGTTGTAATATCTCAGTTAAAATTACCACCAGTATTATTTCAGAAATTGACCAGCTGGTTTTAAAATCTGTACAGAAACAAAGGGAATGAATATATGAGACATTCTTGAGTAAGAGCAAGGTAGAATAACTTGGTATACTGCATATCAAGATTTATTATAAAGTTACAATAATTAATTCAGTGTGATATTAAAGCAAGGATAAGCAAATAGATTAATGTAATAAAATAGAGAATTCAGAAATAGACCCAAGCATATATAGGTGTTATTTATGACAATAATGGCACCCTAGAGTAATTGGAAAAGGATAGTGTTTTCAATAAAATATGCTAGGACAGTTGGGTGTCCATGTGAGGGAAAGAGAAAAAGCTGTACCATTACAGACATTAATTCCTGGTATACTGTGGGTATAAATGCGAGAGAACAATATAAAGCTTCTAAAAGTTAATACAGAACGATATCTTTTCATGATCTTGGGATAGGGAAAGACCCCACTAACCATGAAGAGAAGACTGATAACTTGAGCTACATTAAAATTAATTCAGTCCAATTAAATTCAGTTACACAACACCATTAAAGAACTAGGAGGCACTGGGCGCCCGCGTGGCTCAAGCAGTTAAGCATCTGCCGTCCGCTCTGGTCATGGTCTCGGGGTGCTGGGATCAGGCTCTCTGCTCAGTGGGGAGTCTGCTTCTCCCTCCCCATCTCCCTTTGTGCGCACACTCATTCTCTTTCTCTTAAATAAATAAATAAATAATCTTAAAAAAAAAAAAAAACTAGGAGGCAAGCCACAGGATGGGAAAAGGTATTTGGTACACCTGTAACCACAAAGTAGAACTCACTTAGGAAACCACTAACACAATAAAAAATAGTCTAGAAACTTCAGGAGTGCTTCGAGAAAAGTATAGGTCTGAATGGCCAATAAACCTGAAAAAATGACGAATTTTATTAGTAATGAGGAGAACGCTAATTCAGACATTCAGCAAGTGCATCAGAATGGCTAAAATAAGAAGCATTGTTAAGAAGTGCTGGAGAGGAAGTTGGATCAAAACAAATTCTTCTCTTCTTTGGGGACTTAATAAATGCATACAGCCGTTTTAGAAAATAGTTCAGCACTATCTACAAAGGAGTCTTTTTGGATATTATCTTCTTTACCAAGAGTCTTTTCCCTCAAGGAGTGGTCCCTTGTCCTCTTTATTTTGTACTGTCTCTTTCATGTTAGCCTTCTCAAGTCTTTGGTGAACCTGCTTTGTCTATTCATATTTCAGTATGAAGCACTGAACATTTGAATTATGAACTTACATGTTTATGTACTGGGCTCACCCACTCACTGCAAGCTTCAGTTTGAGGTAATCATCTGAAGTGTCAGCTTTGAGAAGGTAGCCAAATGCTCTTTATGGAGACAGAAACTTAAGCCTGTTACCTGCAAGTTAGATCCCTGTTTGTTGGTGTTCTGTATACCATTTCCACCTTTTTTTTCTGGTTTTCTACAGAGCTCTGTGAGTGTCAGGTTTCTCTGGAGTTCTCTAGGACAAATTTGCTATGGACCATATCCCCTTATATGGACATTCTAAGCTGGATATTTGATTGAAGGCCTGAGGTTTCCTAAAGTGAATTTGTAGTGGACTTGGTAGGCTATTAATTATCCACTACATGTGCCAGACCTTGTACTGAACCTTTTAAATGTATTGTGCTGTACATACATACACTCCTCAGTACACCTCTGCCACATAGTATCATCTCCATTGTATAATTGAGGCTTATTTGATGTGACTTTCAAATTCCTAATTATTATTCAGTATTGGAGCTTGGATACCAGTTGGGATCTGTGTGCTTTAAAAGTTTTTTAAACACTTAGGGCGCCTCGGTGGCTCAGTTGGTTAAGCGACTGCCTTCAGCTCAGGTCATGATCCTGGAGTTCCTGGATCGAGTCCTGCATCGGGCTCCCTAATAGGCAGGGAGTCTGTTTCTCCCTCTGACCCTCCCCAATCTCTCTCATTCTCTCTCTCTCAAATAAATAAATAAAATCTTTAAAAAAAAAAAAAGTTTTTTAAACACTTAATAGTAGTATAGTTCTTGAGTTTATTCAAATTGGAGATGTAGAAAAGGGATTCTGGGTTGGAAGCAAGTGCATTGTTAACATGGGTGATGGCAGGGATTTAGGTTGATTAAAGAAGTAGAAAAATACTATATGCCAAGGAACGAGGCAAGGATAAGGGGTTCTATCTTGGCGTTTTGGCTAAGATCAAGTGTAGTATCTGTTCTTACCAGTTTTATTTGACTATAAGGCAAATTTCAGAATTGGGGATCTTGTAGAGCTAGATCAAGTGCTTATAGGATCAGTCTATGAGTTTTGGGGTGGACAGATCCCCTGAGGGAAGGGTGCTTTCTCCCAGCTAGACATGTGTATTATCGATCTTTGATTTGCCTATCACTTGTAGGATGTGGAAATACTGGTGAACAGCTTAGTGAGGGAAAGTAAAAAGCTGTTGGGAGTACAGAAGATTGGAGAAATGCCTTAGCTTCTTAAGCCCTTAAAGCAGTGAATGCTAGCATATTACTTTTATGTAATGATATGCTAGTAGTAGGATTAATTGCAAGAAAAAAGTAGGAAGCTGTAAATATATGAATCGGTACCTATTTGAATAAATAAAAACCACCGTGGCTTTTTGTGGAATTGATGGTAAATACTCATTTTTTTTGTCTTTTGTGCAGTTGACCTGTGAATGAGGAAATTTTACTTTTCAGTATTCAGAGTCAGTCTGTGCTTCCTGTTGGCCTTTGTATTAGAAGCTTCTGTTGAGGGATGGTAGTTACTTACACAATTATTTTTATCACTGTCCTACTCATGGAAAGAATTAAGGCTCCTTGCAAAACTAGTGGTATAAGTTAAAGTTAGAAATGGAAAAAAAGGAAGAAAAATAAGGTACAGATATAAAATTGTGCAAAAAATAATATGCTCTTAAGACTGAAATACTTAGTATAGGGTGGAATCCAAATTTGGCCATTGGTGTTATGGAAGCCAACAAAAAACTACAATTCTCTCTGAATAGTTGCTTTGGAGAAAATATTTTCTTGTTAGATAAATGAGACAGGAATTTTTCCCAAGGATCCCTGTAAAAAATGCAATTACTATTTAACATAATGAACAATTCCCTGTACGCTGACATTAGAGTTTTGTAGAAGGGATTTGTTTTGGGTGGCATCTAAGATTTTTGTCAAACTCTTTAATATACTGGTTTATTCTGGTTTATACATGTTGATGGACAGTTCAGTATAGTACCTGTTTTATGTAGATAGTGTTGTTCTAATTCATAATTTGTGTTAATACATATAAAACTTCCATGCTGAACAATGAGCTCTTGTAATTACACCCTCAAACTGGGCTAGAAATTCATAAGTACTCTAAGATTTATTAAAAAATATTTAACTTGACAAAGTAAAAATACATTTTAAAATAATTTTAAGAGCTATAAATTCAAGCAAGTGAATAATATATAGTGACTTTTTTTTTTCCCCAGTTTAATTTTGTTGGGAGAATCCTTGGACCTAGAGGACTTACTGCTAAACAGCTTGAAGCAGAAACAGGATGTAAAATAATGGTCCGAGGCAAAGGCTCGATGAGGGATAAAAAGAAGGTAAGTCCTTGAACTTGGGGGCAAGTCTTGATGTGAATAATTTACTTATACTTTTGCATTCTAATAATAAAATATCCATATCTTTTGTGCATAAAGCACTATACATTAATTCATATCTGAAACTTTTGAACTTTTTTAAGGTGTTGTCATGATTTTTTTCTTGTTGATTTTCATGAGTTTTAGCCAACCTAAGGTATCACTCAGTCCATCATGTTAACTTATTTTGGTATTTATAGTTGAGAAGCTGCCACTTTGGAAACTAGTCACACTATAATGTATATATAAAGGTATGTCATTAAAAGTTTTAAAAATCTAAAATGTTTCCGTTGATGAGATTTAAATGAAAGTGATCAAGTGAATAGCTTTAGCTGTGTGTCAGATAACTGGGAGAGCTATTAAACAGAAAAAGAAAGCTATAACTAGCCATATGATACTCATCTTCGATTTCACCAACATTTTGTGTTGATTGTAAGTTTATTAGACATTTTACTTTATATTGTTCCTGTTTTCTGTTTATTTCTCCTGCCACTTATTGTTCTTCTAGTTTAATTAATAAATACCTAACTATCTACTTTAAATACTGTTTTTAGGAAGGGTTTATTTGCCTAGTTTCCTGTTATCCAATGATACTGTTAGGCAGGATATTTTAGAATGTGTATCTGTGTAAAACAGTGTTCGACTGATTTAAAAAAAAAATAACCTTTTTAAAAAAATTCCACATATAAATGAAATCACATGGTATTTATCTTTGACTCATTTCACTTAGCAAATACCCTCTAGGTCCATTCACCCCTGAAACTAATGTAACACTGTGTAAGAATTATACTTCAATTTAAAAGAAGAAAAACCTAGATTTGATTGCCAAATATTAAACGTACTGTCAGGGAGGGTATTATTTTTTTTAATACATTGCCTTGAAAGGGCTATCAAGTAATAGACCTGTGGTCAGCTTACATTGGAGTGTGTGCGTTGAATCACTTTGTGGAGTTTATGGAACAAACATTAGGTCTACAAAGTATTCTGACTTCATTCTGATGTGCTTCTTTTCTGACCTTCCACCTCATTTCATTTACACTCTCCCACCACCTGACTGGATTGCAGTCATTTTCTCACCTTGCAGACAAATGATGACTTTGTAGCTGCAAAATTGGATGTGCGTGGGGAGGGGGCATCCCCAATAATATTGATTATCTTTAAATCTTATTATAACCTGTTCTTGTCAGCTGAGTTTAAAGATATTTTGAGGCTATGTGAGTTCTCCTTCAGCAAATTTAAATATTGTATTTAAAACATTTTTTTATTAGAATCTTAAAACACTTAAGCATTTTCTGAATTAGCTAAGTGGCAGTCTTATATTGGCATGCAGTTTTGGTTCCCGTTTCCACTTAATAGTTGTATTGGCATTAAGCAATTTAAGAGCCATAGAAAAATGAAGTTGACAATTGATGGACAAATAAATCTTTACCTTAAGATTAGTGTATCCATCAATTAAACAGTTATTCTATAAATCAGTGAAAAAACATGTTTTCCCCTCTCCTCAGCCTCTGTTAATTCTGTAGTAATGGCGCTCCCCTTCTCCACTCACACACTCAGAGGCATCAAGGATTAGAGCTTGGAACTTGTGTAATGAGACATCATGAATTTTTTTTTTTTTTTGGATTGGGGTTGAAATTTTAGCCTGAAGAACATATCCTGCTGTCTTTGGCAGAAGAACGAAATAGAACAGTGAGCTTTGTGACCACATTGTTTAGGTTTGAATCTTGGTTCTGTCACTTAGCAGCTTTGTGACATTGGACAAATTACTTATCCTTCTGCTTTATAAAAATGGGAGTAGTAATAAGGTGATTGTGAAGATTAAATTAGTTATAAAGCCCTTAGAACAGTGCTTTGGATCATAGTAAGTGATAGGTTAATGTTAATCATTGTTCCTAATAAATTTTATCTTTATATTATTACAGTCGTGCCCTTTATTCACAGGTGGGGGGGGCGTTCTAAGACCCCTGGTTGCCTGAAAATGCAGATAGTACTGAACCCTGTATATGCTATGCATTTTCCTATACGTACATACTTCTGATAAGTTTAACATATAAATTAGGCACCGTAAGAGATTAACAGCAATAATTAGTAATAGAACAATTATAACAATATATTGTAGTAAGTCATGTGAATGTGGTCTCTCTCTCATAGTATCTTAATATACTGTACTGACCCTGGTGATGATACCAGATGGTAAAATGCCTACATGATGAGATGAAGTGAGATGAATGATAGAGACTGTGACATTAGGCTACTATTGACTTGAGGAGGAGTTAGAAGGAGGATCATCTCCTTCCTGACTTAGGTTGACCATGGGTAACTGAAATTGCAGAAAGCAAAGCTGCAGATGAGGGGGGCCGACTGTAATTGGATAGTTAGTATATTTTATGTTTAAACTCTTATGTTGCATCAAGGTGGGGGGACTGCTACTGTTTTTTTTTTTTTAAGTTTTGGAGAATACTTTGTTGTTTTATGACCTTTGAATATCCCATATTCTCATTGCTTTTCTGTTTTCTCTGGTGGTTGGTGCATCCATATTCTGTCTTGTCCACTTTGTTCTTAACCACAAATAGAAGCAGTTTACGTTTTCTTTTTATTTTTAATTTGTACTGTTGGCTACCAAAATAAAACAAACTTATAGATTATACATAATGCAAGAATAACAGTAAGACACCAGAAAAATTTGGCCACAGATGATATCTTTAGTTTTATTAAAATGCTACAGATGAACATACTTTAGGCATATCAAATTAGTTTGAAAGAAAATTAGGTAAAGATCAAAGTCATTCTAACTAATTTGGTATGTATCAACCATACTATTGATATTATGGTATATGGAGTCTGTGAAGAATTGTGCACGTATTTTTAGTACCTGGGGTGTCTTCTATAATTTTAATGTAAATCTACACATAATTAATTGTTAACCAAGTCATTTTGGTTAATGCTGTAGTTACTCTATTCATTGAGTTCTTAAAAATGTTAATGAAAGTAAAGTCAAATCGAAAGTGCTGTCAATTGTTATTTGACAGTTATTTTGGTAAAGAACTTGACAAGCAGATGGAGACAAAAGAAGTATTGATGAGATAATTCTTAGTACTAGGCTGATTTAGGTGTATTTCAGGTGTTTCAGAGGAAAAGCCAGTTGGATTTAAGCTTTTCTGCAGAGCTGTCAATTTTTGTGAAAGCTGAGAAAGCTAGAAAATCTTAATTTACTGTTGCCTAAAATATGATGGAAAATGCTGTTTGCTGATCTGCATCCTTCACTAGCCTGGTAAACTTAGTGAAGGCAAAGCATGTCTGTTTTATGGAGCATTTCCCTGGTGTTTGATGAGTACCTGGCACAGAGTAGGATCTGAAAAAAAAAATCTGAAAAAGGAATGAATGTTTAGGTAATAAATGAAAGGCATAGATGCCTCCCCCCCACATCCCCATGCAAAAGTTTGTAAATAGAGGAAATTATAAACCTGATGTGCTTTTAATTCTTTGGGCAAGAGAAGCAGTACCATATTATTCTAAGCTGTTGGTTTTAAGCAAGGGAGTGAAAATGCCGCTTTAATTTTTATTCTGTTGGAGTGGTATTACTTCAGAGTTATTGGTGGGCATAAGAGCATCGATTTTTGTGTATAAGTGTCAGTGGAATGGTACTGGGTAAACTTCATGGAACCAAAGAGCAGGAGCTGTAGTCAGATTTTATGAGAGACTATGACCAAAGCTTGGAAAGCTTCTTTGTTTCAGCCAGTACTTATCTGGAGCAGGCTAACTATCCCTCTGTCTCTGATTAAGTATATGGTACCATGGTGTCAGCAAGTGGAAACCAGTAGTTTTATGGATAGTTCTTTTTAATTTTTTTAAAAAATTTATTTATTTATGAGAGAGAGAGGGAGGGAGGAGTGTGGGGAAGAGGGGTGGGGGAGAGGGAGAGAGAAACTCAAGCAACTCCTGGCAGAACGCAGAACCCAACGCGGGGCTCGATCTCAGGACCTGGAGATCAGACCTTAGCCAAAACCAAGAGTTGGATGCTCAGCTAACTGAGCCACCCAGGTGCCTCTTTATGGATCGTTCTTGTGATTCATAGAGTGTGTACTTTGTATCCAGCATTATTCTAGGTATTTTACATGCATTTGTTTTAGGTTTTTTTCCCCGTATCTTGTAAGTTTATTATTTTTTTATCATTTTATTTTTTTATAGTGTTATATTAGTTTCAGGTGTACAGTATAGTGATTCAGTAATTCCATACATCGCCCGTTGCTCATCACAACAAATGCACCCCCTAATCCCTTTCACCTATTTAACCCAACCCCCCACCCCTCTCTTCTTTTTTATGTCTAAATGATATTTCATTATATATACATACCACATCTTATTTTATCCATTCATCAGTCAGTGGACCCTTGGGCTGGTTCCATATCTTGGGTATTGTAACTAATGCTGCTACAAACATAGGGGGGCATGAATCCCTTTGTATTAGTGTTTTTGTATTGTTTGGGTAATACCCATAGTGTGATTGCTGGATGGTAGGGTAGTTCTATTTTTAACTTTATGAGGAACCTCCTTACTGTTTTCTACAGTGGCTGCACCAGTTTGCATTCCCACCAACAGTGCAAGAGGGTTCCTTTTTCTCCACATCCTTGCCAACACCTGTTGTTTCTTGTGTTGTTAATTTTATCCATTCTGACAGGTGTGAGGTAATCTGAGTTTTATTATTCCTATTTTGTAGGTGAGGAAATTGAGCCTCAGGAGGTTGAGTAATGTGACCAAAGGTCACATACCAGAAAGTAGCAGTCCAAATTCAACCTACAGCCTGTACTCTATCCTGTGGTATACTACTTCCTACCTAAGAACCATTTCTGAGAGCGATAGCAACTTCAGAAATATTAGAACTTGAATATTGAGTAGTTTTAAACTTTGCCTATGAAGTCAACATGAATATATTTTGTGAAACTTCTCTAAAGTTTTTAGTTTTTTCCTCAGGGATAATATATTTTGAAGTTTTGTTTTTATGTGTCATTCCCTGGATTTTCAGAAATCCTCCTTTAGGAAGGATTTAATCCCATTTTCTTGATAGAAAACTATATAGTTGAGCATAGAAATTCTAGAGAAGTAATTTTTGGAAAAGAAAATGATTTTTGGTAGTTTTTCAACTGTTGTAGCAGAGGGCTACAGGGGTCAGGTGGAGAGCTCTGGGAAAAATCTCTGCATGCTAGAGGGAATGGGTTCATCTTCAAAAAACAGAGGTGGCAGTCAGCTGGTTTCCACTGTAGCAGATGAATACATGTAAGTCATTAAAACAGAAGAGTGTTTCATGCATAAATTAGATACTTGATAATATTGTGGAGTGATAGTTATTAAAGTAGTAAATGAAGTTCACCTTTGGGAGTCTTTGTGAGTGGTGTTGTAGGGGACATTCTTGGGGATTTGTCTCTTCAACATCCATTAGCTCTTCTCTGAGAGTTCCCCTGTCATAAATAAGTGGGGACTAAGTATCCATGCTTGTGTTTCTGCTTCCCACTCCGCCCCCCAGCCAAAAATGTTGACGAGTGAAATGTCTACAGTTGATCAAAGCCAGGCTAGTTAAAATGTTGTATCTTCTGGAAATTTCCATTGAGATTTAGTAATTTTACTTAGAGCTCTTTGCTTGAAATGAGGGGATATGCACTTAAGGGATCAGATGGCCCTTCTAGGGCTGCTAATAACTATGGCCAGATGGTATCAACTGCTTTCACAATCTGTGCAATGTCTGATTCAGACCATGCAATAACCTCAAAAGATCGTTTTACTCTTCTAACAGGATTGGAGGCTTAAAGAGGTGATGTAACTTATCCAGTCCCCCATTTCTAACTGACAACAGTAAATATAAATGCAGATCTCATTGAACATTCAAATTGAACTATGCAAATCATTCTCATCAGAATATGGGCTTTGAATTTAAAACCTGATCAATCTGTAATAAGTTTTTTATTTTATTTTTATGAGGATATACAGTGTTTTGTGGAACATGATTTATGAAACGTTATTAGAGAGGCATATTGTATGATTGCAGACAGAATTTCATAACATTTTTACATCTTTTCTTATACATTACAAATTTTTCTTATCTCTTAAGTCCTGTTACTTCATTTCTTATGGTTAATATATATCTTAATTACTTCGTTAATATATATTTTTGGAAAAGTTCAAGAATACAGATAGTCCGGAAAAAAATTAAAGGCACCACCTGTTCTGTCACTCTACAGCCTACCTTTGTTGACAGTTTTCGCCTGTCTTCTTACAGATTGTTCTTCTTACAGTTACATATACATTCACATGTGTTATAGAACATGGATAATATTAGATATGATGCTTTATAATTAGCATTTTCTTCTGCAACTCTGTATCCTGTTCTGTGTCAGTTCACTAAATAATTGAGCTTTATAATGTCTAAGACTTTGTGCTGGGTCATAGGAAGACACTTACAAAGGATGCTTCACGGCAATATTGACAGCAACATGCAAAGATTAATTTTCTTGAGTTTGTTGGGGAGTTGCTTAGACTTTCATTCTTATGGAAGATGTTACTGCTGTCTCAACACTTTGAAAGAGATCAAATTAATACAGTTTTTTTTGGTTGACATCGTAAGGTGGCTATAATGGACAGTGACATAACATCAAGTACAAGCATGGTTCATACAGCCTGTTTTAATGATCTTGTTGAACACTTAGCTTTCTGACATCCTTCAGCTTTAGCATAGGTACAGTTTATTCTTTCAAACTTTTCATCATGGCTAATTTTTTTTTAATTTATTATGTTCAATTAGTTTTTGATGGCAGTGTTCCAACGATTTCACCAGTTGCGTACAACAACCAGTGCTCATCATATCACGTGCCCTCCTTAATACCCATCATGGCTAATTTTAAATAACAGTAATCCATCACCCAGCATCAGCATTGCCTGTCTCCTTCCAAGTATGCCCTCACTCCTCCGTGGCTCTTAATCCCTCTTCTGCATGCCACATGATTTGGGGAGCACATTCCATACATAATTTCCTCTGTAAATATTTTATGATGTTTTTCTAAAATAACCGGGCTCTTTAATGCTATCATGTTTATGCATTTTTATCACCCCAAATTTTCTTTGTTCTCAGATATCTAGTCAGTGTTCATAGTTCCCCTCTTGTATCATAAATGTGTTTTTAAAATACTTTTTTTTTTTTTTTAAGATTTTATTTATTTATTTGAAACAGAGAGAATGAGAGACAGAGAGCATGAGAGGGAGGAGGGTCAGAGGGAGAAGCAGACTCCCTGCCGAGCAGGGAGCCCGATGCGGGACTCAATCCCGGGACTCCAGGATCATGACCTGAGCCGAAGGCAGTCGCTTAACCAACTGAGCCACCCAGGCGCCCTAAAATATTTTGTTTGAATGACATCCAAGTGAGGGCTGTATACACTGCAGTTAATTGATAGATTGCTTAAGCCCTTCCGTCCCTCAGCTCCATTTCTCCTTACATTTTATTTGTCAAGGGACTGAGTTATTTATCCTAAATAATTACTGTGGATTTTGCTGATTTCATGGTGGTGGTTAACACTGATCTCTGTCCTCTATATTTTTTGGTAAGTGAGAAAGGTTTAATCAGATTCAGATCTCCTGCTCTCCCTTCCTCATTTCCTTTCTTCTTTTTGAAAGAATATTTCACAAGTAGTGTGGTGATGGTAGGTTTTTTTAGGTCTTTTATTTCAGTAGGAGTTGCAAAATGGTTATATCCTGTTTCTTCATTAATATTAGCTAGATTTACTTTTTATAGGAAAGGCTAGATAAATGCTCACTTCTTTATTTACTAGTTTAAAAATGGTTGGTTCCTAGGAATCCTTTAAAGGTAAAAAATAGTTTTGTTTTTTTTCCTTTTTGAATATCATTATGAATGCATGTCAGCTGTTTGGATGTTGCAGTTCATTGCAGATAGTGTTTTTAAAGATCCTGTTGTTCGGCCATTGGGGGCCTCCTCAAGTTCACTTCCAAGTCCTTCTGACACTGCCCCAGTGGTTGGGGCTAGTAACTTTGCTTTCTAGTGTGGTATGATAGTCCAATGTCAGCTTAGAAAATTTCCTCCCCAGACTTGGAATCAGCCATTTCTTTAAGGAATCCTAGTTACTTTTTTTAATTTTTTTATTTTTTATTTATTTGCGAGAGAGAGAATGAGAGACAGAGAGCATGAGAGGGAGGAGGGTCAGAGGGAGAAGCAGACTCCCTGCTGAGCAGGGAGCCTGATGTGGGACTCGATCCCGGGACTCCAGGATCATGACCTGAGCCGAAGGCAGTCGCTTAACCAACTGAGCCACCCAGGCGCCCAATCGTAGTTACTTTTAGTGAAAAAGAGTAAGTAGAGATTGCCTTCTGGACTTAAGTGATACTCATTATTTATAGACCTTTTCAGGACAGTTAGGCGATACATACATACATACACACACACATTCAGGAATATAGATGTATACAAGTTCATTCTCATTCAAAATCAGGGCTACAGTATTTTATTTAATTGATCTTATATATCTATTTTCTTTCCCACTGAAAAATCCTGGTTCCTAAAGACACAAAATAATGACTCATTTGCTTTATTCTAAAATATATAGAAGTCTCAGAATAACAGTACAAACACTACTATCAACAACATAGTGGAAACAGTTTTTCCGCAGTTCATATTGTTTTTAGAGTATATCCCACCAGAGATTGAAATTCTTTCTTTTAAAACACTCAATAATTTCTGAGTGTATAACAGGTACATCATTATATGGGTCTACATTTAAGCTCATTTGCACTTGGTTTTCTAATTTTAATAGTTGCTTCAGTTATTTTTCTGTTACTTGTAAAATATTTACATGGTTCAAAGTCAAATATATAAGTAGGGCATTTTCAGAGAATCTGGTTCTTATCCTTGTTGCCTGTATGTATTCCCGCTTCTTGCTATTCAGGTAAATTTTTTATATTTGTTTCCAGGTTATCCTTATATTTCTTTTTTTGACACAAACAGTTACATAAGTATGACAGTTGTGTATGCCTGTGTGTGTAATTTCTCAGTTTTCATAGGTAGTTATATACACATTACACACTTTTCTACACCTTACTTTTTTTTAATTTAACAGTATATTGTTGAGATCACTTTGTAGGGGTATATTGGCCTTTTAATATCTTTATCATATTCCATTATGTGGAGTATACCATAACTTACTCCAACATTCTCCTATTAATGGGCATTTAGATTGCCTCTAGGCTTTTTTTTTTCAAGATTTATTTATTTTTTCTTTAATTTTTTTTAAAGATTTTATTTATTTGACAGAGGGAGAGCACAAGCAGGGGGAGTCACTGAGCAAGGAGCCCGATGTAGGGCTCAATCCCAAGACCCTGGGATCATGACCTGAGCCCGATGCGGGGCTCAATCCCAAGACCCTGGGATCGTGACCTGAGCCGAAGGCAGACACTTAACCGACTGAGCCACCCAGGTGCCCCTATTTATTTATTTTAGAGAGAGAGAGTGCGAGCATGCGAGCATGAGTGGGGGAAGGGGTGGAGGGAGATGGAGAGAGAATCCTCAGGCAGACTCCCTACTGAGCAAGGAGCTGGACATGGGGCTCTGTTCCAGGACCCTGAGATCATGACCTGACCTGAAGTCAAGAGTTGGCCTCTTAACCCACTGAGCCACCCAGGTGGCCCTGCTCCTAGGCTTTTGCTGTTACACATAGGGAGAGTGCGGTATTGAAAAGCTTTTATATACATTTTTACGTGGCCTCATTAGTTTACCTTCAGGATAGAGTTCTAGAAGTGGTATCACATTATGTAATTTTGCTAGCTAGTGCTGAATTTCTCTCTAGGGGTTGTTTTCATTTTGCATTATCACCAACATCTGTGAGAGTTCCAGTTTCCCCAAAGATTCACCAGCAGTCTTAAACTTTTATACAGAAAGATTGAACATCTGTTAAAGGCACTTTTAAAGAAACTATTCTATATGTGTGTGTGCGCTTGTGTGTAAAAGGTCATTGCTGTTATGAGCAATGCAACCCTCTATGGTTTCCCAATTAGTCATTTCTTTGCAATATATTTCTTATGTTCCCATCCAGACCATTTATAAATAATTATTAGACATAGTTGAAATAGTGTAACTGGTCTTTAGGTACATTGTAATTGTAACAAACTTCTGTTTGTGCCTGAGAAATTAATTACTGTTTAAAATGTTTTCAAGAGGAAAAGTGCTGTGATTTTCTGTTAGTTTACATGGCCTTTCTCAGCTAGGGTTCCTCTTCTGAACCACAGACCATAAAAATTGTTCAGTTTTACCTAGAGTGATTCATAACAAGTATCATTACAGATGTGTAGGAGAGAAGTTAATTATATATAATTTATGCTTGGGCCCGGCATTAAAACTTGATTCTCTTGTGGAGTCCTTAGTTGGGAAAGGCTATTTAATCCCTGCAAGGAATGGTTTTTTCCTCTCTACTTTATATCCCTGCCTTACTCCCCCCACTCACCCACTCCCTCTTATTGGTACCTTTGACCTGATGCGTTTGAAAGTAGGAACTTTTACAGATTCTCTCTTAATCTTAAAAATCTTATAAATTGTATACTTATAAAGTTTCGTGAATCTGATTTGAATAATAGTATTTAACTATGAAAACAGATCACTTGCTTTAAAAGAATAATTGTGAAAATTATAGTATTAGGTAATCTGGTTTGGAAGGAACCTTATTAAAGCCATGAAGTCCAACCACCCTTGTGATGTTTAATTCTGTGATACTTTATTCCTATATTGCAAATGATTGTTACTCAATTTTGGTACCTTCTTTCATAGTTAATTTAATGCCTTCTCAGGCAGCAAGTATTTTTCAGTGCTTACGATTTTTGTCTTCAAGGAGCTTTCATCTGTGGAAGACTGATGTATTAACAGTGAATTAATACACAGTGTGGTAAACGCTCCTGTAGATGTTATACATTGTGCTGTGGGAAGTCAAGGAAGTATGTAATGAGTTCTGTTGCATGTTGAAGGTTTTAGGAAAAGCTAGAGAGCATTGGACTACAGCAGGAATTTACAAGACAGTTGAGAAGAATGGTATTCTGGATACCAGTAGGATCAACCTGTGTATGTTGTCACGCTAATACTTGGCCTGTTGCAGTGGAAGTTACAAGGTGGTATGATGGGGAAGGCAGTGTAGATATTGGAGACAAGACTGAGATCTGAGGATAGAAGGACTTGAATACTAAACCTTTTTTTTTTTTTGAAAGCAGTGCATTGGTGCTCATGTTTTTAAGGTAAGAAGTTTTATGTTAATTGTTCTGAAAAAGATAACTGGGCAGTAGTAGAAGGGATAGGTGGAAGGGAGAAGTGTCCTAAGGCCAAAAACAAATGACCAAGTTTGTTAGAAAGTTCTTCCTTGTGTTGAGATTAATCAGTATCTTTGAAACTTAGATCCTCTGATCTTAAATCTACTTTGAATTCAAAACAAATACAATCTCTTAAACCTTGGAGCCTTTGACATAATTATATGGTAGTACTTAATGTCTTGAAAGTGTGCTGTTCTAGCTATAAACTAATTCCCTAGTAACTGCAGTCCTTTTTTTTTAATGTTACGGGCTTTGGTCTTGAATTCAACCTTAAGGTGGTTGATAGGTTTCTTTTTAAAAAGAAAGGAAGACTTGCCTTTCTGAAGAGTTGAATTAGTGCTTTTCAAATAATCTGTAAAAGACCATTACAGAACAATTCTAATCCATTGGAGACCAATCCTTTTATAAACTATAATGAAATTATCAGAAAAATGGAATTTGAAAAAGACAGATTCAGTCCTGTTTAGAACTTTCTATATCAACAGATAAAATTATCCAGTTGGAATGCTGTAAAAGTTTCTAAACTCACTTGATTTCTATACTTGCAGGCTATATTTCCCAGCCGCACCCGTTTAAATACCAGCTTATGACTTGATCTACTGGTTTACAGAACTGTAAACTAGCTTCATGGTGTTCTCTCCCTCTCTACTTTGTTCTTCTTACTCTCAGTTTTGCTTTGTTTTTAAAATAAAATTCATTTTAGAATATTAATTTTGTTTATTATGGACTCAAGTGGCTTAGCCTTATTTTAAGATAGAAAAGTATAAAACAGTGCATTAAAAATTAGATGTTTATTTCAGATTGGATAGTATCTCAAGACACTATTACAAAATAGAGCCACCGTTTTGCCACATTGATTATTAAGAAAGATTGAGAGGATTTGAAATAAAAATTCTATTTAAGGTACAGTTATTAAAATTGGTGAGGCACTCTTTGAGGAGTAAAAAGATGGATCCAATGAGAATAAACCTTTGTTTTCATTAATAAAGTAACACATTAAGTAACCTGTAAAACTTAAGCTAATTACTTGCCATAGATCTAATACCAAGATGAATTAATTGTCCATGTCTAATGAAATGAGATACGAGTTTCAGTGAAAAGGGAGAGTCCATTTTATCACTAGATGCTGTTAATGAGCCTTTTAAAATTAAGTCTTGATTGGATTGCAGTCAATTTAGTTAAAGAATATTTGAGCACCTTGTAGTTGTGTTGTACATAACAGATTTTCTTTTGAGAGGATTCAGTCTGTGTTGTGTTGACGGAATTAGTAGTGGAATGTTGCTTATGTGTATATAATGCTGCATCAGTTGGCTTTCTTTTTCAAAATCCTTTATAACAGACTGGAAAATTTTTTCTGTCATATTAACAACAAATTATTAGGCAGTTTCATAAGCCTAGTGAGCCATCCTGTTCTGTCCTACTAGTTTTATTTTTCTATTTAACTCCAGTTATGAATCATTGGTAATGATTCACAGAAATTATATTGTTACTCTTTTGATTTTAAAACATGTCAACTTTTATGTATAATTGTTAACTCTTTTGCTTTTAAAGACAGGTGTAATTGTTTTGTGAGTTTGGGTCTTTTTTGGTTATAATTTGTTATACCAGGTCAATATCACAGCCTGTGGGTCCAAAAAATTAAAACCGAATCTCAGGTTATTGAAATAACTTTTATTTTGTGAGTTATTTTTTACTTAGAAGAGAGTAAATAGAAATTATAGCAGATAGGCATGTTTTATAAAGGTGTTCATAAGTTTTTTAACATAAGTTTTTGCTGAATTCAAATACCTATAAAGTATGCTACATACAGAGGACTAATCATTTCATATTGAAAAGGGTTTTAACAATATGTAAAGAAAGTTTTGTATAATTTCATCTTTGTAACTAATAAGATTAATTTTTGCCTAGTAACTTGTGTTCATTTAAATTATGAGATTATGGAATGTTAAGAAACAATTGGAAGTATCCTTATACTTGAGTATGTATAATACGATCAAGCTGTTGCATCAAAGTGTTTTAAGATATTTAAAACTTAAAAGAGGTCACAACTTTAAAAGAAGTCACAAGTAGTAAAAGCAAATGCTTAAGCTTATCTATTGCAAAATAATTTTTTTTCTTGATTATGAAAGCCTTTCATGTTTAGTATGGAAATTATTAGACAGTTTTTTTTTAAACCATAATCTTTTCCATTTGGAGGCAGGTGTTACATTTATATGTTGGTGCATATTTTGAGACCATATGTTTTTGTAAACTGATACATTTTACTTAAGAATATTATATCTGTTTATGCCCATAAAAACTCATGTACATGTTAAAAAATGAATTGTTTTTTACTATGAAAATGTTGTGAAGAACATCTGCACGTATTATTAGGATGAATTTATAGAAGTATAATTGACTGTTCGAAAATGTATTACCAAAATTGCCTTTTAAAGCTACTACTTGAAATTATAAACAGTCTCAACAGGAAGTGAAAATGTTTTGTAATGAATCGTCTCTAAAATTGGTATACCAGTTTTTTAAGGGGACAAAAATATACTCTGTATTGATTCGCATATTTTTGGTTAGCGAGGTTAAATCTGTTACTATATATTTATTTGGACTTTAATATTCACTTTTGTATTGCCTGTCATTGCTACCACCCCAAACCACTATTTTGTGTTTTCTTTTAATTATCACTTTGAAAAAATACAAATTTATACCTAAACAATGGGTCCTGTATACCCCTTACCTAGATTTGCCAGATTTATTAACATTTTGTACATGTTTGTGCACATATGTGTTCTCTTCCTGTGTTTATATATGTATATGTAGATTCATTAACTTAGATACATAGTGAATGCTCATTATTTTCTAATTGTGTACTTGTGAATTCGCCTATTTGCTAAGGTTTATTAGTAATTAATACTCGTGGCACTTTCAGTTATTCATGGACATGCTCAGAGCAGCAAAAAAAAAAAAAAAAAGAATTGTGGGTCATCCAGTGCTCTTGTTCCCAGCTGAAGTCAAGTAAGGCAACACCAGTCTCTCGTTTTAGCTCTGATGCTGTGAATAAGTGTTCTTTTCACTGTCTGCTTAGTGCTGTTTTTTGCATAGTTGCTTTTTGCTGGTGATTTTGGTGTTAAAAATGACCCCAAACAAATTGCTCTCTAGTGTTTCTAAGCACAAGAAGACTGTGACATGCCTTAGGAAGAAAACACATGTGTTAGTCTTCCTTCAGGAGTGAGTTACAGTGTTGTTGGCTGTTAGATCAATGTTAATGAATTAACAGTATGCATTAAATAGGGTGTCTTTAAACATACACACACAAACATAACATACATAAAACTGGATTGCATACCCACTGATTGATGAAAATGTTGTGACCAGAGGCTCACAGTAGCATAATCCTATATTTCCCTTAGGAACAATGGTTTAGTATTCTCTAATTCAGTGTTCACAGGACTTTATAGATCATAACTGTCCTGAGTAATGAAAATTGATCTATGTGTGTGCACACACGTGTGTATATAAAATTATTATTACCTTTTATTTGCTGAATCATTTGAGAGTTAAGTTGCAGATGCCCTGACCCTTCACCCCTATGTTAGAGTGCGTTTCCTTAGAACAGGAATGTCTATTTACATCATCAAGGTCTCTTTCTTCACATCTAGCAAATTTAACACTGCTACAATATTACATTCTTTGATACACATTCTAAACTCAAGTTTCTCCAATTTTTCATTCATTTAAATTCTTCTGTCCCAGAAACCAGTTTGGATTGCACATGACAGTTGTGTCTCTAGATCTCTAATTTGAAACAGCTACTCAGCCTTTTATTGTCTTTCATGATTTGGGTTTGTTTCATTGTTTTCTCATGATTAGATTCAGGCCGTGCATTTTGGGCAGGAATGTTTTTAAAAGTGATGCCCAGTCCTCAGCACACTGCATTAGTTACACAGTGTTAGTCTGCCCTGTTTTGATGATATTAACGTTAATCATTTGGTTAAAATGATGTCAGTCATATTTTTTCACTGTAGAGGTACTTTTCCCCCTTTTACATTAATAATTAATCTAAGGGGAACACCTTGAAACTTTGTAAATATCCTGTTCTCAACAAGATTCTGCCCAGTAGTTGTAGGATCGGTTAATGAGTCTTGGCTCACATCCATTATTACTATAATAGTGTTTGCAAAATTGTTATTTTTCTCTGTCATTTGCTTCATATTTATCACTTGACATTCAACTGTAATGAAGATACTTCCTGTCATTTCTGATAGTTCTGAAACTCTATGTTTTATATATTTATTAGTATATACTAGAAGACAGCATTTATTCATTAAAGCATACAGGAAATCAATTTATTTCAAATAACATTTTAAGTAATAGATTCTCTTTGTCCTGAATCTAACTAGAATTGGTGCAACTTGTCCATCTCCTTTTGGTTCTCTAGATAGATCTAAGGATGGTGCTAACTATTCAGGGAAGCTGTATGTTCCAGAGTTCTATCCATTTAGACTAACAGCAGAAGCCATCACCCCCCACAACCAGTGACCTTTAGATTTCTCATGTCTACCCTCTTAACACTTTACACTTTAGCTTCTTTAATCATGATCAACTTTTTGGTTTTCACTGTCCACTGGCAAAGTTTCTTCTTTTCAGATAGTTCTATTTCCAAAGAGAAGGCTTTTGTGTTCCTTATTTATGCTCAGATTCAGGTTGCATCATCTCCCTATGAAAATTTACATCTTTAGAGAGCTGCGCTATATTATATTGGCTTTAGAATTTCTCTCTTGACTGGAATCTCCCCTGAATTCCGGCTTGCTTACTTAACGTCTTGACTGGTTTGGTGGAGGTAGGAGTGAGTGGTGAAGGTAATGCTCAGTTCCTGGTGGAGGTGGAGGTGGAGGTGGAGGTGGAGTCAAGGCTGCAACACACTGAGCAGTTGCTAGATTCAGCTGCTGCTCTCTGTCCTCATTACCTGTGAATTAACCCATTTAATCCTCAAACAGTCCTGTGAGGTAGCTCCTGTTTTTAGTCTAATTTTATCATTGAGGAAATGGTGGGGAGGGAAGGTAAGAACCTTATCTTAACCTGCTAGTGAGTTGCCTTGTCAGGATTTGAACTGGCTGGTTTGAGTGGGTGGGTTTGATTACTACATTGTGCGCTTCCTCGGTAGCCTTCCGATTTCCTTATGTCCCCTGTTCCTGCCTGTCTCCCTCTAGCAACCAGAGTGAATTTTTAAAATAGTCCTATCGTGTAGGTTCATGTATTTAAGAGTCACATCTATACTGTGGCTGATAGGCCCATCATGATCTTGTCCAGCTGCCTTCCGGGCTTCTCTTCTGTTTGCCGCCTCTGTGACTGAGCACCCGTCTTTCCATTCTGTGAACTAACGTTCTCATTGTAGAATTTGGTCTTGCCACCCTCTGCCTGGGATACTCTTCCCCCAAAGCTGTGTAAACCCATCCCCATTTCATTTCAGATTTCGTTCAGTTTCACTTTTTCAGAGAGACCTTCCATAACCACTCTGCTCAAATATGGCAACCTCTAATGCTCCTCCACCCTCCTTTTATCCTTTTGCCTCTGCATTTTGTTTCATATCCATCATCACTCTTGAGATATTTTATGTGTTTATTATTATTTATCCCTTCTTCTAGGGGAGTGTGTTTGGTGTTCTATGAGAGCAGAGTGCTGTCTGTTTTGTTCATTTTGTTCACCGTCCTGTCCTGAGTGGTAAAGCTGTTAAGTACCTGCCACATAGTTGGTACTTGGGAAATACGTGTTGAAGGAAGGAATCTTTTGCCTTTTAATTTTGCTTATAATTATTTTGCATAATGAAGTTTTCACTTGGGCAGTCCAACTATATTTTATTGTTGTTTTGGTGGATTCTGTCTTTAGGGTGAAGCTCAGAGGTTTTTACATTTCCCAGTAGTTCATATGGGTATTTGCTGTTTTCTCTAATTGTTATGGTTTTATTGAGTCAATTAAATCTCACATTCTGTTATAAATGATTTCATTCTATAGGATAAAATTAGAAATTCCACTCTTCCTCAGTTACTTTTTTTCAATTACTTTGCTTTTTAAAACAATTTTATTAACTTAAGAAATTTTAATTGCTTTTGATAATTGCATATTTTTTTACAGTATGTGAAAAGTGTGAAATTTAAATTTTTTGAAATTCTTAACTCAGCAAATCTTTAGGTTTTTAAAACTTTCTAAGGAATATTTTTGTGCAATGATTTAGTTTTTGGAGGAATTGACTCCTATGGTATATAGGTTAGAATTTGCCCAGTTAGTTGTATTTTGTCCAGATATGCTGTATTTATTACCAAATGATCTAATAAAAACAGGAGTAAATGTTTGTTGTAAAACGATGTATGATGTTTCTAAGCCATATTATCTTCGTATTTTGATACCATGCTAAGTTGTTTTTTTGTATAGCTCTTTGGAAGGGTGATACTAAGTTCTGGTTTGCTCAGGACAGTTTGAGCTATATTTATTGTATAGGTCTAATTATTGATAATATCTCCTTTCATTTTCAAAGTATACTGGTTCAAATGACAAATTGCATAGTCACCCTCAGATATGGGCATTGTTTTTGTGTTCAGTTTTTTCTACAAAACATTAGCATTGTTGTTAAATCTACTTTTGTATTCCCTGTCATGAGATTTGTTATGGAATGATACTGTGGACTTAGGAAATTTTTGTTATAAAATGAAAATGTTGCTTTTAATATGTCTGTTTCAAAGTGCTTCCCTTAGAATAAGAACTAATTTCTGTATATTTGGAGGAAAATTCTGTATATTTGGAAAAATGTGTGTATCCGAGGATCATTCTGCCCTCTTGTACTTGATGCCTTCCTTGCTTGTTTATAGGATTTGATTCATGTTCTTTATTGGTCTGTTCTTATCAGCAGCCATGCTTTAAAAAAAAAAATACACGGGAGACATCCTCAATTCTTTCTATCCACGATTGACCATTAACAGATTTGCATACTTGTGCAGCTCAGTCTGTTCAGATTTTTCAGCACCACTGGCTCAGTCAGTGCTGTCCTTTACTCTTTGCTCAGACTTCTGTAACCTCCTCTCTTCACTCTTCTCTTTTCCAGATTATTTGCGCATCTTTTTTTTATTTTTCCATAAAGTGAGTTGTTTTGCTACTAATGTCTTGTTTGTATATGTACACGTGCACATGTCTTCTGTCTAGGTAGGTGTAAGGTTGTAGTACTCTATATCAGGAAATGAAGTTTCTTCTCACCCATTGCCAAGCAGTTAAATCTTCTATTTCCGTTACCTGATTTACCTTGAGTTACTTTAAACTTTTTTATTTGATTGTTTACCTGTCTAGATAATTCATAGAATAAATGCAACCTCACTTATCAAGTTTTAGAATTCCCTTTGTGTGTAGGGCACTTTTCTTTTGTTGATATAACATAGCGTAAGGTTTTTGAGTCAGGGTTTTCTTAAGCATTTGATCAGATCTTTTCGTATCTTAAAACCCCAGCAGGAACGTGGTTGTTAGAAGCATCTCACATCACAAATGTGATGTTTTAGAAGTTAAGATTTTTTATTTTTATTTATTTATTTTTTAAAGATTTTATTTATTTATTTGACACACAGAGACAGCAAGAGAGGGAACACAAGCAGGGAGAGCAGGAGAGGGAGAAGCAGGCTCCCCATTGAGCAGGGAGCCCGATGCGGGGCTTGATCCCCGGACCCTGGGACCATGACCTGAGCCGAAGGCAGACGCTTAACGACTGAGCCACCCAGGCGCCCCTAGAAGTTAAGATTTTTTTAAATGTACTCTTTATTGTGGGTTATAATTATCAGAAGGAAGGAATGAAGTCACCATGGAGAACAGTTGATGAGTTTATGTTTAGAGCATTATACACTTGTAGAACTAGCCGGTGAAAGAATTTAAAATAAAAAAACATATATTTGGCATGATGGCAGAAATCTGTTGGCAGGAAGTAACATTGTTGTCCTAATCAGATCTCGTGGGTAGAGACTTTTTTCAAAATGGAGTATTCTATTGTAGTCAAGGTTGAGGTGCATGTAAATACCCCAAAATGATATTTTGTGTCCTCTGTCATCACCAGTTAGAGGATACCTAATGGGACTCTCTGTGATTGAGTTCAAGATGCTTGTCATCTCTAATCTCCCACATCCCCACCTGATCCCTAGGCTTGTTTAAATAAAACTCTCTTTAAGGTATACCCAAAAGCATATTGTCATTTTTCATTAAACTAGTCTAAATTAATCAAATTAAAATTGAATAAGAAAACTTGAGTAGCCGCACAGCCACACTGAAGTGCTCAATGGCAGTGTGATTTAGTGGCTGCCTTTTGGGACAGCAGAACAGACCATTCTTATTACAGACTTCTAGTGGACGGACGTTGCTGGCCTAGGCAGAGATTGGAGGACAAATAATTTCTGTTTTTAACTTTGTATTTTGAAATAATTTTAAATTTACAGAAGAATTGCAGAAATAATACAAAGAATTACCATGTACCTTTCACCTCATTCACCATTTTTTATTTAACATTTACCACTTTAGAGCTCTTGGGCCTCTCTGCTTATGTCATCCATTCCTCTCTTCCTCTTTCTCCCTTTCTCTCTCCCTCCCTTCCTCTTGGAATTTGGAGAATTGCCCAGCCTTTCTTTGCTTTTTTTGCAGACATTGGGTTTTGGGGGGAAATAATTTTTTATGATTAAAAATATTTAACATGATTATAGATGTTTGACAGGTTTATACATTTAACTATTAGAATATATAAACCAGATTCTAAGAGTGCTCATTTTGTTTTTTTGGGGTCTTTTTCCATTGGCATTGAAGTTGTGTTTATTCAGACTATCACTGGTCTCAGTGCTTTTTCCCTTGCTGAAAAATTTTTTAAACTCATAATGAGAAGTATTAAAAATAATTCAGGAATGTGCTGATGACCAATCTCTTAACTTTTATCCATATTCACCTAGACATATGATTTATTTTGGACCAATTTGCACTATGTAGATAGGCCAGTGATAAGTGAAATCTAGTCTGGATAATACAGCAAGTGAGTTTTATTGGCATTAAAGCTGACTCATTTTTGAGGAACGATGGAATGATTGATTTTTCTTTGATGGAAAGATTAGATGAAAAAGAAAAACACTTCATTAAGCTGACAGAGGACCAGGAACCAGCGTGGCATTAGGTGTGGGGCTTGACGAAGATGTGGAGCAGTAGTGGTGTGGCATGACCAGCTGCGACAGGTGGCCTGTTTGAGCCACAGCAGCAGCGAACATTTAATTTAACCTGACAAAGCAAATACTATGATGAAGGCCATTATTTCCTTTGTACAGTGTTATTTTCCCATAATGATGTCAGTCTCATCTTCTCACCTTCTAAAATGTCAAGCCGGCGCCTGGGTGGCTCAGTCGTTAAGCGTCTGCCTTCGGCTCAGGTCGTGATCCCGGGGTCCTGGGATCGAGCCCCGCATTGGGCTCCCTGCTCTCCCACTCCCCCTGCTTGTGTTCCCTCTCTTGCGGTCTCTTTCTGTCAAATAAATAAATAAAATCTTTAAAAAAAATAAAAAAAATAAAAAATAAAATGTCAAGCCATTCATATTGCCCCTACGTGTGTTTATTACATGCCTTTATCCACCTAGAATATTCTTCCATCTTTCAAAATTTGTTTAATAATTTAGAAAGTATTTTGATTCCCTGTTCTGGGCCAGACAAGAAACAGAGAGTTTTCCTGTATTCCCAGGGAGCCTAACTTAGAGAGGAAGAATGGAAATAAACAGCCAAGTATAAATGAACTAGACAATTTTAGATAGTGGTAAGTACCATGAAGAGAATAACATCAGGTGATACAGTAAGTGTGATCAGGGGTGGAGTGCTTTCAGTGAGTATGTGTGAAGCCTTTCATCAGGGCTGTGTGAAGAGGTGACATCACACCTATGACAAAAGGGGCTGATGTGGGAAGGCCTGAAGACACTGTTTCTGGGTAAAATGAGAACCCAGTGCAAAGGCACTCATACTGGAATGAGATTACACTGAGGAATAGCAAGGCCAGGTTGGGGGGTGGGGATGAGAGGAGATGAGGTTGACGAGAGATGGTGTCTGTCCAGATCCTTCCAAAAAGGCATGGGAAGGAGTTGGGATTTTATTGGAAGAGCAGTTGCAAGTCATTGGATGATTTTAAGCAGAGTGGCATGATCTGATATATTTTTAAAAAGAATAGTCTCAAAGCAGTTAGAGAATGGTTGTAAAGCTTGTAAATGTGTAGGGAGGTGGGTAACAGTTGAAGCAAGGGGATTGGAGAGTAGGCTCTTGCAGTTGTTGAGGTGGGAGACGATCGTGGCATGCACTGGGAACTTTTTTCCAGGTTCCTTTTAATTCAGCATGGTCAGAGCACTTCAGCCTTCCATAATCTTCCCTTGATGAACTTCCACAGTACTTGTTCTCTAAGGATGGGATGTAATATTTAATTTTACTATTCGTGTTTCCTTACCTAGGCTGCATTCTCCAAGAGCAGCGATTTATTTATATTTCTGATTTCCTCAGTGAAGTGTGGACATAATTGTGCCCATTTAAAAATTATGTTCTTCTTACCACAGAATTTTAGTCACCACTTTCTTGAATTTTCCAAAGTATAGAAGTTCACATAGATAATACAGAAGAATCACTTGAAAATTTACTTAAATTTAAATGAGTGACATATGACTTAAATTCCACAAAAGAGAAAAAAAGAAAAAGAAAGCCAGCAAGCACTTTATAAGTTAGTTGAGTAGGACTTGAGGTTAAGAAATGAAACTGAAATTTAAGACATAAGAGTAACATTAATTGCCAGGGTAGAGATATTATATTAAGTACATTTTGAAAGAACATCAGTGGCCTTAATTAGGTTTTCAGGTCACACCCACAGACCTAAGTAACAATTTTTGATCTTCTTAAATAAGGTGCAGGTGTTTTTACCCACTCCTCTCCTCCAGAATATACATGATTCTTCTCTACATTAACATCTGCATATGGCTTATAATGTAAACCCATAATGAAAGATAAAAAGAGTTTCTCAATCAAATGGTTTGAATACTTATTACAATTACTTGTAATATTTTATATTTTGTTAATAATAGGTGTCATTTAATCGACGGTTTTAAATTGTGTATTTTAAGAAGTTTAAAGCAAATTACTTGGCAAGTTTTGAAGTAACCCTCAATAGACAATGTGAATTAGAATGTGTTCTTTCCTTTGGTCACTTACCGTGTCTCACCACCCAGCACAAGTACATACACATGAACTGGGTTTTACCCAGAGATATTTATTCCAACGATGTGTTTTAAATGTTTTTGACATTTAAAAAAAAAACCAAGGCATTTGAGACAGAAATGTTTTTTAGACAATAGTTGTTTAATGAGCTGCTTGTATATATAAGAGAAGAGAATGGGCCTGATTACTCACAATCTGATGTTTGAAAAAGTGTCTTTCCAGATCTTAGACATTTGCATATCTAATTGCCATGTAATCAAAACTAAGTGAACTGTAGCTGCTTGAAACTCTGAAATGAAAAGCAATCATCTGTCCAGGGAGGAGGGGGAACCCCCTTACTTGCAAGCCAGCCTGAATATTAGCATTATAGTCTTCTTGTGTTTAATTATAGGTGTCTGACTGAGCAGCAAATGCATGCTTGTATAATAAAGAAGGGAATGTGACTCTGAAACACCAGCTCGGCTTTTGGTAACAGAGCATTGGCTTTGAGAGAAGTTAGTATCCATTGTGTATTTTGGCCATAAGGGATTGTGCCATAATGACTGTTAATTACCTGCTTTGTTTGATATGGAAAGTAGTGGTTCCACGTCTTTCTTCTTACCGGTGGCAGCACTCAATTGAAATGTGTATGAAGCAGCTCTAATGCCCTTCTTTATCTGCCGGGAAGACAGGAGGTAAAGAGAAGTAACTCGACTTTTCCCAGCTTTTTGTTGGCAGCTTTGTTTTGGGGTAAATCCTTTGAAAATAGAAAATTGCTTACCCCAAGATGGACTCTTTATACTTCCATAGACTTTAATATTGTATTTTATTATTTTTGCTACCTCATAAAAGCATTATTAAGAGAGATATTCTATTCTTAGTATTCTTAAATGTCATTTGGAAGTTTTGTAGCTACTGAGTACCAGAGAATTTCAGACAACTTAAAGCTCCTTTTATGTTTTAGCTCCTTTGACCTTCTAAATCTGACACAAATTTAAAACTCTCTTTAAGTTTTCTTATTGTCAGATAAGTAAATTACCCGTTTGTTTGGTACTTTACCTTCCTAACTTGGGTGTTGAATCTGTGTAATTTGAATATAATTAATAACCACTAAGGTCTGCTTAGAGAGATTGCAGGTAATACCTGTAAAGGATGTAAAAGCATACATACATCCTGTATGCTGTTTGACGCTGCTCTACTCAGTGCCAGTTCGTCTAATGTTGTTTGTCTCTGCAATATTTTTCTTTAAAAAAAGTATTTATAAATATAGTAAATTGTCAATATGCATGTTTTTCTGTGCTCTGCCTGCTGTCATGCACTCTCAGCCAATGAATGCTAGTCTAGTGGATCACACATTTCTCAGTCAGTATAATGCATCGTACTGCAGTACTGTCAGCCGCTTGAGTGGTCTACATTGTAGGTGGTTTACTCTGCTCTGATCTCCTCTGCCATTTGTTTTTTGTCCTTGAAATTGGTTTTGACCTACAATGGCTGATAAAAGATGTGCAAGTTATAGTTCTGGTTAGTCTACTGAATGAGAAAATCAGACCTTTATTGAGAATTTTGGGTATTTTCAGGATTAACAGAGGCTAAGGGTCAGCAGGGATAAGTATGTGGTCTAGGAGAATTGAATTGACCAAGGATACCTGGAAGAGATAGGATTTGGAAAATACTGAATCATTAATTCTAGTCAAAAGAGGAGAGGTAGAATATGTTTATAGTGTTTTAATAAATACGGTGTATAAATTAATTTAAAAGCAATGAATGTACTGTGCTATCACAGCCTATATAGAATTTAGGGCTCAGAGAATTTGTGTGTGTGTGTGTGTGTGTAAATGTATACACGTATATACTTGTGTATATACATATGTGTGTATATAACTTGAACATCTAAGCTCCTAAAATTTTATTTTATTTTAAAGATCTTTTATTTTTGTTTATGTGAGAGAGTGGGAGAGAGTGAGCACGCACGTTAGTGGAGGAAGGGGGAGAAGGAGAAGGAGAAGCAGACTCCCCGCTGAGCAGGGAGCCCAACTCAGGACTGGATCCCAGGACCCTGAAATCATGACCTGAGCCAAAGGCAGCCGCTCAGCCCACTGAGCCACCCAGATGCCCCTAAGCTCCTAAAATTTTAAAGAAAATAATTCTTAATCATTCCTGAAATATTTTACTTATATTATTTACTGTTAAGGTGTGGAAGTAGGGTAGAAATTATTGATATATAACAATTTCTTAAGTTTTAAGAAATTGTTTACTTTGCATATTTTGCGTAAATACACTGCGTATTTACTTTGGAAATACGCAGTGGGTTAAATAGGGATAATTTAATAGAATATTAACCTTTGTGATTTTTTTGGAGGCAGTTGGTAAATACTTCTATAACTTACTAAACTTCCATATTTAAATCTAAAGTTGCTTTTTGATAATTTAAAGATTTTTATTTATTTATTTGAGAGAGAGAGAATGAGAGACAGAGAGCATGAGAGGGAGGAGGGTCAGAGGGAGAAGCAGACTCCCTGCCGAGCAGGGAGCCCGATGTGGGACTCAATCCCGGGACTCCAGGATCATGACCTGAGCCGAAGGCAGTCGCCCAACCAACTGAGCCACCCAGGCGCCCCAGCCCCCCCTTTTTTTTTTTAAAGATTTTTATTTATTTATTTATTTGCTTTTTGATAATTTAAACTTTAAGGAGAGAGAGCAGGTTCAGTCTGGGACTGACCAGCGTTATGAATGATAAAGGTTCAGGGTTTGACACTACAAAGTATTAAGCACTTGATGAAACTGTAACTATGATTTCTTTAAGAATTCCTGAAATTTTTGCCTTCCTACATTTTGTGCTTAAAAAAGAACTCCACTGTATTTTGGAATCTAATAGAAAAACAACGATTATCTATTTAGGGTGAACTTGAAATTTATATTGTCATTGTCATTTTAAATGTAACTTACACATGAATTCACTAATTTTCCCTTCCCTTTTAAAAAGCTTAATACTTCTGAATCCAAACACTTACTCTGAAGCTTCATTTGGAAAACACTGCTCATTCCTCTCCACCTTCTGAAAATTCTTTTGTGTAATTATTTGAGAAAAAAAGTTTTGCATTTTAATAAACTTTAATTGAGATAAAGTTTTATCAGAGCGATGTCACTTTTTCTTGTGAAGTTTTCCCAAATTAAGTGACATTTTTGTTGTGGCATAATTAATATTCTTTTTTAAAAAAATTTTATTTATTTATTTATTTATTTGAGAGTGAGCGGGAGAGAAACAGCATGAGAGGGGAGAGGGTCAGAGGGAGAAGCAGGCTCCCCGCTGAGCCGGGAGCCCGATGTGGGACTCAGTCCCAGGACCCTGGGGTCATGACCTGAGCCGAAGGCAGTTGCTTAACCAACTGAGCCACCCAGGTGCCCGTGGCATAATTAATATTCTTGAAGTGTTATTTTATAAAAATAAGTAATTGAGGGATAAGTTGGTAAAATCCGAGTAATTGAGTTTTATGGTTAAAAAATATTCCTAAATTTTGTGAAGGACATCTCTAGCCACAGGAAATTTCATTGTACAAATGAGGAAAAGTACCCTTTTAAATCACATGGTTTGTGGTCTCTACAAAGTTTCCAAGTGCCTCGTCTATGTTTTGGATCATATTTGGATTTTTCAAATTCTTTTCAAAGTCTTCAACAGTATATTCAAATGAAGTTAAGTTGTTTTGTACTCCATCGATCCCATACTAATCTGTTATCTCCATTCAGTCACCTAATATATTTTGTGTTCGATTACAGAATATTTTTTGGAGTGAGAACTTTGTCTTAATCATCTCTGGAACATGCAGTGCCTGGCACATCACAGATAATGTTTCCGTTAGCGCCTTGTATTCCACCTATTAACTAGAGCTGTTCATTTCTACTGTTGAATTTTCTATTTTCATACACAGTTTTAGTTCTTCAGTACTGTGTTTTAAGATTTATATTGTCCACTACTAGTGTTGGCTAATGTGTGTGAATTTTTCCCCCTGTGAACCAGAAACACACAGCTGTAAGCAAGGACTAAAATGCAAGACTCACTCGGTTCTGGGATGATTAAGGGCTAGATGGACAGGAAATTGACTCTGAGCATGAGTAATGGGAATTGGAGCCAATTTCACAGAAGTAAACTGGGCTTCGGGGTGGGCTGTGTCACATGTGAATGGAGGCTAAATGCTGTGACTGCCACCTAGGAAATGTTTCTAGTGGCGGGAAGAAGGAGAGAGAGTCTTGTAACTATAACCAGGGCCAAGCTGTTTTGCTGTTTTTGAATACCAGATCATCACCTTCCCTCTGGAAGAGAGTTTTGAAATAAGAACTTGAGGCCGTCTGCTTCCAGTAATGAATGAATGAACTCCTGTCAGACTGACACCTGCAGGAAGCCTCTCTAAGAAATACATATATAATAGAAGGCTACCCCTCGTATTATATAAGGCTACTCCAAGGCACTGGGGAATGAATACAAGCCGAGTTTACAGGAGGGAAGCATATATTGTGCCTGCCTTTTTTAACTTGGGGTCAAGCACAGTATGTGGCACTAATTCTAACCTAGGGGAAATCCCTAATTGTTGGGAAAGGGGAATCCAGGAAGGAGAAGAGACAGGAGAAGAAATCCCCAAATTCTTGCTGACCCCTGAATCACACACATATAAAACAGGCTTCAAGGATCTTAGCTAAAGTTCTAAACTAAGACCAGAGCTGGGACCCAAGAAATGAAGTTTGTAGTTCTGAATTGAATCAAGACAATTGCCTAGTAAAGTAAAAATACATCTCCAAAATAAAAATAACAAAATCTAGCATCAGCATATAGTTCAGAATTAAAACTTGAAAATTAATCACATTCTCAAAAGACAGTCAACTGATCCCAGCCTCCAGATGTCAAAACAACAAGACATGTATTTTAAAGCTGCTGTTACAATAATTTTCATAAATAAGACAAAATACAAAAGTGGGAATTCTAGAACTGAAAATAGACTATCTGAAATAAAAAAATAACTGGATGGATTTAACTGCTGAGGAAGGAGTATGCAGATTTAAAGACAAAGCAGAGCAATAGAAACAGTTTGTTGTAAATAACAGGGAGAGGAAAAAATTGAGATAAAGGGAATAACATGTCAAATGGCCTATCTAAATGTATTTGGAGTTCCGTAAAGAAGAGCGAGCAAATGAAACAGAAATAACTGAAGAAATGATGGCAGAGGATTTCACAAACTTGTTGGAAGACTTAAATCTACAAATTCTTCAAGATGCTTATCATACAACAATCAGAATGAACATGAAGGAGGCCACACTGTAGCACCCTGGAGCAAAACTGTTGGAAGCCTTAAAGCATCAAGAGAAAAATTACACATTACATACAGAGGAACAATGATACAGTTAATGACTGATTTCTCAGAAAGTAGGGAGGCCAGAAAAGAGAAAAATATCTATCTATCTATTTATTTATTTATTTATTTTCGTAAAGCTTTTATTTATTTATTTGACAGAGAGAGAGAGAGCAAGAGCAGGAACACAAGCAGGGGGAGTGGGAGAGGGAGAAGCAGGATCCCCGCTGAGCAGGGAGCCCGATGCGGGGCTCGATCCCAGGACCCTGAGATCATGACCTGAGCTGAAGGCAGACGCTTAACGACTGAGCCACCCAGGCGCCCCAAGAAAACTATCTTTTAAACGCTAAAAAAAAAATACTGTGAACCCTGAATTCTGTAACCATTGAAAATATCTTCAACTGAAGATGAAATAATGCCATTTGAAATAAAAGATAACTAAGAATTTATTATCAGTAGACCTCCATAGTGGAAAAGCTAAAGAGGAATTTTTCAGACTTAAGATAAGTGAGAGCAGAAAGTTGGTTATTTAGAAATGAACACCAATAGTGGTAAATTCCTGGGTAAATAGAAAAGACTTTTTTTGTGGGGAGAAATGGGTCTTTTTAGTTTCTTTATAATACACATAACTGTTTAAAGAGGAAAAAATAGCATTGTCCTGTGGAATTTTAAACTTTCGTATATGTAAATATGGACCTCATAGTGGTGGTTACAAATCTCGACATATTGTGTGAAGCTGTAAAATGTTAATCATAAGTGGACCTTGAAAAGTTAAAAATTTATATTGTAACCCTCTGAGCAGCCACTGAAAACATAATGCAAAGGAGGATAGATAAAAATACCCTGAAGAAAACTAAAGTGGAATTGTAAAAATATGTTGAAATAGTTTATTTTTAAAAGTTGGGAAGGGAGGCAGAGGAACAAAAACAGGCACAAATAGAAAGCCAATAATAAAGTTGGTAGATGATCCAAACCTAATTTTATCAGTAATTTCATTAAATACCAGTGGAGAAACACCCCTATGAAAAGGCAGAGGTTGCCAAAATGGATTAAAAAAACGAAGGCACGGCTATAGACTATAAAGTACATAGCTATTCTAAACTGTATAATTTCTGGAAGAAGAATGTTGACTAGTAAGATAGAAGTAGATTGAAAGTAAATAGGTGGAAAAAGATATGGCAAGAGGAGTGCCTGGGTGGCTCAGTCGGTTGAGCGTTCAACTCTTGGATGCATCTCGGGTCCTTCTCTCATGGCTCCTGGGACTGAGCCCCACATTAGGCTCCCCGCTCAGTGGAAGTTGGCTTGGACATTTTCTCCCTTTGCCCCTTCCCCCACTCTTGCACACGTGTGTGCATGCTCTCTCTTTCTCTCTCTCTCAAATAAATAAATATATATATTTTTTAAGATACAGCAAAAAAAATTAAGCAGAAAGTTGGAGTGACTATATTAATATCAGATAAAACAGATTTCAAGAGAAAAAAACTATCAGGTAAAGGGGACATTTCATAATGATAGAAAGTCATTTTATCAGACCTAAAAGTAATCATAAATGTTTTATCGTTTATTCTACTTAATACAGTGCCACTTACTGTATGAAACAAGAATTGACTAAATAAGGCAGAAATAATTCCATGATCAGATTGAAACTTTAACTTTCTTTTTTTTTTTTTTTTTTTAAAGATTTTATTTATTTATTTGACAGGGAGAGAGAGAGAGAGATCACAAGCAAGGGGGAAGGGGGACAGAGGGAGAGGGAGAAGCAGGCTCCTGGCCGAGCAGGTAGCCCAATGTGGGGCTTGATCCCAGGACCCTGGGATCATGACCTGAGCCGAAGGCAGACGGTTAACCGATTGAGCCACCCAGGTGCCCCAAACTTTATTAACTCTTTCATCATTTGATAGAGTGAGACCAACATCTAAGACTTAGAAGATCTGAACATTATTATTAGCCACCTTGATCTTAATAGTGTTTATAAAACATTACAGCTGACAACTGAGTGAACATGGTGCATTCACCAGTATAAAATATTTGCTAGACCACAAGGTAGAAAGATTGAAATTATGCAGAGGATGAGCTCTGCCTGAAATGGAATTATACCCAAATATTTGGAAATTGAACAATACACTTCTGTATAGGCCATTGCTCAAGAGATGTCACAAGAATAATTAGAAGATATTATTAACTAAATGGCAGTGAATATAGAACATAAAATTTGTGAGAAGAAGCTAAAGCAGTGTTTACAGGGAATTTATAAATGTTAGTATTTTAAAAAACTTAAATCTGTTACCTAATTTTCTTCCTAATAGGGGACATCATTATGGATCCTACAGACATTAAGAAATTTCTAGGAGAATATTCTGAGCAACTATAAGTCAATAAATTTGACAACTTAGGTGAAAAGTCTTTGAAAAATACATTATTACCTTGAATAGCCTATAATGATTAAAGAAGCTTAATTTATAGTAAAAACTACTACCTCAGAAAGAAAAAGGTGAAGCCTAGGTGGCTACACTAATGAATTTTGTCAAACTTTAAGAAAGAGTGAATCTACTATGAGTCTTTCATAAGAGATATGAGAAGGGAATACTTTATTTTACTTGTTACCATAAATTGGTAATAACCAGCATTGCCATGATACCACCAGAAAAAGAAAATAAGGGTCAGTATTCCTCATAGATGCAGAAATTGTTAATAAAATTTTAGTGAATTTAATCCAGTGATACATAAAAAGGATACTACATCACTACCAAATGGGGTCTATCTTGGCAATGCAAGGATAGTTTAACATCCAGGAATTAATTAGTGCAGTTCATCATATCAATAGAATAAAGGTTAAAAACTATATGATCATTTCAGTAGATGCATAAAGAAGTATTAGACAAAATTTTATGATAAAATCTCCTAGCAAACTTAAAAATAAGGGAACTTCCTCAATTTGATGAAGGCCACCTGTGAAAATGCCTATAGCTGCGTCCTACTCCGCAGCGACAGGCTCACTGCATTTCTCCTAAGATCATGAACAAGCCAAGGGTGTTTGCTTTCATCTTTTCTACTCCAGTTGCTACTAAACCCCTTACAAAGTGCGATAAAACAAACAAAGGAATAAAAATAGCATGCATATCGGAAAGGAAGAAATAAGTAATACTATTACGAGACTTCCTGATTGCTTTGTAGAAAATTCTGAGTTATATACAAGGTCACTCCAACAAGAAGAGATCATGGTCTTAAATTTGTATATACCCAAATAGCATAGGTTGAAAATACATATAAAATAAAACTTACCAGAACCAAAAGAACTCATGTCCACAGTCATAATTTTAATACAACCCTAAATAACTGATCAACAAGCACACGAAGTTAGGAATGTAGAGGATCTGAACAACGCAACTAACAGATTTGACTTAGTTAACAAAAAAACAAAAACAAAAAAACATTGCACCCAACAGTGGCATAATTAATTCTTTTAAAGTGTGTGTGGAACATTTTGCCACAGTGTGTGCTGGCCAATAAAGAAAGCCTCAGCAAAGTTCAGAAAACTGAAATAATTCATTGTGCTTTTTAATCACAATGGAATTGAGCTGGAAATCACCTAGAAATTAAAAATTAAGTGTTGGCAATAAATGAGGTACATTTTAACTTAAGGATCTAGGAAGAACAGTAAAGTAGATCAAAGCAAAGGAAAAGAAAGAAGTAAAGCAAAGAGCAAAATTTAAAAATAGTAAAGGTGCTGAATGTTGATGACTCACAAAGGTAAAAGTTGTTTCTTTGAAAATTCACAAAATAGATAAGGATAAAACTGATTCGAAAAAAAGGAGACAACTAATTTGATGTCATTAAATGCAGCACTATTTTGTACCACCAAGATGAAGAAAGCAACCAAATAAATTGACAAAGTTTGTTATTCACATAGAATTTGTATTTAGAGACTTATTCTGTCTTTTCATTATATTCTGTGATACATGTTAAAAGGAAAATATAAGTGAAATCAATTTCTAAAAACTTCCCGGACAGTTGTATCATCCTTTTATTCAATCATGTTTTTCTTGCTACACATAATCTAACCAGGAATGTTGGTTATGTAGCACTTTTTAAAGGAGTACTTTATTATTCCCTAGTTTTTTCCCCAAGCCATTGCAAGTTTAATACACATTGTTGTTAAGAAAAGCAAGGGGTCTGAAATTTTTATCCTACTTGTAAGCTAACAGGATAACTTGCCACCACAGTTTTAAGGATGCTGGTGGAAGACCTGAGGCTTCTGGACCAGAGAGCAGTTTACATGTGTCAACTAGGAGCTGGGGCTCAGGGAATCCGTGTAAATATGCTGATACTCTATATTCAGTGGGCTGCATTGCTGAAGAGGCACGAGGGCCAAGGTCCCAGCACTTATGGACAAGCAGCAGACAATACAGTTCCTACCTCAGGGGAGGAAGCATTAGGTCTCCCTGAGCTGTTGAGTTGCCTGTGTGGCTGAGTGCAGAAACTGCTCAGTTAGAGGAGATCGATCAGCCTTGCATTCTGGCACACCTGTGGGAACATGCAGGGATGCTCAGGGCTTGTTGCAGACTGCCAATCCCAACAGTAGGTAGGCAGGGACAGCTGTGTGCGACTGCTGCCTAGCATTTACAGTATTAGTAAGACACTTCAGGTTCCAAAATGTTAAAATATTTTTAAGGAACTACCTAAGAAGAGATGACATACTGTAAGTAAATATTAAGAAGGGAAATGAAGACCAGATAAGAAATACTGGAGGTATAAAATGCAATGAACAACTTCAGAGCTATAAATTTGAAAACATACATTACTTAAAGTCCATATATTACAGATACTTGTTTCTGAATCAGTTTTTATAGTCAATAAAATCTAACAAATGCTTTTTTTTAAATTAGAGAATAGTAAAACTTTGTGTGTGTGGAACTGAATTAAGAATTTTTGAGATGGTAAAACTGATCATTGGGACAGTTCTAAAAGGAAAGTATAAAACAAAATGGAGGGGTGCCTTGCATGCATTTAATTCCTGTCATTTGATTGTTTATATTTGTGAGGGACAGCAGGTCGGCCAGTGGAATTAGACTAAAAGCTCTTTTTAATATAATGTGTATATGTATATTGTAGAAAGAAGGGGTAGACACAGAGGAAGAGCAAGTGAAATGGGGGAGGCATGACTAGTCAATAAATGATGGTAGGATAATTGGGTTTGCATCTTGCAAAAAGAAGTTCCAAATTAATTAAACATCTAAAAGTGAAGAGAAAAGAACTTAACCATTGGAAGAAATTATAGGAGAATATATTTGTGACTTCAGAGTAAGGAAGGATTGGACTAGAAAACTCATAAAGGAAGGTGGATAGATAGGGCTACATTGAAAAAATAATCTTGTTATGTGAAAGACACTAAACTGTTAGAAGACAAGCCACACAAAGTGTATTTGGACTATATAAAGAATTCATTGAAAAACTAAAAGAAGGCCATAGATCCAAGAGAATAAATACGTGAAAAAGTGCTTTACTTTATTAATACTCAGGGGAATGCACATTATAATGACAGTAGTGTCCTGCTTGACACCCACTGAGTTGTCAAAATAAATATACTTCCTAGGTCTAAGATGTGGAGGAACGTAACTCCCATGCAATGAAGTTGAGAGTGTAAATTGGTACAACGACCTTAAAGAGTAGTTTGGCGGTGTCTGTTAATTGTGGGTGTTTGTTTTGTTTTGTTTTTAATTAAAGATCTTGTCTGTGGGATTTGTACTGTTCCTTAAGAAACTCCTCTATCTGTTTGGAAGATAGGTATGAGGATGTTCACTGCAACATTATAATAATACAATAATAAACTATTATTAATAGTAATACAATACTAAATAATACAATAATAAACAATAATAAACTATTGAGAACAGCATAAATGGCCATTAGTGGGGAGATAGAAATTCTGGTCTCTTCATGCAGTAGAGTATTATGCAGTAATAAAAAGGAATACATTTGATCAGATACACTTGATTCAGTATATACTCAGTTTTGAAATTGTGATTTAAAAAAACCCAATTTTTTTTATTCTAGGTACTTTTCAGTGTTTAAAAATATTAATGTGTTCTTTACACATAGAATAATTTGAAAAGGGAACCTTATTCCGTGGTGATACGGTGATACATCATTCTGTATGTGAGATAGAGTTTCAAGAGATTTTGTGTCTACTGTATTAAACTATCAGGATGCCCTTTAAATATTGAATACTTATTTTTTTTGGCGGGCATAGGTAGTTACTGCTTTCTACTTAAAGTAGAAATTTTGTACTTAAAGTACAAAATTAGTCTAGCAATTGATTGTTCATAAGTGACCAAAACTTTTCAGTTTTTTAACCTTTCTCAAATCTGTCACCTCATTCTGATAATCTGTTCATTTATATACGGCATTATTTTCAAAGACTGTCCTCTCTTGATTAAATTGTAACTAAGTACAGTTGTATTCTCGGATATTAGGGTAAAATGAGATTAATATCTTTCTGTGGTTTATTGATATCTTAAGAGTACAGGCTATTTGTAGAAAGTTAGAAATACATAGACATACACACAGCATACATGGTACACATATGTGCATTCTGCTCTATTGCTTGCAACTTAATAATATGAGGGTCTTTTGGATAAGATGGAGGATTTCTAAAAATTCATCATAAAGTATTCTATCTAGTTAAATTTGGGGGTTTATGGCCTTTTCAATGTGCCTTTAATGCTTTGATGAAATGAAAAGAAGTCTTGTCATCTTCCCTATCTTTTTTTTTTTTTTTTTAATAATTTATTTATTTATTTGACAGAGAGAGAGACACAGCCTGAGAGGGAACACAAGCAGGGGGAGAGGGAGACGGAGAAGCAGGCTCTCCGCCGAGCAGGGAGCCCGATGCGGGGCTCGATCCCAGGACCCTGGGATCATGACCTGAGCCGAAGGCAGACGCTTAACGACTGAGCCACCCAAGCGCCCCAGTCATCTTCCCTATCTTAACTACCTTTTCCAGCATGTTCATTGAATAAGGATTAATCCAACATGTCTGTTAAAGAAGTTATTTTTTCACACCAAAATGAATACTTCTTTTTTTTCCTTAGCAGTGTGGATTTGGTGCAACTTACTTGATGTTCTGGAATAGATTTTAATTTATTTAGCCTAAAAATAATCCTAAACATTATGACTAGTTTGAAATACATTGACCAAGGTTAGGTTAGTCTCTTACATTCATGCCATAATTATGGCTTTAGTGGCTTAAATGGGAGTCTTTATTTTATAATTTTTGTGAAGGTGCAACTTTAATGCTAAGTGTACAAAAACAAGTCTTTGTTCAAAGAAGCAGCAGTGGGACACACACACGGGAACTTTTTATGAGGAACTGACTTTACACAGTTGTGCCACCTTCTGTTCGTGCTCTGTGTCCAGAGCAGGCATCAGGAAGATCCAGAGGGCAGGAAGTATAGACTCATTTGCTTTGGGGAGTATATAGAGTTTAGAGAAGGCCTTACCCTTTTTTTAAAGGGTTCCAACTGAATAACTGAATAACTCAGGCCCACCCAGAATAATTTCCCGTTTGAGTAGAGTCAACTGGTTAGGGACTTGAATTACATCTACAAAGTCTTTTCACAGTAGCACCTAGATTAGCATTTGGTTGAATAGCCAGGAGAATGCTAAAAAAAGGCCACTGCCTCCTTTTTGTCTCCCAACTCTTAAGAAGGAATATATCTTACTGCTCAGCCTAACTAGTAACGCACACTAGAATGGAATTCTGGCAACTGTAGCTCAGCATAGCTAAGTTGACACACCCAGAAAACTAACTTTTCTCCTTAAGTAGTAACTTCCTTTATTTTGCTTATTGATATTAAAGGATAATCTCATTGATGAACAAGAGATATAAATTTGGGTATTATTAGAAGATACACAGCTATTTCTAGGAGGTTAAGATCAATCAGGAATCATGTGGTCCATTTTTGGTCTATATTTAGTTTATATTTAATAGATAGGTTTACTTGTTCCTACCGACCTTGTTCTCTATTTTCCTCCCTCGCATCAGTTTTCCATGTTTAGTGTACCCATGCCTTTTAACAGTTAATATGAAGAAAAGTGGATATTTGGGGTTTTTATGTAAGCAAGATTCCAATTTATTACAAGTCAGGTAATCTGGAGAGAGATCTGATTCTTGTCTTAAATGAAAAGGAGCAGCTGACCAGGGAAAAACAGGTCACATCAACTGAAAACTAATTTATTTCTTGATTCTTTCATCCACTAGACATTTTAAAAAATTTCCTTTGTGGTAGGGAATATGCTAAGTCCTGAAGATACAGTTAAATATAAGATAACAGTGCCTGCCCTTTCATAGACAAGCTGGAGAAGTATAGATTTTAATTAGAAGAAGTTAAATTAAGCAGGGTTAGATGATATTATTTTTCATGAATTCTTAGTTTTGTTCCAGTAGTGGGTATAACTTAGAGGGGCCACAGACTTTAAAATCTTGAGGGTTCCTAGATAGGTTTTTCAAAATTAACTACAAACCATTTGAATATTTTAAGGAAGAAGTGTTTTATACTTTGCTGGGAGGAAGGCCTTTATTTTGGTTATTGATATTACAGGATATTTTATTGATAAGCAAGGGATATAAATTTAAGTGTTATTAACTATTAAATTTGTATATGTAGATAAAGTCTTTGCAATTTATGAGCTGTAGACTTTGAGGATTAGGATTCCATTTATTGTGTAATAGTTTCTACTAACTGCTTAAAATAAAATCAGTTCTTTCAGCATGGAACTATTAGAATAAAATGTTCTGTTTTTCTTTTTCTTTCTTTTTTTTTTTTTTTTTAAAGATTTTACTTACTTATTTGAGAGAGAGAGAATGAGAGAGAGAGAGCACATGAGAGGGGGCGGGGAGGGTCAGAGGGAGAAGCAGACTCCCTGCTGAGCAGGGAGCCTGATGTGGGACTTGATCCAGGGACTCCAGGATCATGACCTGAGCCGAAGGCAGTCACTTAACTGACTGGCCACCCAGGCGCCCAAAGTGCTCTGTTTTTCAAAGAAAATCAAATTAACTTGATTTATAAGTTCTCCCCCCCTCCCACCTCCCCCATAGAATGCCAATTTTGTATTTCAGTAAGAAGATCTGGCAAGGTAAGCCTAGGAAGGCCATAATTCAGCTGTTTACAGCTCTCCCAAATGCAGTAGGTGTTCACAGAGGCTTGCATTTCTTTTTTGAAAGATTTTATTTGTTTGTTTGAGAGAGCCAGAGAGCACGCTTGAACCTGTGACTGGGAGGAGGGGTAGAGGGAGGGAGCTAATCTCAAACAGACTCCACACTGAGCACAGAGCCTGACATGGGCTCACGACCCTGAGATCATGACCTGAGCCAAAGTCAAGAGTTGGGGTGCTCAACTGACTGAGCCACCCAGGTGCCCCCGAGGCTTGCATTTTTTATGGCTGCATGAATTTGTTTGTTTAGTGTTTTTTTATCCTTTCTTTAAAGAGTAGCATGGACTAGTCTCCAGGCTTTGTTTACTGTGAGGATATATTGTTACATCTCCTACTTGGTAGATAAAATTAGAGAGCTGAACTAGAGTTGGTATATGGAGTTATGTTTATTGAACATGGTATTTTCTCTCCCATTTCACTAAACATCTGAGTGTGAAGAATATCCTAAGAAACATGGGGCAAGAATCCTAGTCTTAAGTAGAATTTTAACCCATAGTAGAAATGAAGAGACGAGATCTATATACATATAGGTTGCCTTATAAAAATATGTCATTGGTAAGAATCAGATGACTAGGACTGCTAGAGAAATTCAAGACGGAAGAGCTCCTGAGACAACTTGTCAAAAATGGGCCTCAGAGATACCTTCACATTTCATGTGGACGTGGAAAAAGAATAGGTTCAGTGATGCCGCTTCCAGTGTGGCATGGTGGAGAGGACATGAGAAGAAGAGTCAGATTTGCGTTTATATTCTGGGTCTTTTACTTACTGTTTAAAGGACTTGCGACAAGTTACTTTCTCTGACTAAATCTCATCTGTAAAATAAAGTTATTTTAGGATTAGTAAATATGAAAGGATTATTTTTAGTATTTTTTATATTGTTTTATAATGTAGGCAGTTGATAAACCTTTAGGGGTATATGGTCATTTTCAAAGAGATGTTTTCTTCATTTATAATGAGTACTATTAACATTATTTAAATTGAACCTCATTCTCAAAATTAATCATGGTAATTATTAATGGTAGCTTAATTTGTAAGCTACCATTTACAGTGATTTCATGTGGTTGTTACAAAGCTTGTTTTATACCTGAGAAAATGTTTCCATTGCCTTCATATTTCAGTTAGATGGGAAATAGCATCTGTTACATCAGTTCCTTAATTAGCTGAGAGGAAATGGAGCAAACCTATTCTCAAAGAGTGGACTTGGGTGTCCTGTCTAAGCAAATCTTGTTGTAGGTAAGAGAAGTCTTTCATCACTAGTGGATAAGTGGTGCATCATTCCTTGGTCACTGAAAATACTTCCTTGGTCACTGATGAAACATATTTTAAAGCTGTAATTAAGACTTTGAAGCAAAGAATAACTACAATTCTAGTGATGTCAGTGGATAGTAGGGAGAGGAATTTAAGAATTGCACTCTAGTTCCATGTCTCTGAAACTTGAGCGTGCTCGAAATGATTTCTAATAAAGAAGACAAAACAAAACATGGATTCTCTGAACTTTTATTTTTTATTCTGCTCAGAGATCATGTTTTTCTTTAGTGAGGTAGGCGAATTCTCAGGGAATTACAGTAGAGTGTAAAAATAACAAAATAATGTAACATTTAACTTAAACATTAATTATAACTGGGTAGTGTATAAAATATATAAAAGTGACAGTTTGTAACAGTAGAGAGTCATGAGTGTAACAGGCCAGTTTAGTTAGTAAACAGTTCAGGAATTTTTTGAACAGTTTTTAGGGAAATTATATTTGTTGGCTGCATCACTGTAATTCATGAAGAAGGCATTCCTACAGCTGTTTTTACCTATTAAAATGCCTGCAGAGTGGCATTTAATAAGGAAACAAAAGATAACAGACCCTGTTTTTACTCTGTTTTTGCTTGACCACCAGCTATTTGATGCAAGTGTTTGAAGGTGCTGTTAGCTGTTGTGTTTCCGCTTAACATATATTTAGACTGTTGAAACCCATTCCAGTCATGCTAACTACATCACTGAAGAAGAATTTTTAAAAAAATGTTTTCAGTTTATTCACATCTTTGAATGTACATGTTAGTCTTCCTCTGGGTCAGTCATTTTTCACAAGTACCCACAGGAAGTGAAAATAATTCAGTATCTTTAGGGGAAAAGGGAAATTGCATTACATAATACACTATGCTACATTAAATATCACTTTTATGATTATATTTTGCTGATCCAATTATCGTGAAGGTTTATGAGAAAGGTACCACATTTTATAGCTGTATTTTGTTAGCCACATTTTAATAAAAGATTAGAAGAAAAGTCTTGGATTTTATAGGTTTGGGATGATAGAGGTGGTGTAATAGGAGAAATGTAAACCTGGAGAACCTTGAATTCACTTAGTTCTTTAATGAAGTAAAGTTATCCTTGCTTTTTATCCTCTGGGAAGTATAGATAGGTGAACTATGTTAATACTTTGGAATTCTTAGGAAAAGAACTCTGCTTCTAATGCATGAACCATTTGGACAATCTAGTATTATACTTTTAATCACCATTGGACATCATGTCATCTATTAACCAGAAATAAGAGGTATGCTATTCGCAGTATTTATACCTACTACCACTTGGCTGTGCATTAAAACCATCTGTAGAGCTTTTCAAAATACAGATGCTTCTGACCCATTGCTATGATAATCTCTGGGGTGTGTTGTGGATACCTATCTATATTTTTTTTCAGTTGAAATCAGAAGGACAATTTTAAGATACTTAAATATACCAAATAATTATCAATGTTACAAATATTTTAGATAAGAAACAGAAGGGTGCATGGGTGGCTCAGTTTGTTAAGCATCTCACTTCAGCTCAGGTCATGATCTCAGGGTCCTGGGATTGAGCCCAGAGTCAGGCTGGCTCTGCGGTCAGTGGTGAGTCTACTTGTCCTTCTGCCCCTCTCCTCGCTCTCTCTCTCTCTTAAACCAGTATCTTAAAAAAAACAACCCCCCCCCCCCCACATAGGGGCATCTGGGTGGCTCAGTCAGTTAAGCGTCTGCCTTCAGCTCAGGTCATGATCTCAAGGTTCTGGAATCAAGCCCTGAGTCAGCCTCTCTGCTCAGTGGGGAGTCTCCTTCTCCCTTTCCCTCTGCCCCTCCTTTAACCCCACTTACGCTCTCTTTCTTTCTCTCTCTCTCAAATAAACATATAAAAATCTTAAAAAAAAAAAAAAAAAAAACCACCAAACTATTAACGTTACTCTGGTTTGACTTACTTTTATCATTCTAATCTTAATTCTAAAACTTTACAAGGTTGAAAGTCACTGCCATGAAAATAATTAAAATATCCCAGGTAATTGGGGGTAGACACCTGTATTTTTTAATCTAAAGGAATGATTGATTAATTGTTATTTCATTCAATTTAATTAATTTTATTTTTTTTTTTTTTACTGTGGCTTTGATTTTGGGGCTTCCTTGTAGAGGAACTAGGACTTCCTTGATGGTTGGTTGTGTTAACATAATGACAGGCAGTGAATTCATATTACCTGGAAAGTCATCTTTTAAGGAAAGACTAGGAGGGGAATAGGGATACTAGGAGGTACATAATAAAAGTGTTAGGTACTACGAACTTAGTCACTGTCTTAAACATCCTTTCTTTCTTTGAATCGTTGCAACCTTGTAACCTTTACAAATGAGGAATTATAATTTTAGGAGGTAGTTATTTCACCGAATAACCTAGATCAGTCAAGGTTAGGTATGCACTTTGATAAGACAGTGAATTTTGGTGTCTGTCACTCATTTCAATCGCAAGTAAATAGTTATTCCATTACTACTTATTTCCTGTGTCTGCCTGGCAGCTAGCCTGTGAGCTTCTTCACGGCTTGTATGTCTGTCCACCTAGGCATCGTAAACCTTGTTTACTTAGGAAGGTGCCTTCTGTTTAGTAGAAAAACTCAAATACTGAGTAAATAAATGAATATATGAATGAGTTGCTCAGGGTTACAGAGGTAACCGAAATAAGGTACTGAAATAAGGCTGGTATTTGAGTCTTTGTTCACTTTTTTGAGGTAGGTAATGGGGAAAGACCTTCTTGTTTGTTGTCTTTCTACTTAATCAATTCTTTTTATTTGTTCTCTATTACACAATGACCAAATGCTGATTTAGGGTTTGGAGCATACTTAACACTCCAGTTATCGTTAATAAATATGAATACTTGGTAGGTGCTCAGGACCATGGAATATGAAAGAGTTTAGCATATTCCTTTTTTCCTTACCAAGGATCTTAAAGTTCAGGTGTGACAGTAGAGCTCTGCAGTTAGGCATTTCTGTATTAGAGACAATTGTGTTTTTGATGCTGCTTATCACTGATGGGTTCAAGATTACCTGAAGGAGGCTGTGAATTAATATTTGGGCAATATGAATGCTGTAAATACCTACAGTGGCCTTAGGTTGGACAGACAGGGCATTGCAAAGTAACAACTATCCATAATAGAGCTGCTCTTCCTCTTCTGTCTTATAGTCCTCAAGGACTGTAATCTAACAAACCATGTGCTGTTGCTCTCTTACATTTTGGAAAATCCTAATTATATAACATTAAGCTATGGTCTTTGGCTTCCGAAGAAATGAGGCAGGCCGTAGCTGTATGTGGATCCTTCAAGATAACCTTTACTTTCCTGTGATTGTAGTTTATTCCTCTGATTCATCTTTTTATTTTGAATATGTGTCGTTACTTCAATTACATGTTTAGTGTTTTTATTTTTAATCACAGAAGGCAGGTAGAATATTCTGTTTTGGTATTGCCTAGTTGATATTTTTCTCTATAGGTCTTACATTGAATTTTTTAGATGTTTAATGATTTTCCCTAACCTACGTAGAAAAGTACACATGTAGAATGCATAAGAAACACCATATGGCTTAGGAGTTTAGTAATCATTTAACCGGTATATTTTATTTACTTGCTACTTTAAGTTTATAATATAGAAATTTAATTCCAGATGTTTTTAAAATGCTTACTGTATACAAAATATTTTGCCACATGTGTTAAGGAAATGATTTCTGATGCATAAGGACAGTCGTGAGTAAAGCAAATGCATGATTTTTTAAAAAAAACCCTAATTTGAATTTAGTGATGCTTTTGAAGTAAATTTGTATTGTGTTCATTAGAATAGCATGTGGATATGTTGAGAAACCAGTAGTACCTTTGTATGTGACACGTTGTTTCACTGATAAAATATGCATACATATAAAATGTCAAATACTCAACAAAAACTGATGAAAACATTATAAAAGAAGTACATGTCCACATCTGTGCAGACTAGAACAGAGAAGTATACATCTACTGGTTATATACCAAACTCTTTATTTAGGCATTTTTAAAATGTATTTGAGTAATACAAAAAATGAGAAGGAACCACCTTGCTCTCTAGAGGCTTATTGCTCTGTATACTGGTATAGAAGACTATCTATAGTACAGTAGTAGTAAGTAGTAGTATAGAGCCGTGAAATTCTATGGAAGCAAAGTGGGGGAGGTGGATTCGGAGGGGGGGGGTGAGGGGAAGATATCACGGAAGCAGTAGTATCTGAACTCTGCAGTGTCATTAATTTTTGATAAATTCCGTTTACTATTCTTTTGGTCTGTTTTGTGTAGAGCTCATGGAATAAACACGGTTTATTCCCCCTTCGGGAAACTGTAGTCGTCTTTACGTGCTGTTCCAAATCCAAACCCTAAATGGAAGACAGTTCAGTGCTTTGATTAGCTGAGCTCTCCTTCAGTCCGCTACTGCAGAGATGACAGGTGGATCTTTATTGAGCTTCTTTCTCGTAAAAATTTTATTTTAAAGAAATTCATGTTTTTAGTTAATGTTTAGTATATTTTTATTGACTAAGTTAATTAAAAATTAGATTATGTTAAGATGGTACTCTTTATCCCCAAAGTGCTTTCTGATTTTATTTTTCTAAATTACAACCTGTAGTCGTGTCCGTCTATTTGCTGCTGTTCAGTCATCCATTCTGTTATATTCCTGCTTATGTCATTTCCTACAGTCCTCTCTCTCTTCCTGTTAGATTTTAGATAGCAGCCTGTTCAAAACCGCAGTAACATAAGTTGTTAAATAGGTCTTATGAGATGCTTGGTGCTCTTCCATGTGCTGTACAAACATAGCACATTTAGAGCTCATCCTAGTCCGAGTCCTGTGATGTGAAGTACCGGGCTTACTACACTTACACAGGTGAGGATACCAAGGTTCAGGTATTTTGCCTGAATACAGTTAGTAAGTATAGTATCAAAATTCCTTAGAATATCAGCAAATGAGTATTCAGAAATCACATTTAAAAATCATGTTCCTAAAACAAATGTTTTGTTTTGAATGTCTGTAGAATTTACTGTCTAAATAAATTCCCTCAGGAAAAATTACCTTTGTAATAGTGAACCATATTCTGTCATTCTCTTAACTCTCTTCTTAATACTGTCATACTTGGACCTGGGAATGATCTTTGCTCAAGGCAGTAAGTTAATTCTGTAGGTGGATTTGTCAGAATAATCATCTTGTTTCCTGTTACTGTTTTCAGTGAAATAACTGTAATCTTTTTTATTATTTTGGTTTTAAAGTAATTATATTTAACCTTTCTTACTTAGTAGTGTACTGTTAGTTGTAAAGTGTTGAAGGCAGATTATATAGACCGAAGTCAGTTTAGTTGAGTGACATTAAGTCAGGGTTCTGCCCATTAGTTTATCTCATTTTTCAGTGAGAAAGAGGTGATTTATAATAATACCTACCTCTAAGGCTTTAAAAGAATTAACTTTGTAAGATATAAAATGCTGAGTATGAGGCCGTATATGTTTACTTCTGTTAATAATATTAGCTGTGACTTTATTTTTGTATCTCATGCTGTGCTCTAGGAAAAGTTGACCAGTTATGGGGCATTTACTATGATCAGTGCTAAGGAGTATGGAGGTGAGTTTGATTCTAGACTTCTTGGAGCTTTATAGATAGTAATACAAATCAGACTTACTATGTCAGAAGATAAAACGATAGAAGGAAACATCTTGTCTGAGAGGACCTGGGGAAGATTTCATTAAGAGGAGATGATTTTTGAAATTGGGATTTTGATTTGGGGGAGGAAAAAGTAGAAATGTTAATAAGTCTTTTTCTTTTTTCTTAGTGTACTATCAGCAAGTAAATATTCCAATTTAATATTTTAAAATATCACTTTTTAAAACAAATGACTACTTTTCTATACCTTTAATAATCTTTTCTTACATGTACTAGGTAGTGAAGAGAATAAAACAGTATACAAAATTTCACATAGAATAGCAGAAGGATTCTAATGCTTTGAGGAAGTGTTTCATGCTTCCATGGGCAATAACTGCTTTTATATGGGTAATCGTTAGCAACAGAAACTCATCCCCAGGTTTCCAAAAGGATTTCCTGACAGTTCTTTATTTCTGTTCTCACTCTCTATTTTTGTTAACCGTTATCCAGCCATTGATCTTTAAACTTGCTGGGAAGTGAAATTAAAAATCACTTGATCATTTTTGTCTTTTTAGGGGAAATTCTTCATACATATTTAGTTCAGTCTTTTCACCTTCACTGTAGCATTGTCAAGATCACATTCAGCTTCCCTAGTGGTCACAATCCAAAGTTATTTCCGCATACTACAGGCAGCTCAGATCTAGAGAAATCTTGATAATTTTTGGTCGTCATTGGAAGAAACCAATGTTATTTGGCCATAATTTGGCCAGAGTGTGGCCATAACTGGTGATATATAAGTTTAGTTTAGACACAGGGTCATTACACACTTAAATTAGTAGAATTACTGTATGAAAACTGGAAGGAGGACATACCTGACAGTCTTTTAGTATTGTTTATAGGAAATGTTTCTTGTGAAGGAAAAGTATTGAGAATAGTCCCTTTGTTCTTAACTTGGAAAATATTTGACATAACAATAAAAGTTCTTCAAATTTAGTAAATTGTTTCATTATGCTTAATTAATTATTTGAGAGAGAGAGAGAGCGAGAACGAGTGGGAGGGGCAGAGGAAGAGGGAGTGAATCTCAGGCGGACTTTACACTGAGCACAGAGCCCGATGTGGGGCTTGATCTCATAACCCTGAGATCAGTACCTGGGCTAAAACCAAGAGTCCGACGCTCAACTGACTGCACCACCCAGGCGCCCCTCATTGTGCTTAATTGAATAAGCATTTGTCGAATGCCTGCTTCTTAAAGAATTTCCTGGAGGAGGCTTCAACAAACTGAATATAGACATATTCTAATCTTCATATATTATTAGAAAATAATTTGCTTTGAAAATATGATTGTTGGGGTGCCTGGGTGGCTCAGTCTGTTAAGTGTCCAACTCTTGATTTTGGCTCAGGTCATGATCTTGGTGTTATGGGATTGAGCCCCATGTCAGGCTCCCTGCTTAGCTGGGAGTCTTCTCTCTTTCTCTCAAATAAGAAAATCTTTAAAAAAAGAAAAGGAAAATGTGATTGTTGCTGGGCTCAAGTTCAAGTTAAAATTTTTGAGGAACTTGATATCCAGAGTCAGTGAGCAGTTAAATTATGTGAAATCTACTTTATGTCCAGTTTCTCAATGAATATTTCTTACTAATTTAAGATTGTATATACAGCTGGAGATAGTTACATGTTTAAGCTTTATCTCTTGGCTTAAAATGTATATATTCATAAGTGTGTTATTGGAATCTTGGTTTGCTTAAATATGTAACACTTTTGAATTCCTTTCTTGGAAGTTTTGGCATATGAACTTTCACATTAAGAGCACAGTAGGGGCAGAAGTCTTGGGCTCATTTGCCTGACTACAAATGTGCAATTAAAAGAGATTTTTTTTATCAGCAGGGGTTGGTACAATCAGTGTGGTCTGATGTTTCATGTTATAGAATTACTTTGTTGTTCAGATAGATGCTGTAATTAGAACATAATTTTAAACTTCACAGGGCACTGACTCATCAGGTGTTTTTAAGTAGTTCCTCAAATTTTGAGAATTTTTTTGATTTAATATGTTTATGTCACTGCATATAGTAGCTTCAAAAATGAAATGGAGGATGTATAATTGAGAAGGAATGGTTAGAACTTGTTTCAGGACAGTGGTTTGAATTAGCCCCAACTCATTTATAATGTTGGATATATTAATTGTGTATTAAGGCCAAATTTTAGTTGTAAGAATCTCACCCATTGAAAACTTTAATAACTGAAGGAATTCTATGTGTTAAGTGGCCACAGGTTTATCATTTTTGTATATTTGTGTCATTGAAATTTGATAAGCAGTTGTCTTATCTAGAAAAAAAGCGTATTTGTAGACGTAAGAGATCTGTTTTACCAGGTACTTCTCTGCCAGTTGTTGATATTGTTCTTCATGTAACTTATTCAGGAATTCATTTATGGAGAAAGAGCACTTGACTTGGAATTAGGACATAGGACCAACATCAAAAAAACAAAAACCACATTTACCAAATAGTTTGTTTGTTTCCTTATCTATATCCAAAGTCCCTACTATCTCTGAATGCTATGCAAGACATGTTAAAATACCACACAAATTTTTAAAGGTAAAATGGTAAAATAGAAAAAGTTCTCAAGATTGAAGATGTCAGTGTTCTGTTTCTGGCTTTTTCACTATTTATGCTATTTTAGGGCAGTTTGCTTAATTAGGGCTCTCATGTAGGTGATGTCTTATGCTAGGAATTAGTGTTGCTACTGCAGGCTCTGAAGTCATTCTGTCAGAACTGACAGAACACTTATTTTCTGCATGACCTGGGCAAGCCATGTCTGTCTCAACCTCCGTATTAACGTGTTAGTAAGAATAATAGTACTGTACTCATATGGCTATTAGAAGGATTGGATGAGCTGGTGTGTTTGTATTACTGAGCATAGTACTTGGCAAGCAGTAAGTGTTTAATAAAAGCTTAGTTACATATCATATCATCACCACCATTGTTATTTTCATTTCTGAATTTCTTCTTCATCACCTGGGAGACTAAAAGTTATTTGAAATTTGTTATTTCTTTATAGTATACTTGTCAAGAATGTAGATCATAATAAAGTATCATTGGTAATTGTATCTATTCTATAATTAGGAATGAGTGGTATTATAGAGTTCCTTTATATGCTACTAAACTTTAATTTACTATATAAATAAAGCTCTATTGATATTTTGTTAAATGTTGTCTCTGTTATATTAAGATATAACTTTAGTCTTGTCAGCGGTTTTTTTTTTTTTTTTTTTTTAAGATTTTATTTATTTTAGAGTGAGAGAGCCAAGCAAGGAGAGTAGCAGAGGGGGAGGGAGAGAGAAATTTTAGCAGACTCCACCACTGATCGTGGAGCCTGGCCCAGGTCTGTATCTCAGGGCTCGAGATCATGACCTGAGCCAAAACCAAGAGTCGAAGGCTTAACCAACTGAGCCACCCAGGCGCCCCTAAGTCTTGGGCAGTTTTAAAAAGACTTTGACCTATTACTGCATTCTTCTGATAGAGTGAAGCAAGGTAGTACTGAGGTGATAGAGTAAAGGAGAAGCACAAAGCACAAACTTTGGATATGAAAATCAGACCTCAGAAGCATTATTGTAGAAAATCTGGGAAAGTTGACTAGAGGAGACCAAAAATAAAAGGGGGTAAAGATTGTCAAATGTAACTGGCAACTTAAATACGAGGTCAAAAAGAAGCAGGCCCAGAAACCAAGATATATAATGAACGGAGGTTATATAGAGGCTTATATAGACAGAGATACAAAAATAATACAGCAAGGCACTGTGGGGAAAGCTGCAGTATACTGATGTATTTTAATGACATTCCTCAATAATAAAAGCTCAGTTGTTCAGTAAGTATTTGTTAAGGGCCAGATACGTGTAAAGTCAGTTATATACATATTATCAAGAGTTTAAAAATCAGTGAGACATGGTTCTAGTATTCAGCTAAGATGAAACTTTCTAATAAGCTAGAACAGGTAATTAAATTGCAGTATGATACTTAGAACAAAAGATAAATAAAAGCAAATATTAAAGAAGGCATTCTGGATATAGGTGATAACTTACATAGTTATGGGTAGCAGAATCCATGTTTGTGAATAGGCCAGTTTATTTACAACATGGAATGAATATAAGCAAGAAATGGCACCTGAAATTTCTGTGGATTGAATGGGTGGGTATATGTATAGCAGCTTCTCTCTGTCAAGGCATAAATAACCTTATGACTGCATTTCAAAGATTTTTCTACAAAACCAGTTAGTCTTTGTCCTCAAGTTTAAAAAGTCTGCACTTATTAGGATAAAAAATAACTGAGACCCACTTGTAGAGAAGTTTGGAGAAGGGAGATAATGAGCTCCAGTTGAGACATGTTGAGTGCTTTGGAGACAATGACGTCCACATGTCAAGTTGGCAGTTGAATTTGAAGGCCTAGAAATCAGCAGGGATGACTGTGCTGGAATGCAAATTTGGACTGTGTCAATTGGAAAAATATCCAGGTTCTTCTGTATTGTGAAGATTTGGTGGCACATTAAATGACATGACATTGCTCTGGATGATTATAAAACCAACACTGTCATCATGAGTAATAATGAGCTGTTTTTTTCTACATCCTATCTCTGCTGTTGACTCTTGAAATATTATTTGAGGGACACCTGGGTGGCTCAGTTGGTGAAGTGTCTGCCTTTGGCTCAGGTCATGATCTTGGGATCCTGGGATTGAGCCCTTGTCGGGCTCCCTGCTCAGTGGGGAGTCTGCTTCTCTCCCTCTGCCCCTCCTCTTCAGCCCCCCTCCCCGCTTGTGCTTGCTCTCAGTCTCTCAACTAAATAAGTAAAATCTTAAAATATATATATATATATATATAATTTGAAATGTAACTGTAGAAAGAAATCAAATACCTTGACCAAAGTTTCTAAGAGATACACCATTTTTGATGTATATCCATTTGCCATCCGTCCTCTCTCCTTCATTTCAACCTTTTATTTGTCCCAAATTATTTATTGAAGTGAGAAAGTTAGGGTGTAGATTCTTAATGTAGCTATTGGGTACAGAAGTATGTACTCTAATCCTACAGTAATTTCTTACTTGTTTTTTTATGACTGAAAGAGAACATCTATGGATAGGTTTTATTGACTTCTATAGTAATTGCCAATTCCATATTGCCTTTATTATCCATTACAGAAACAGAAAACGAACACAGGGAGAAATTGTTTGTATTGAATAATTACTAGGCTTAAAACTCTCACTCTTGAAGGAATTTTCTTAACTCTACCTTAGTTTAGAATGGACTACAATTGGATAAATCTGGCTTCTGGGTAGAATGATCTTAAAAGCTTTTTTTTAAAAATCAAGTTTGATAATGTTCACTTTATGAAGTCTGAGGATGAAAACATGGGTCCCCCCACCCCCACCCCCACTGGAGATTCTTGGTATTTATTCCTTATTGCTACCTTGTGTGCTTAGTTGCTGTTAGTTGATTTTTTTTAGTTTTCATCTTCTTTTTCCATTTTGGTGAGAACCCAGTGGGCCCTTTTCATTTGGAAGCTCTTATCCTTCAGTTTCATTTTAAAAGTATGTATTATGTTAATGACTTTTCTCCCTTCGTTTTTCTTTTTCTTGGTAAGACATCTGTCATTTAGTTTCTGGGCCTTTTGAACTAGTCCTCTAATTTTTATACTGTTCTTCACCATTTTCCCCCTGTGTCTTTGCTGCTACTTGGAGGGAGAGTTTCTAAATTTTTCTCTTCTAATATCTCTATCAAGTTTTCATTTTTACTATCATATTTTTAGTTTCTCAAGTTCCCTTTTGTGTTTTGAATTTTCTTAACAGCATCCTTTATCTGTTTCAAGGATAGTGTCTTCTCTTAACTCTCTGCAGAGTTTCAAATTTTTCTTCTTTCTGGTCAGTGGTTGCTTTCTTGAGGTTGTTTTCTGTTTGTTGGGCTGGTCAGACTCCCAGAGAAAGGTCTTCCAGTCTCCCTTCCCTAGTGTGTGGGCTGACTGCCCTCACTCTAGATGAGGAGTGGGGTAGAAGGCTGGACACCTCAGCCTTCAGTATGTAAGTGATCCTATGAACTGCCCCTCAAAACCCAGTTCTTGGGGCACCGGGTGGCTCAGTCAGTTAAGTGTCTGCCTTCAGCTCAGGTCACAATCCCAGGGTCCTGGGATTGAGCCCTGCATCAGGCTTCCTGCTCAGCAGGGAGTCTGCTGCTCCTTTTTCCTTCTGCCTCCTACCCCCTGCTCATGCTCATGCTCTGTCTGTCTTTCTCTTTCAAATAAATAAATTAAATAAATAAATAAATAAATAATAAATAAATCTTTAAAAAAAAAAACCCAGTTCTGTAAAATGAACTCTTTAGGAATATATTTCTTATCTCTTGCTGGGAATAATGGAATGCCAGCTATCTGGGGAGAGGAGAGGTGGAGATTGTCAGCTGCTCCTTAATGAGAATTCAACCAGTCTTCTAGTGTTACCCCCACCTTTACCCCTACTACTGAGGAAATGCTGCCATTTCCTCAGTTTTTTCCCTGAGGGATGGGATGGGGTGGCATGGGGGGTGGTCTACAGCAGAAATTGGTCCCTTTTCACCTGGGGTTAGCTAAATCCCTGACTGCTTAGCCCATATGTTTTGTAGTTTCTAAATTGTTTTCTTTCCCATTTTCTTCTTCCTTATGACATAGTTTTGTACATTTTAAACTCTCTACAGTATTCTAGAATTTTAGGAGGGAGTGAAAGTACATGATTACAATAATTTCACCATCTTTGTCTACAAGTTTTTGTTCTTTTTTAAGTGTTTTAAAAACTAAACAAAACCCTTCATTTTGAAGCAAACATTAGGATAGGTATAACTTTCTTTTCAGTTTTTAACTGGCACTTCAGTTATTGAATTAATTAAGAGTATATATTTACCAAGGTGTTTTACAGCTTAAAAATTTATTCAATAAATTCAGTAAAGCACAATGTTAAATTATACTTTAACTTTATTCTCTGTTCCTATGATGCAAATATCTCTTTCTTTTTAAATTCTTTGGCAAATTTTTGTCTTTCCATATATAAAAGTTTCTGTGTTAAGTCACTTATGATTTTAGTTTTTATTTTTACACCTTCCTAAATATTTTGGATTATAAATGTCCCTCAGTTATCACTGTATTAGTATCTGTATTCGTGTCTCACATATATGTGTGTGCGCACGCACGCGCTCACACACACACACACACACACACACACACACTAGCTTGTAGTGTCTACTAATTATAACAATTCTAGACTAGTTTGATTGGTTTTTCTTCTCATTTATGTTGTATTTTCCTGCTTCTTTTCATGCCTGTTAATTTCTGATTAGATGCCAAATAGTGTGACTTACCTTTTTGGGTGCATGTCTCCTATTCCTGTAAGTATTCTTGGGCTTTGTTCTGGGACACAGTTTAAGTTAGGAACACTTTTCATCCTTTTAGGTCTTGCTTTTAAGATTTACTTAGGCAGTACCGGAATAGTGCTCAGACCAGGTTTAATTATTTCCCATTACTGAGGCAAGACCTTCTATTTACTTTACCCAGTGTCTGTGAATCATGAAGTCTTTTCACTCTGGCTCTCTGTGAAGAACCCAGCACTTTTACTGAGTCCTGTGGCTGGTTCTTTCTCCAGCCTCTGGTATTTCCTCTTTTACACATGCACTGACTAGTGTTCAGCTGAGTGTTTGAGTGGACCTTGTGCAGATCTCCAGAATTCTTTCAGTATAGCTCTTTCTAGTACTCTTGTCTGAACTCTAGGTGTGTTGGTCTACCTGGATTTTTAGCTTAGTTACCTCAACCCAGAGAGGCAGTCTGGCACCCTTTCCGGGGCTGCAGCCTGGAGACTCCCAAGCCAGAGAGCTGAAGTAATCCTGGGCTTTACTTCATTGATTGGCCATCTCTCAGCCTCACTGTCTTCATTACCTGTTGTTCACAGGCTTGAGAACTGTCATTTCTTGTGTTTAGCCCATTTGTGGTTTTGTGTTTTTTGTTTGTTTATTATTTTTTTTTTTTTTGGTTGGTTCAGGCAGGAGAGTGAATCTTGTCCATGTTATTTTTATCTTGGCTGGAAGCAGAAGTCCCTTACTCATGAATATAGACACACTTTTTTAGGTTCACCAAAAAATATGAGTCATTTTATTAGATCTATCTACCAAAAAAATGATAAAAAAATACGAATTCTGGTGAAAAAAATGTTAACATTTTTCAACATAAAAATTAAAATCTGTATTTAAAAATTGATTTTCCTTGCCACAGTAGAGGTATGTGTATATACATTTTATGTTCTTTGGCATACAGAGAACCCTGAGGTTCTCAACTTTTTAACTCATTGATACCCTAGTTTCTCATTTTTTCATGGTGTCTGTTCCCTAGGCAAAAGAAAATACTTAATAGGTTTTTTTATTAAATAGTTACTTCCAAACAACCTCATTAGTATTTATCTAAAAATAACTTAAAGTGAAAAAAATTAAATTTTGTTCATAAATTTTAATTTTTATTCACATCATTTATTAATGGGATCTCTATTTTTCTTGGGTACCATTCAGATTGGCAAACATTAGGGTGCATTTTCATAGTAATGATATTAACAGAAAATACAGGCAGAAACATATACTTGACTATAGAATATATTCCCATTCTTAAAAGGCTAAGGTCCATATATTTTCCTTAGCATGAGCCCTGCAAACATGTAAGTTGTAGTAGAGAGCTGTTTTATTTTATTAGTTCTATTAATTTATGCCAGTTTTTTATCTCCTTTGATTGGAATCTCACAATTTTTTTTTAAGGTTTATTTAAATCCAGTTAATTAATATACAGTGTATTATTACTTTCAGAGGTAGAGTTCAGGGATTCATCATAGCAAAATGATGCAAACATAGCTTAAATAATTGGCAACAGGTTAGTATTAAGAAAGATAAACTCTCTTTGAGAAGAAAAATTGGTAATGTGTTTTGCAAATTTTTTAGGAGGAGCAGAACAGAGGCAAGCCTAATTGGGAGCATCTCAATGAAGATTTACATGTACTGATCACTGTGGAAGATGCTCAAAACAGAGCAGAAATCAAACTGAAGAGAGCCGTCGAGGAAGTGAAGAAATTACTGGTACCTGCGGTAAGTAATAATTTCCAAATCTTTCGATTTGGGGCCCAACCCCTTTTTCCATTTAATTTTTTTTAAATTACTGTAATGTTTATGTTAATAAAGAATAGGTTATTTATTTTTTAGAAATTTTATTTAACCTCATAACATAAAAATAATTTATAACTCATTTACTGTAGTGTAATTGGCAAACATAGACATTGCTCAGATCCTAAAATGGGAAAGCCTGTTTACTTTGGGGGAAGGAAATGTTGTGAGGGGAGCAAACTCAATTGGTGTCCTACTTTCCAAAGGTATTATTATTATTGCATCACTCTATTATAGGGTAAGAAAGTAGGTGCATTATCATTAGGGTGATGAAAGCTTTATTTTTTTGGGAGGGGGGAGCAATTTCTCATTGTAAGCAGGTAATGAGTGTACAGAAAAGTCTGTACAACTAATATTTATGTCGGAGGACCTGTGTTAGTAAGAGCACATTGTTTGAGTTGCCTGTGGGTTCCAGGTACCCTCCTGGCATGTCCCTGTTTCACATAGAAAGATTTCTGTTCCATAGTGAAATTTTCCCATAATATGATAAAATTTTCTTTTAGGAAAATAGGAGCTAACTTTTGCTGATCTGTCAGGCACCATTCTGAGTACTTTTCACACTTCATTTCATTTAATGTTTTTTTCTAAGATACTAAAAACTATTTAAGTTCATATTTAGGGATCTTAGGTAAAACACTGAAAGTAATTTTGGAGGGTGAAGTCTCATAAAGAAATGACCCCAAACACCTTTGTTCTCATCCTCCCTCCCTTCCATCCTCCATCTCCCCCTCCCTCCCCAGCCCCCTTCTTTTTGTCTTTTCCTCATTATTAAACAACCCTTTAGTAACTCCTCATTTAGAAATGATGATTGCACTCACTCCCAGAGTATTATTTTTCCCATGGAAAATGAAAAATAAATAACTACTATTTTCAGAGTCATTTTAAAAATATTTTTTATGTTGGTAAAAATGATAGAAATGTGGATCCTAATTTGCTGTTGGAAAAACTAGGAATACTGTTAATATTCTGTCAAACAAAAATTTATTGACATTTACATAAATGAGTATGGCGTCTATTGTTCTTTATTCCCCAGATAATCTATTCTATATATAAACTTACAAGCTATAAACATTTTTCATTTAGCGGACAAAACTAACTACTTGGAAGAAAAGAATTTCACATAACTTTTGTTCAATAGATCTTATGAACAGGTTAAATTATAAACTAAAATATATAGTTGTATACTATTGAACCATATAGTCTTCCTCCTTTTCCTTAATAATTATGCAGTTTTGAAAGGCTATAAAGAAAAGGGCTTTTTTCTAAGTCTATTGGACTATTAGTCCCATGATCAGAAAGTTATTTAACATTACTTTTATTGCTGTATATAGCTGAAAATGCTCAGCTCACGTAATACTAAGTACATAAGTTCACCTAATATAGCAAATAGACTGGGCGTCTGATAATTAAAGCTCTTACTGACCTATTATTTTATTCCAGCCATTCTGTGAACTACTTCAGTTCTCAAAGTTATTAACCTGGGGAAGAGCATCATATTAGAAGCTGTGTTAGTAACTAGCTATGTGTCTTTTATAGAGTTAGTAAATTTCTGTCTGTTTCATCATTTACAAAATGAGAATTGAAGTAAATGACTTTTAAGGACCATTTTGGTTTTAAAGTTGTCTTTGGACAGTAGAATAGATAGTAGAAGATAAAAAATGGCAGAAGCTTTTTTAAAACTTCATACAATTTATATTTTAAAGGCAAAGAGTCCTTTTGATGATAAATCTCTCTCTATGGAAGTACTTTTAGGATTGTTACTAATTACCACCTCTGAAGTAATAAAACTTTCTTAGAATTACAATTGTAGACTAAAAGTACTTTAAGATGTGGCCTCAATAAAGTGATTTAACTTTGTAGCAATTTCTTAATCCTGTCCATTTTGTCAGATATGCTTGTTATAACATGACTGCTATACCTGGGAATTTATTTTCATTAAACTCAACATTATTATACATTTCTGGTGATGGTGCTCTGATAAGCAAAGGTTTAAACAAAACAGAAGCTTTACAACCCTGAAGTTATCAAGTGATTTGGGCTTTTACTTATAAGTTCTTGGGAGACAGAATTACATCGTATTTGAAAGCTGACTTCTGGATTTGAATCCCATCTTTGTGGCTTTTTCTGTCTCCCTTTTCTCATCTGTAAGATTGGAACATCACTGAACTCTCATGTCATTATTGTGAAATTAGATAATACATGGAGAATGCTTAGCATAATACCTCTGTTTCATAAAAGTTTGCTGTAGTTTTTTGATGCTAAATAATATTGTTTTATAATTGTATAGGTTTACATACTGTTCTTTCTAAGTGCTGATTATAAAATAATGCATTAATTCAGAATTGGAGAAAATACAAGTTCCTTCTCAACTCATTCTTTTTAAGTAAAATTGGTTTGACCCTTATAAAAAAATTCACTGTGAGGCTCCTTACAGAACCCTTTAGTTTATTGCTGCTTAAATATTTTCAAAACAGTATTTTTGGATTGAAAATGTGGACCCATCTTGATCTTCTGAAAAGAATTCACATATAAATTCACATATAAATTGATTAATTTGATTGGGTTTTTTCCTGTTCATGTAAAAGTTATAAAGGGAAATGATATGGAGACTAGCATTTATTTTAAAATGTATTATTTAAGGTGCCCTCGTATTAGATTCAGGATTGCAGAAAAGAATTATTGCCGCAACTCAGTTGGATTTGACTGAGTTGAAGGGTTGTCAGAATCACTGCATGAAAGACAACACATTTCTTATCAGCATTGACATTTTGTCTAGCCTCAGATTGTCCCTCCAGTGAGCTGCCAATAGATCATTTTAATTTGTTTTTATATTACATGAAAACTTTTTGAAACATTTTTGTGGTTTTCGTGTCTCAGAATTTATCTTGAGAATAATGATACTCAAAATTCTGTTGATCATTTCACTCTCAGTGCTTACTTAACATGTCCGTTAACAGTAACTTTCAGTTGTGCCTTTCCTGTCTCTTCATATCCTACATGTAGTTTGGAGTCTCTAACTGTTATCAGGTGTCCAGAAAAATACCAAATTCAGTCAAGTTTACTTCCTGCATCCCTCAAATATGCTCATGTCCTTTTGCCCTCATTTTCTTTACCCTTATGTCAAGCCAGAGTTACTCAAAACCCCACAGCCAGCATTTGTCCTTGTAGTTTTGGACCCCACAAACCCATCCTTCATAACCTTTACGTGCTTAAAAAAGCCTCTTGGTGGTTCCCTCTTACTCCAAGAGGAGAACGGAGAATTCTTTAACATGGCTTTACAATCGATTTGCCGTAGGTTATCTTTCAGTCTTCATTTTTCACTCCCCACCCCTACCCCAAACCTAAAGTACACACACATAGACACACATACCACACTAGACCCACAGGTTGATTCTGTATTTATTTGATTTCTTGAAACTTCAGTCTTCTCATTTCTGGGCCTTTGAGTTTATTCAATAAATGTTCATTGTGTGCATTTACTGTGTCAGCTGTTGAAGATACAGAGAGAGTAAATCTGACTAGCAAAGTGTCTACCGTCTTGAAGCTTACCTTCTGGTTGGGGGGATGGGGCAGCTTGGATTACTGACAATAAACTAAAAGAAATATAAACTGTATTAGGTTGTACTAAAATGTGAAGGGAAAAAAAAGCAGGAAATCAAGAGCCATGGATTAAGGAAATATTTTATATGAGATAATTAGAGAATGCCTCTTAGAAGGTGACATTTGGGAAAACAAAAAACCTAATTGAAATGTGATGTAATCATTTGGATATCCAAGGGGTTTCCAAGCAAAGAGAACAAAAGTGTGATAGCCCAGAGATATTTTTGAGGTGTGTCGAAGGGGGTCCATTGAGGAGCATAGGGAGCAGGTGGAGAGTGGTGGGAGGTGAAGTTGGGGGAAATGGGGGAGATGGCAGGTTACAGAGGCCTGTAGGCCATGATAAGGATATTAGATTTTAGTCTGACATGAGAAGCTCTTGGAGGAGTTTGAGGAGAGGAATAACACGGTCTAATTTGTATTTTAAAGGATCGTTCTGAATAGAGGACACACTTTGAGGGTGATGGAGAAAGCGGAGATGCCAAGGCACAAGCATTTGTATTTTATGAATGAGGTGAAAGTGCTGTGGGGCTAGTGTTGAAGGGGCTGAGTGGTAGTAGATACGGGATTTATTTCCAAGGTAAAGCTAGCAGGAATTTCGATGGATTGGGTGTTGTGTGTATGTGAAGACTTCAAGGTTTTTACCCTGAGTAATTGGACTTGTTTCCTGTTTATACTGTTAGGGGAGCAGGTTTGAGAGGGAAGTCAAAAAATTGGGTTTGGAAGTGCAAATGTTGAGATACCAAATGTTAAATGGGCGTTTGGTTATAACAATCAGATTAGGTGAGAAGATGGGACTATGTCAAGTTTGAAGTTGTCATCGTATCAAAAGCTTTTAGAACCAGGAGGCTGGATGCTATTATCTAAGAATTGGATAAAGGTGAAGAATAGTCTGGGGACTCAGCTCCAGGTACTTCACCAAATAGAGATCAGGAAGAAGAGGAGGATCCCGCAAAGGAGACCAAAGAGAGGAGCCACTGAGGTTGAGGGAAAACCAGGAACATGGAGTCCTGGAAGCCAAGTGAAGGAGTTTGTTGCAGACGATTGTTCAGTTGAGATAAGAATTGGGAGTTAATCACTGGATTTGGCAAGTAGTGGTCATTGGTGATCTCACCAATTGATTTATTTTTTTTTAGATGATGGTTTTAAAATTAAGCCTAATTGCCTGGGTTCAAGAAAGTATGGGACAAGAGGAAAAGGAGCTGGAATTTTTTCCCCTAAGATTTTATTATTTATGTAAATGATTCTTTCAGTACTGTTGGCCTTGCAGGTCTTTTATTGATTGCTTCACTGTCTGTGATCTTTTTCTCCATTCTACATCAGCTTCCCACTCCATGATGGCTCCTTGGATCTTTTGAGGGCCCCATAAAACAGTAGAATGTCCAGCAGTAGACATTTCCTTCTCTTCATTGAGAAGATGCTGCATAAATTTGGCAAGCAGGGTAATTAACTTGTGCATGTATACTTGTAGGATAAATCTCTTGAAGTAGAATTATTAGGTTAGAGGGTAAGTGCATTTTAATTTTTTTTTTTAAGATTTTATTTACTTGAGAGCTAGGGTACTATGTGGGGGTGGAGGGGCAGAGGGCGAAGGGCCTGATGCAGGGCTCAATCCCAGGACCCTGAGATGAGGACCTGAGCCAAAGGTAGATGCCTAACCAACTGAACCACCCAGGCGCCTGGTGCATTTTAAATTTTAATACATAATTCATAAATTGCCTTCCAGAAAATTTATACCGATTTATAGTCCTGCCAGTGTTTTATGAAAATGATTGTTTCCCAACACAGTCTAAAACCTTGTTTTAACCAAAGTCCTAAATCTTTGCTTTCTCTAAACAAAAACAATTTTAATAAGCCCTTTAATTACAAAAATGTGAATAAAATACTTCTTACGGTTCTTATAAAATGTTTGGTTTTTTAGGTTTTTATATTAAGCAGCTGTGTGATATTACAGATATTTTTGTAACAAAAAACAATATTTTTACCTTTATGTTGATATCTTGAACAGGTACACAGTCCCTAGTTTCATATTGTTTCTATGGAGAATATGATTCAGATTACATCTACATTCACAGAATAAATCTATAGCTAAAGTGTGGAATTGTCTTTGTATTATTACAGTATAAATGTTTCTTACCTAACCGTATAGGTTAAGTTGATTTTTGGAAAGAAATAGATGTATAAAGAGTTGCATGTATTTTAATGGTTTTTTTGCCCGTTTTGTTTAATGTTATTATAGCAAAAGATCTATCCCTGGCTTGAGGGACCCGGGCAGGGGAGGAAGGGAGCGGAAAGCAGAGACTTTTTGCTTTATCTGAAATTTCTTAATTAAATGTAATAAATAGTTGATTTTGTATCTTGTATCTGCTGATTTTTAAGATTTAAAAAATCTGGGTAAAGATTGTACCTATACTCGGTGTGACAGGGTTCTAATTTTCCACAGATTTTGGTGATTTTAATGTGTCCCCATTAATTCACATAACACTACACATAACTAAATGTTTAGTAAACCAGTTCAAACCTTTAAATTCAAATTGGGTTTCAAAACAACCTTATGAAATAGGTCCTCTCCCCCCCCCCCCTCCATTTTTCTAACAAGCACATGGACTCAGAGAAACCTTAGCATCATTAGAGCACTTGGTAATTTTTTTTTTTTTTTCAGGAAATAGTTCAAAAATCTTATTTTATTGCAAAGGTAAGGGGTTGTTGAGATGACTCACACTTCATTAGTAAAGTCTGAGCATTAGGCATGGTTTGATTTTGTTTCTTAAATCATAAATCAAACCATAATTAGGGAAAAATAATTTCTCTAGTTACAGGTAATGTTTTTATCTGACATGTATAAGTCTGTTACCACCGAATATCTGCTAAATATATCTTTTTATTTTAAGTAGTCTGTTCTGTTGTTTGAAGCTTATTTTCATAACCTGAACTATGCTTTTTCAGATTTTTGAGGCCTTCACTATGCTATTATAATTACAACGTGATCTTCTGTGAAAATTTAAACTATACTCACTGATAAAAAAAGGACTATAGAACAGTGTCCTAATTTTGCTGAATATAATATAAATAAAAATATATTTTTATTATATAAAATTACGTAAATATAAATTATATAAATATAAAAATAAACATAAATCTAACTTCAAAGTACTTCTTGAGCCCATGTATTCCTGCCACCCAGTTGAAGTAATCTCTCTGCCCACTGTTAGTTTTACTCCATTTAATTCTCCCGTAAGTTAGTAAGAGTGATTTTAAAAACAATATGTAAATCCTATTAAAGATATGACTTGCCATTTCACTTAGAATAAAATTCAAGCTCTATACTGGCCTCTGCAAGTAGGGCATCAAGTGAGCTGCTATCTGGTATGAAACTGTTGTGTGGTGAGGAAGTGACTCAATTGTAAACAGGTAGTTGTGAAAACATGTAAAGTCAAAGAAGGAAAATGTTAATGAAATAATTTAGGATTTTGGATAGCTCTGTGTGACTATAAAGTTTAATTTCCACATGTGTTATTTTTTTCTAAGTTATTTTATAAATGGGAGAAAAAATTTTGAAGTACAAGGATGGAGTAGAAAGAAGTGAGCAAAGACAAAAAATCACTTTTTCTAAAATGATTTTGAGGAAATCCTCAAACTGACCAGTAGAATTTTGCTAAATATGCAGGTAGAATATTAAGGAAAGCATTTATAGGAAGAAACTGTGTGTTGTGACATGCTTTAATATAGTGATAGCCTTCTTATTTTAAGTGTACCCTATAAGGAAATTAGTGTTACATGGAATTATTTAGGGATTTGTGATTTCTGGTTTTATATAACTGCTTTATTATATAAGTTAATTGAGTAGGAAAAAAAACCCTGTAGTTTTCATGATTCGTATGGAATTTTACAATATGGATTATTTACTAATTTTTGCCTAATATTTAAGACAGGATATGTTGATTATTTGTGTTTGATGGTAGGATTTACTGCAAAGTGGCACTGTAACTTGCTTTTCTACAAATTTTTGGATCTTCAACTGAAATTGTATGATAGTTACTAATTTAATATAGCCTTTGTGATGAATTATTTTGTAGTTAGACAAATTATATTTTAAGTAGATTATTTAGTTCTTATATATGTAAACCTTAGGCTTTTACATATATATTGAACTTTATTATAATTAGGAAGCTTTCTTCAGGTGACGTTTTAATGCTTATTCTTATACACATCATAATTCTCACACTTTTTTTCTGTGATCCCTTCAAAATAAACTGGGCTGTTAAATTTCTTGGCTGAATTTCTTCTTAAAATCTTAGGATTTACCTAATATGCTTATACAAGTATACAGAATTCAGTGAACTGTGAAATAATGACTTCTTACCTTTATACATTTTCAAGTCACTTTAACATGTATTTGATCCTTAGAGAAAGCTTGTATATTAATTTACTCATTTACCAATTCTGTCATCAGATGTTTTCATTTCCTTTATAATTGCTACAGTGATATTGTAATATGTTATAAATTTCCAGTTCATTTTGCCTTTTGTAACACAGTAAACCTGTTTGTAATTAATTTGGTTTTGATATGCTCATGTATATATTAGCATAGATCATAGATCAATTGTCTACTATTTTAATGATTCAAGCTTTTAGTCTAGGATGGGTGAAACCATTGGAGGGCTTTGAGGAGAGAGGAATGACATGATCTGATTATTATTTTTCAAGGATTACTTGACCTGCTCTGTTTAAAACAGAGTAAAGAGTATAAGAGTGGAAGAAAGGAAGCTCTCAAAGGAGCCTGCAAATTATGGCCCATGGGCCAAACCCATCCTCCCACCTGTGTTTGAATAACCCACGAGCTAAGAATGGTGTTTGTATTTTTAATGGCTGGGGGAAAATCAGGAGAAGGATACTTCATGAAATGTGAAAATTGTATGAAATTCAAATTTCATTGTCCATTAAAAAGTTTTATTGAAACACAGCCATGCTTATTCATTAACATATTGTCTGTGGCTGCTTTTGTGCTTCAGTAGTAAGTTGAGTAACTGCAGCAGAGACCATATACCCAGAAAAGGCATTTACTGTCTGTCTCATTACAGAGAAAGTTTGCGAATTCGTGGACTATTGCATTAATCCACAAGAATGGTAATGATGAATTGGGCCAAGATAGCTGTAGAAGTGAAATGTGGTCTGATTCTGAGCTTATTTTTAAAGTGAAGCTGGCAAGTTTTGCTAATGGATTGTCTATGGGATGTTAGAAAGCAAGGAGTCAGGGATGACAGCAAGGATTGTAGACTGAACAACTGGAAGGATGTAATTGCTATTACCTTGATAAAGAAGACTTCAGTGGGAACAGACTTTGAAGAGATTATCAGGAGCTCAGGTTTGGACCTAGTAAGTTTGAGGTAATAGTTGGCTACCCAAGTGCAGCTATCCTAGTATTTTTTTCAGATTAACAAATACTTATTCCAGGTTGACTGTGTTTTAGGGCACTAGGATCCAGAAAATTATTGGCAAGATCCTTAATATTTAGGGCAGTGACATTTCCCTAACTGTATTCCATGAGACAGACACTTTCCATAGGTATTCCAGGTAAAGGAAGCCTTTAATATGCTAGTAAGTATTGTGAAGCTCTGGTAGGAACCATTTCCAAATTTAATTGACCATCAAATTTTTTTGCTGAGAGTGCATTCACATCTAGTGTTCTAGAGATATACATGTTTAAGAAATAATCTGGCAGCTCATGGGTCTGATTTAAATACAGTTGAGCTGTTTCTCAATGCTGAAGAATAGTCATTTTGAATACTTGAGGGAAAGGAATTTAAGGGTTTTTTTTTTCCATTATTATACATAAATTAAAACACATTCATTTTAAGTATACAGTTTGAGTTTTGACAACTGTATATCACAGTCAAGATTTCCTTCACCCTGAATGAAGGGGGGGGACATCGGAGGGAGAGACAAACCATGAGAGACGATGGACTCTGAAAAACAAACTGAGGGTTCTAGAGGGGAGGGGGGTGGGGGGATGGGTTAGCCTGGTGATGGGTATTAAAGAGGGCACGTTCTGCATGGAGCACTGGGTGTTATGCACAAACAATGAATCATGGAACACTACATCAAAAACTAATGATGGTAATGTATGGTGATTAACGTAACAATAAAAAATTAAAAAAAAAAAAAGATTTCCTTCACCCCTTTGCATCAATTAACCACCTCCTCCTGCTGCCTCCAGGCAACTGCTGGGATTAGTTCCGCCCACCCCCTTTTGATGGTCTCAAAACTTCTATTTTCCCCCAGCTTTATTGATATATGATTGACCAATAAAAATTATATATGTTTAGGTGTGTGTTTTTTTTAAGGTGTGTGTGATGATCTATATATACATTGTGAAATGGTTATCACAGTAATTACAACACATCCATCACCTCACATAGTTATTTTTTGTGTGTGTGGTAAGAACACTTAAGATCTACACTAGCAAATTTCAAGTATACAGTAAAGTTAACTGCAGTCACCATGCTGTATGTAAGTCTGTAGAACTTACAGCTGAAGGTTTGTATCCTTTGATGAATGTCTCCCCATTTCTCCCACCCCCCACCTCTTCGTAGCCACTGTTCTACTCTTTGGTTGTATGAATTCAACTTTTTTGGACTCAGTGTTGCATTTACTATATTTCATATAAATGAAAAAATTTTTGTGCCTGCCTTTTTTCATATAGCATGGTGTGACAGTTTTTTGAAGTTCATCCATGTTTTTGCATGTATCATGCATGTATCAGTGGGCTCTACCTTTTTGTTGATAATTAGTATTTCATTGAATAGATAAACCAGTCTATCCTTTCACCTGTTGTAATTTTAATTTTTATTTCTCCAAAGACAAATGATCTCAAGCATCTTTCCATGTTCTTCTTGACAATTTATGTATCTTTGGTGAAGTATCTGTTTAAACCTTCTGTCTTTTTATTGACTTGTTCTTTTTTTTGGTTCTAACAATTCTTCATATAATTTGGGAATAAATTCTTGGTCAGTTATTCTACTCAGTGGCTTGCTTTTTTTTGTTTTCTGATTTTGTGGGAAGGCTTTTAATTATAAATTCAGTTTTATTCATAAATATGAAACTTGTCAGGTTTTTTCTTGTTTTTATATTTTTCAAGGAGTTTGTCATCTAAGTTAAGTTTTTGTCATGAAGTTGTTCCCTTTTTATCTTTTTAAGTTCTGTAGAATCTGTGGTAGTGTTCTTTCATTCATGACATTAGCAATTTGTGACTTTTCTTATTTTCTTGATAAGCCTAGCTCTAGAGTTTTGTTAATTTTATTGATATTTTCTAAGGACCAGCTTTTGGTTTTGTTGATTTTTCTCTATTCTACTTTCTTCTGCCGTAAAGATACAAATTTCTCTCTATAATGCTTTAGCTGCTTCCAAAAAATAATGTTATATTGTATTTTCATTACCATTCAGTTCAAAATATTTTTAAATTTCCTTTGTAATTTCTAATTTGACCTATGAGTTATTTTCACATGTTTCCAGATATTTGGGACTTTTCTATTTATCTTACTACTGTGACTGATTTCTAATTTAATTTTTTTCTTAGAGAATATATTCTTTAAGACTTTAGTCTTTTTGAGTCTAATTAGGACTTTTTATAGTCCAGCATATGGTATGTTATGAATATCCCACATACACTTCAAAACATGTTTATTTTGCAATAGTTGGGTATATGTTCTGTAAATGTTGTTTAGATGAAGGTGATTGAAAATGTTCACGTTTCTCCTATTCTTAGCCATTTTCCCTACTTTTGTGAATTACTGAAAGAGATGTATAAAAATGTTCATTGTGAAAATATGCACAATAATATATTGTCCTTGAAAATACTGAAATAGCAAACTAATTTGGTATATGCACATGGGTACATGTGTGTATATGTATGTGTGTGTATGAATAGCTTACACAACCTGTATGAACAGGGTTTAGCATCATTGAAAGATGTCACTCTACATTTTATATAATGACAATTTTCCCCTTTAATTTTGAAGTCTTTGTTTTTTTCCTCAAAAAAATGCCACTTAACTTCATGCAACACATTTTCTAGAGAGATAGTACCAAGCAGTATATAGGTGGCAGTCAGTGTTAGAGAAGATGTTAACTGAATTTACAAGAAGGTGTCACCATGGACTGGGTGCTTAGGGAAGAAGACTTCACATAGGTAGGTGAGGCTTGACCTGGAACTTTAAGACACAGGACTCATACAGACAGAACATCAGTGTGTTTGTGTGTCAGGTCATTAAAAGTGGTGACAGATGCAGTAGTAGGGTTGCACAAATCATGCATGGTCAGGGACTGTCACTTGGAGCTTTTATTTCCTTATTTGTAAAATTAGGCTATTATTTATTGCTCAGTTGCCTTAGAATGACTTTTTTAAAGGTAAAAATTACTATTTTAGTTATATGGAATTATAAGACATTTTCTTTTTTAAAAAATACATCTGGTATGGACTGGTTACCTCAACTACATCATTGACTGTGGCAATTATAAGCTCAGTTACTGGTCACAGGAGGCACCACACAGAAAGAAAGTAATTCTATTCCTTACCTACAAAATGTAACCTCATTGCTAATCCACAATCTTACTTTATAGGTTTTTGATTACAGTAGCATAAGAAGAAGATTATAAAACCATATATTAATGTTACTAAAATGTAACATCATATATAAAAGTCTGTTTCCCCTCCCTCCTTCTCTTCTTCCCTCCAACTTTTCTCTCCCACTCTCCCTCTTCCTTTCTCCTCTCTCTAAATCTATCCATCCCCCTCTCTCCTTCTGTCCATCTTGCTCTCTCTCTCCCACTCCCCCTCTTTCCATCTTTCTTCCTCTCTCTCTCTCTCTTTCTCCTGCTCCCTCCTCCTCTCTCTCTTTCTCTCTCCCTCCCTCTCTCCCTCTCTCTTTTCCATCTTTCTCTTTCTCCCCCCCACACTCACTCTCTCTTTCTCTCACTCATTCACTCACTCACTATGGGAATGCATCTATTATCTCAGCTGATCAGATACCATCTCTCTTTCAATTAATTCTCATTCCAGTTAGTTGTAAAATAATACTATTTCTCATCATTAGCTAAGACCTTACATGGGTACATATCCTATGATGTTTTCTAATCTTCTCCTAAGGAACCTCAAAAACACTAGAATAGTGGAAGCAGGGGGGGATATTGTGCCAGACTTCTGTTGATATGAAGACTGAGAAAGTAGAGGGGAGGCATATTATGGCCAAATATCCTCTTTCTCACTATAATTTTTCTTCCCTTTCAGTAGGAACAGAGGTAAAGATTACTGTTAAGGAGGTAAAATACTAAACGGAAAGACTAAATGAGCAGTACCAACCTTGTATTAGAGAAATTAATGTTTCTAGGCAGCTGAAGTTTACATCATCTCATAATTTAAGACAGACTTTGGCATACAGGATGCCACGAGTCCCAGACTGGTGTCATAAAGTGTTCATTTCACTTTTTAACATTTCAACTTTTACTTTATGGTGGGGATAATCATATCTGTTTGTTCTTTTACTTTTTCTTTAAGCTTGCTTATAAGTATTTGAGAACTTGAACATGAATCAGTTTTGGATATTATAGCTTATTCCTTCATGAAACCACTTATATACGTGGAGCTCAGTAATAATTGATCTAATACATAATAGATTCTGACAAATTTCCAGATGAGGATTTTGAAATTTAAAGTTGCTTCTAGTTATTTCAAGGAATATTAAGACATTGGGAAAAAAAATATTTCAAGTAATTTTAATTCACTGTAGTCATTTAAAAAACTACAGATGCTATCAAAATTTGGGATAGTGGTAGAGAGACAAGGATCCACCACAAAATTTTTAAGTTTGCTTTTCACGTTACCCAAAGATTCTCTTCTTTCTAATGCTATATACATTTGGCTCATAGTTAACTGTGTACTAATTATAACCTGAAAAGAAGAGAGATAATGACTCTGGAGATGGAGTAGTCTTATCTTGGAGTTAAAGGTTTTTAACTGGGTTGTTAATGAACGGATACTATTACATTTAGTTCTTGACCATAGTGTCACTCATTCAGGTCTGTGGTATTCTCCTCCTTTTCATTTTATTGGGAGAGAAGGTAAGGTATTAAAAGATACATTGAAAGACATCTCACTGTGATGCACTTGGTCCTTGATAGAGCTGTAATACGAGAGAACATCTCTCTCATGTAAAGAAAGGTGTTGCTACTGTTTTCTGCCATGCACAACCATTTTAATCTGAATGGGAAATCTGTCTAGGGACCCAGAGTACAGTAATTAGCAGTCTCTTCAGAGTGTCAGAGCAGAATTACTATTGTAATGGTTTAGCTGCAGGATAAAAGGATTGAATTTAGTTCTGCTTGTCTGCCAAACTAAAATGAGTTGCCATGGGAATTTTCAAATGTGAGAGGCGTTTACTTAAAGCAATTTGGCAGGTTTGAATAAACTCATAAATTATAGGTTTGAAAGGAGCCAGTCCTTGCTTCCTCTCATATAGGCAGGACTGTATAGAAGGCTGATAGCTTCTTAAATTGTTAATGAGAATGAGTTGATCCATGCGCTCATGCAGACGATCTGCTTATTAAGGCTTGTTTATTCACTAAATATAGTACAGTAAGCACATTAAAGGAAAGGTATTTTGTTCCAGATCTCTGGAGGAAAAAGAAAGTGACAACTATAGACATAAATTTCCCCTCCTAAATTAAATATATCTTCAAATAACTCTCTTAAAATGATTGTTTTGTTTTAATAAGCATTGATCTGATATTAACTTTAATTTTGCTCAGTGCATGTAATAAATACATATCTTTACACATGTCATATTTGTCTTACAAGTAAGATGAACATTTAAAGCTTTTTTGGAAAACAAGGCACTCAAACTTATAAACTGGATTATTTAGTTTGCATGTAAATACTTTCAGAGAAACTTTCAGCTCTCTCCTGTCTCTCAAAAGAACTGGGTCTTAGTATAATCACTTTCTAGTGAGAAAATGCTCCTTTAAGTGCCTAAGGTGATGAAGATCACTTAGGCTTGTATAACCTCACTTGTCCTCAAGATCAGTAATAATAATAGTTCTTGCATTAGTGTTTTATATCTGCCCTCCAGAAAAAAACACTTAGTGAAATTTAAGTATTTAAAATTTTGAGACTAACCTATTTTCACACAATAAATCAGGTCTTTGGGGTAGTCTGTTAACATTTTCAAGCCACTTTACTTTCATAAGGAAGGTAAAAATTTGCTTGTTGCAAATCTTAGTGCCCTGAAAACGTAGATGCAACTTTCAAAAATGTTTTACAAGGAGATCCAGGTATGCAGAATGATTGTTTAATTCAGATAAGAAAGTACAAAATGAGTATTTTTTAAAATAGGATAAATATATTTTTGTTTATATATTAATCTTCTTAAAGTACAATTACATATCAGAGTAGTCTGATTAAAATCCTGTAATTCTAAGATTACCGTTGAACCTTAATTAATAAATTAATAAACCTTGACCCAGCGACAGAGCAGACTGTCAGAAATGTCATTTAAATTTAGACTACAAAAGCCATCAGAGAAGTCCTTATCAGAGATCTAGAACTGGAATCAAAATGGCATAACACACTATATTCTGTGTGTAAGGTACTCTGATGCAAATGGGTGTGTACTGCTTTAGGAAACATGATGATGGGGGAGGTGCTTGCAGAAGTTGAAATGTGGTTAATTGCTTCTTACAGAGAGGGACAATGCTAAAGAAGTTTAACTGTATTCCACATCAGTGTCGTCTTCTATCCCACCCCATACTCTGCATTAGAACAGCCACAGGAGCCTATTCCAACTAGAATTTTCACAAATAATTGAAAGTCCTATATCTTTGGATAGCAATCCATATGGACAGATGAAGTGTGACATGGTGTAGGTTGTAGGACTTCAGTCACTGTCATAAATCACTGAGGAGCTGTGTTGAAATCTTTGTCCAACCATCATGTTGTCTGAAGTGTGTTGGCATTTTTAAAATGAACAGGGGGCTTTTCCCCAAACTTGGAGCTTCTTGGCAATAATAGTAAGATGTGTCTTGTGTAGGGTAGCTGTGAACAAGCCCTTACAGATACGGAGTCTGTATGAAAAACATCCTCCTTTTAAATATTATACGGATTCATTAAAGACTGGCTTCCCTAACACAAAACGTGGTTGATAGTTTAGATAGCTTATGACTCTAAACTTAAGGTGTTACCAATATAAAACAAGGGATTCTGGGCATAAGATAATAGGGTAGTATGTGTTTATTCTTTGGAAATATTTTTGTAGTTTATATAAAAGCTCCTTCCATTTTAATCTTATATTCCATGCATCCCTCAGAATTTGCATGTTGAATTTATTATGTAACATTTTACACTTACTAGTACCTATTTATTCTTAACTATTAATGTTTCTATCCCATAACTAAATACGCTGGCTGGGATAATGCATTTTAGTTTTTTTTTCCCGCCTTACTAAATGCATGGTATTCTACACAGATATTCTAAAATTAATTTACTATATATTAATTTTTTATTAAAGATATAAAATTATTTAATAGAAAAATAGGTGAGTGATTTCTCGGTGTATCTTCTTCAGTTCAATTATTTTCATACATCCCTTTAATTTGTTTGCATGCCCTTCTGAAGGTTGGTAAGTAGCATCATGTTCCTTATATATAGGTGAAGCATTTGTATTTCATTCATTTTCTGTTAATGTACATTGAAATTGAATTGGCAAAAAAGATAAGAAAATCAAATACCCTTTAATTAACTTGTATTTTTAAACCCTTACATTTAATTTTTCTTGACATTTCCAAATGTTTGAGTGTTATATGTAAGTAAAATTATTCAGATATTACCATTGTGAGACTTTAATAGTATTTTAATGAGTCAGATGAACATTTTAATATTGTTTCAGGTAAACTTAATTTGGTAGCTTGTCATATATAGCTCGATTTCCTATGTTTTTGATAACTAAATTTTTAAAATTTAATTTCAAAAGTGACACTTAATAATAAGACTTCTCCTTTATGGGCATTTTTCTGAATCTTGTATTGCGTATTTGTATAAGTAGATAGGTTAGGTTTTTTATTCTCTTAACCTTTAATGCCTTTGTGGGGAAAAAATTAATCTTTAATGTGTGGATCAAATATAAAATATAAAGTGAGTTTTTAAAGTTATGCCTTTAAACTGATATGGCATCAACTTCTTTTTGTTAAACCTCTTTGTAGAATATATCTCTGAGCAAGTTAACAGATTCATGAATTAGCTTTCTTTATGATACGAATTTATTTTATGAATTTGCTTGTGAAGGATGGCAGTATACTCTTTTAAATAAAAGACTTTGATTACTGAATTTAGCATCTGTGGAATTAAAACATACTTGTAGAGATTTAAAAACTCATTTAATGACTGTCAAAAGCAATTCACTTTACAAACTTCTATTGAGAGACTGCTATATACCAGGCTAGAAACCAAGACTTTGGTACATACGGAGATAGAGATTTAGTAATATAAAAATGAGAGTAGGGCAAAATTAATGAGTTTCCCAGTTACTTATTTGGTCACTTGATGCTTGCTCTTCAGAAATGTCATGCTGTCACTAGAGGTAAATACTTTCCAGAGTGATCTTCTTGCCCTCCAATTTGTTCTTTTTGGGCAGTCTCACCCATAGTCTGTCTCCAGGGACCACTGCCATGGTGATCATTCTTCAGTGTGCTTCTCATCTTCAGCTCCACAGCTCCCCAATCCATTCAACACCTCCGATGATGATGATTTATAGGCATCTCAAACATAACATTTCCCAAACTAGCATCACATCTCCCTGCCTTCCTCATAATAACAGTTCCCCCATTGTTTACTCTTTGTGAATGACATCCATTGCCTACGAGTCATATATCCTTAATTCCACCTTCTGTTTCCCCTCTGCTCCTACTCTTTCCCATCCACTTTATCAAGTCCTGATTCTGCCTCTTAATAGCACCAGACTCTCGGGGCGCCTGGGTGGCTCAGTCATTAGGCATCTGCCTTCGGCTCAGGTCATGATCCCAGGGTCCTGGGATCGAGCCCCGCATCGGGCTCCCTGCTTGGCGGGAAGCCTGCTTCTCCCTCTCCCACTCCCCCTGCTTGTGTTCACTCCCTCGCTGTGTCTCTCTCTGTCAAATAAATAAATAAAATCTTTAAAAAAAAAAAAAAAATAGCACCTGACTCTCTCTTTTCTGTTTTCACTATTGTACTAGATCAGTTGGTGATCCCTCTTAGTTGCAGCCAGAGTTATCTTTTTTTTTTTTTTAAGATTTTATTTATTTATTTGACAGAGAGAGAGAGAACACAAGCGGGGGGGTGGGCAGCAGGCAGAGAGAGGGAGAAGCAGGCTCCCCGCTGAGCAGAGAGCCTGATGCGGGGCTCGATCCCAGGACCCTGGGATCATGACCTGAGCCAAAGGCAGATGCTTAACCGACTGAGCCATACAGGTACCCCCAGAGTTATCTTTTTAATATATATTTGAAGTATCATCATGTTCCCTGTTTCACATTTTCATGGCTTTCTGTCACTGCCTGGTAAAAATGCAAACTAATTAGCACAACATTTGTAGCCCATCTTCATCTGGTACATACCTATCTTTACAGATTTGTTTCATGTTATTTCTCCCTTACCCTCCCCCTATATTAAATACCTTGCAGTTCCCAGAACACTCCTTGTTTATTTGTTTAGCAGTAGAAACTAAGATGGGAAAAGGCCCAGGAGAAGCCACAAGAAAGATTTCTCTTAGTATTCTAGCACTTTGAATAATTTAAAATTGCCAGTGAAACACTAGGAAATAGGAAATGTATTCTCTAAAAATACTACACAGTTATTTGTCAAGGTTTTTACATGACTGTATACTAACATGCAATAGTAGTACTGTTTTGCGTTGTTATTCATAACTTCTTAAAGAAAAAGTTCTGTTTTAGCACATTACGATTTTAACAGGTGTTTTAAGCACCTGCTTATATTCATTGAACAAATATTTATTAGTGTTTTATATATACTGGGAACATACTAGTGTAGTTTTTTTGTTGTTATGAAATTAAAGTATCCAGTCCAGCAAATGAAGAAGTATGTTCCTTATAATATGCAGGCAAAACATGGGTTGTAAAAATCTTTTGATTTATAAGGTTTCATGGAAAACTAGGAGTTTCAAACTCACAGTAACAAAGTTATTTTTTCCTATGGGAATTTCAGTAAACAGAGATTTTTGAAAAAACTATAAAATCCAGTGCTATAAAACCAAATTGTAACAGGATAGATCAGAGTTGAATTACTTCTAATTCTGGAATCAGAGACATTGCCTTTCTTTATACCACCAGCAAATTGTTTCTTAAATCTTCATACCAAGTATTTAAAGCACCAACCATCCCAACAAAAAAGCTGCTTACCTGTGGAACATCAATCACGTTTCAGCTAATAGTGGCTAGCCAGTATGTATGTTGTTCTCTAACTTACTGCTTTCTAATTCCATTACTTATCATGAAAACTTATCTGTTAGAAAAACACCAGTGTTTATCTGTGCGTTGATGCTGGTGTTAAGAATTATGCCACCACTCATAAGCATCATACAATACTGAAGCACTAGAACTTGGCCAACGCAAAAAACTATTTTAAAATAGTTTTTAAAACCAAGTAATGAGTATTTGATAATGATTATAGTTTTACAAGCCAATTAAAATGTCTTTGAACCACTCAACTTAATATTTTGAAGGTATTCCTGTTAAAGAAATGCATTACAACAGTTTCTAAAGTATACTTCTGTTAACAAACCCCATTTTAGCTACTGATTTTTTTAAAATTTTTTTATTGTTATGTTAATCCCCATACATTACATCATTAGCTTTAGATATAGTGTTTAGCTACTGATTTTTATTTGAAGTATTTTCAGTATAAAATATGTCAGTGGAATGCAACACCTTTAAGAGTATGCTGATTTTATATATGTTCGATATTTTCTGTGATAAAAAAATAAACTGTGAAAGTACAAATAACTTTTAATAACTACATACTATATATATATGTATACATACATGTTTTTTACACATACATATGTATATGTACACATATATATGTAAAAGCAATAAGAAGTACTAAAACTGAGTCAAAATACAAGCAATATTTGTACTGTGTAATCTTTGTGGTTCCTGGTCTAGTCCACCAGGCACAGAGAAAGATCATCAGGTTTACCATGCATGTAGCTTTTTAGTGAACTCTAGCATATATTAATACAATCTTGGCAGTTAGTCTGTTTTCATGGGGAAATAAAAGTGGGGAAATCACAACTCTTTCTTGAAAATGCCAGAGGAAAAGCCCAATTTTGAGTTTCTATTTAAGGAACTCAGTGGCATTGTTCCCATTCGGTTAGCAATTATTTTGTTTTGTTTAGATTTTTCTTTTTCTTTCTTTCTTTCTTTCCTTTCTTTCTATAAAACGAGTTATTGAAAAGGCCATAAAATGAATACCCATACCTTTGTAACCATGTACCTTGCAAAAGCCCTTTCAGGACACAGTTGAATAGGGTATGCATCCTCTGGAATGAAGTGGTGGAGTAAATGAGTAAATGCAGTTCTTCTTAGTTTATTCCAAAGAGGTAATCCCCAGTCAGGAAAGTAATTTGTAACAGTATTCTTTAGAAGAGCAAAAAATTAATGTAAAGCAATGGGAAACTATTAATATGGCTTAGATTTGAAATATCATGAATATTTAGAGTATTGTGCCAACACACACACACACACACACACACACAGTTGGTTCTACCCTCTAACCATCTCACACTTCTATTCTCATCTCTCCATCCCCACTGGAATTACCTCAGTTCAGAATATCATTATGTGTTGCCTGGATTAGGAACATATAATCTCTGCTTTATCTGTATGATCTTCCTGCCTGTCTTAGTCTTCCCTTTCCAAATATTCTCCACACTGGAGGTAAAGTAGTGCTTCTAAAAATAGAAGTTTAATCATCATTCTCCTTAGGTTAAGACACTCTAGTGAGTTCTAATTACTCCACAGAGTATGTCCTTGCTTGAGCGTGGCTTGCAGACTGTTACCATCTTATCAACCTCATTATTGATCTCATACTCTTGATTCTAGATTTTTGAATGTATTCTTTCTCTTCCTTAGAACCACCATCACTCTTTCTGTCCTCTTTAACTCTTACTCATCTGTGAGTCTAACACTGTGTATTACCTTAACATATGAATATCCCAGAGCCTTCCCTGCCCTGTTGATCACTAGTTTGTGATCACTAGTTTGAAACTTAGTTTGTCATCCTTGCTGTATATTCCTGGAAACTCCTTATCAGTTTGTTTTAATTGCTTAATTGTCTATATCCAGCTCCATCTTCCCTGCTACCAGTTTCCAAGAGAGCAGACTTTGTTAGTTAAAACCTACCCTAGAGATATAATCATTTTTTAGAAGTTTTAGGGACTATAATATAAAACTCTCCATAGAATATTTCATAAAAATAGTAAGATAAAAAATCATATATCAGCTATAAAGGATAAATCCAATTTGTAATAAAATCTAGATGGGAATAAAGCCAGTAAGTTTCCCTTTAGTAGTAGCTTATTTGTAAATTTTAAAATACAATTTTAGGAATGCATGGGTGGCTCAGTCTATTAAGCATCCAACTGGTGATTTAGGCTCAGGTCATGATCTCACAGGTTGTGAGACCCAGTCTCACCTTTGGCTCTTTGCTCAGCAGGGAGTCTGCTTGAGATTCTCTCCCTCAGCCCCTACCCCCACTCGCATGCACACATGCACACGTGCTCTTGCTGTCTCTCTTGCTCTCAAATAATCTTTAAAATGCAATTTTAAAGTAATATGGAAGCACCTAGATTTGGAAAGAAAATACCTAAGTCCATTTGTTTGTGAGTCCAGATCATTTAACAGCATTTTCTTCTTTCAGTCCCTGGATACCTCCTACTACATAGTTACGGTCCTGCCCTTGGTAGCCTAAGTGAGACTTTGTCAGTGTTTTCAACCCCCTTGGTGGTATATCATTGATACCGTCTTAAAAATAGATCAGTTTGGTATATATGTAAAGAAATCTGTTGATGTAGTTGACTCCTTAATGGAACTCATCAAGTCTCATAGGGGAAATCTTTGGCAGCCTGAGTATATCTGGCCCCTTCCCAGTGCTTGTGTTCACATTATGTGCAATGTAAACAATTCACCCAAACCTTGAAGTCACACCACACAACTATCATCTGTGACTTACAGGAAGTTCCATCTTGGTTTTTAAACCCTTGTTTTTTGTTGTTGTTTTTTTTTAAGATTTTATTTATTTATTTGACAGGGAGAGATACAGCGAGAGAGGGAACACCAGCAGGGGGAGTGGGAGAGGGAGAAGCAGGCTCCCTGCCGAGCAGGGAGCCTGATGCGGGGCTTCATCCCAGCACCCTGAGATCATGACCTGAGCCGAAGGCAGACGCTTAGCGACTGAGCCACCCTGAACCCTTGGTTTTTAAAATGCTTTCCAGCATTTAACATTTTCTCCCCACTTTTCAATTTTTGTTTCTCTTGATAATTGTATATTACTAGTTTGTGGGCTAATTATTGTCATACTTATTGGATATTGTGTGATTTTTAGTATTTATAAAACTTACCTCAAAATACAAGGTAAACATGGCAGCCACAAAGAATACAGGAGTACCCAAAAACCAAATGCCTACGCATAGTCAGCTTGCTTAAGGAGAGTGGTTTTGTTAACTGTAAAAGTTAATAAGGTTCGAAGTTCTTAAGTAGAGGACTTGAGAGGATTTCTTATATTGCCTTCCTCTAAAATAATGTCTCGTGTACTCCAGAGTAACAGCTGCTTTGCTCATAAATTACTCCTGCGATAAGAGGAAAAAATTTCTAAGGTTTTAGTTCTAGAATTGACTCCTTTTCCTTATAGTCAAGTCCTACACTTAACTTTCCCTGATTTAAATTATGCCTACTTTAAAATGAGGTTTTTAGGTTGCTGTATAGTTACCCACTTAAGAGGGAGTATTTGCAATTTATTTCAGAAGAATTCAGTATTCTTCATCCCTAAAGGAATGCGTTGTTTACATTCCACGTTTTGTTTATTATTATTTTATTCTTCAAGTTTGACTAACCTGTACTTGGCTTCCTAGCTGTAGGATAGCTAAGCAAAAGAAGTATTCAAGTGCTTTATTAACAGAGTGGCACAAATTCCTGTCTTTTGTTAAATTTTATCCTAAAGTGCAACCAATGGGAGAGAGAACACCTGTGTTAGAGACCTTTACAGAGTCGTTAAGAGGTTGAAATTAGATAAGAACAATTAAATTCTTTAAAAATTATGAACACTTGAAATAAAGACTTTTATTGAATCCCAGAAACAAAAGACCTTTAAAAAAATGAAATACTTAATTAGCTTAATTATTTTTTCTCTGACCAAGGAAAGATGATACGAGTCTCAATCTCAGAACAAAAATTATAGGGCAAAAAGTCTATTTGTCTTCATTGCAGTTGTTATACATCATAGACATCAAATGCTACCAGATGATAGTTGAAGAAATTACCTGCCTTTTTTCCTTCCCTGCTTTGTTCTCCCTTGGTCTTAACATAAGGTTCAGAGTTTTAGTCAGCTATTTACAATGAAGGTATGCCTTCAGATGGTTTACAGATAACAAAGAAAAAAGTTAAGGTATGACGCAACCGAAATTAATGGCCTCAGTGTTACCGTAATGACTATATACAAAAATAGTTTTGAGTATAAGTGAAACTAGCAATAGTGGCCTTGCATTGCTCTGAGGACCAGGCAGCTTTCTGCCTCTACTCTCGACTAAAGAGGTCATCACACTGTGCTTGATGGCTCAGAAATCTCATCAATATATCCTAGTACAAATAGGTAACTTTAAAGAATCCCTGTAGTAGGTTGACATTATATAGTAGTATTACCTGGAAGTCTTTCAAGACCATAATTAACAGTTTTATCACAGATACTTATGGGTGAGCTTGGTTTTCTGTTAACCCACTAATAGTGTAGCTAACATTTTGCCTGTACTCTGGATGCTTTTTAGACAGAGTTGTAGTTATCTTCAGATCCACAAAGTGGTTCATAATCCTTTCCCCTTAGTTTTTTATTTGGTCTTCTACTATACCCTGTGTAAACTTCTTCATAGCAGCTATTACACTTTATTGAACTTGCTTTACTTTTCTGTCTCTATCCAAACTGGACTAGCAGTCTTAAATACAAGGGCCACATTTAATTCTTTATATACCTAGACTAGTGATTGGTCTTTAGTATGTAATAGGTATTTTGTTAAAAAAATAAATTCCTTTTCCTTCCTGTAGACTCATTGCTTAATCTGAATCCATGAGAGTTTCATGTTACTTTTTTTTTTTTAAGATTTTATTTATTTATTTGACAGAGAGAGCGAGAGCAGGAACACAAGCAGGGGGAGTGGGAGAGGGAGAAGCAGGCCTCCCGCCGAGCAGGGAGCCCGATGCAGGGCTCGATCCCAGAATCCTGGATTATGACCTGAGCTGAAGGCAGACGCTTAACGACTGAGCCACCCAGGCGCCCCATATGTTACGGTTTTTAGAACTTGTTGTCAGGCATTTACCATGACATACCACAAGTGTCTACTCACCTCCCTACCCCCACTAGCACTGCATGTGTACTTTTCAAATTTTTTGCCTTCTTTTCCCATATACCTCCCACAAATCCATTTTTAGATCATCATTTTCAGGTACCTGCTCTTTATCTTCTGTAGAATCAGGCTCTCCTAAGCTGACAATTTGTAATTATATGTCCTTCTTTTTATTGCCTCAGCCATATAGTCTGATAATGTCCACCTAAAATAATCTATTTCAGAGGACTTTTTTTTCCTATAAAATAATTTTGTGGCTTTACTGATACTAGTGTAGTGTATAGCCTAAGATGTGGGTCATATAAATCTTTCAAAAGTTTGTCATTCCTATTAAGCTTACCATAAAGAAAAAAATTTCAAATTGTGTCATACTGTGTTTCACATAGGAAGAAATAAATGCTTATGAGACAAGATTCTGAGATTGGTACTACTTTTAATAGATCTGTTTATACCTTGTTGAGAAAAGAACACATTATCTTAAAGTTAAAAAAAAAAAAAAGGTATTCATTAGGGGTGCCTGGGTGGCCCAGTTTGTAGAGCATCTGACTCTTGGTTTTGGCTCAGGTCATGATCTCAGGGTCCTTAGATCAAGCCCCGCCACAGGGTGCTCAGCACAAGGAGGAATTTGCTTGAGATTCTTTTCCTCTGCCCCTCCCCCTGCACATGCATACTCTCTCTCTCTCTCTAAAATAAAATTTTTGGAGTTACTTGTTTTATATAATTTAATAAAATTTATACAGCACTGTGTGTGTGTGTGTGTGTGTATTTGAATGTTTCAAGCTTTTCTGGCTAAGTAAAGTGCCTTGTGCTTCTTCCTCTCTATCTTGCTTTATCTTTGGTAAGTTATTGCTGCTAAACCAGGTATTAAGTGGGAGTATGTCATATAATGTAATGGCAAATAGAATAAGATATGCCAAGATTTTTCTCCCCTTGTCATGTCTGTAACATTTTGACCCACAAATTTTTCAGCAAAACGGTAAGATCATCTTTGCATATCATTTGAAGTGAGGGCTTGCTCATTACCTGTTAGTAATCAGGCAAGTATTGCCTAGGTGAAGCAGTGGTGCTGATTTGTCTTTCCCTCTCCACCTAAGCATGGAGTTCTGATACATCTTTTCAGTGTTGGGTTTCTGTAACAATTCTGGGGATTTCTCTCATGCTGTTCAATTAGTGAACATCATTTTTTTGTGTGTTGGACTTAGCACAGTATCTACATCATAGTAGGTGCTCATTAGCCATCTCTTAACTAAACACTGAAGACTGGGAAAAGAAAGAAGGTGGAATCAAGGAACCTTTAAATCTGAAGAAATAGTAGATCATCATAGAGTCCACATAAAGTTTTGACACAAAATGAGGTTGGTGACATAAAAAGAAGAAGTTGGTATGGCCATAAATGCCAGTCTGGGAAATTTAGACCCTTATGAAGTAGTAATGGGGAGCCACTTCCATATCAGGAAAATAAAGGCCACACTAGGTTTTTCAGGGGAGAGAATTAATAAAGTAATTGGTTAAACAGGCATTGAAAACTGCAAAAGGAGCAGGGTGTAATACAGATTTAGAAACTGTAGGCAGCAACAATTACCCCAGGGCTGGGAGAGAAAAGAGATTGATACTGTTGTTAGATCTTAGGCGCTTTGAGAAAGTTCTACGCAGAGGTGGAACTGAGACCTCTGACAAAATGGTGCCTCTTGGCTGATAATGGAAACATAGTAGCTTGGAGGAGTAGATAAACTGGTTGGCTGGTGCTATTATTCCTCATGGGTGAGACAGAAGAAAGCTGGTTCTAGAAGTGCTGGGAAGGAAGTGTGGAGCCTGAGAAGAACTGGCATAGGAAGGAGCATCTCTTCTTCCCTCCACCGGCTCTTCAGTCTTGCTTTAATGCCCTCCACTGTTCATCTCAGTTGTGAGAGCCTAACAAAACCAGCTGACAAAGAAGAAATAGTACTATACAGAGTCCTAAACCCTGTACTAAAAGCCTAAAGCAGGTCAGTTTGGAACTTAATAATTGCTACATCATCTTGGAGAATAATATTCTTTTTTTTTTTTTTTTTTTTTTTTTGAGAATAATATTCTAAAATAGTGTGGGAGGTTAATTTTTCTGCTAGCATTCCCGGATAAGTTAGAGTAAATAGATCCCAGATTTATATTCAGCTCTGTACCTAACATCTCTGCTTGGCTGTTTAAATAGCCAAGGCATTAGCATTTTCAAACTTAGTATTTCCAAACAGAACTCTTGATTCCATTTCCCTCAGCCTTTCCCTTCTTATTAAGTGGAGCCACCATCTTCTTGATTGCTTAATCCAAAAACCTGAACGTTATTCTTTAATGTCTCCTTTCCCTCATTTGTTACATCCAACTAGCTGTCACGTTCTTTCGAGTTATTTTTTCCATCTGTTACTACTTCCACACCAGTCCAATATATCTTCTGTCACCGGGACTGAAGTCAAGCTCATGACTGGTCTCTAATCGTACTCAAGCCCCAGACAGTCCCTTCACAAACTAACAGAATGTGCCTTTAAACACTGATTCTGTTCTGTTTCTCTCCTGTATAAAATCCTCTATTTAAATTTAAGTCAGTTATGTTCTTTTTCAAACTTTTCTTTAGCTGGCAGACCAGATACAGGTGATGATTGGTATTAAAATTTTTTTAAACTTTGGTCACTCTCTGTTTTCTCTTTTCTCTACTAATTTCTTATTCAGCTAAAAGAATTAGTCATGTACTTTTTCTTTTATGTTTGGAAAACCTTTTCTACTCATTTCTTTTTAAGATTTTATTTATTGGAGAGAGAGAGAGAGAGAGAGCACAAGCAGGGGGAGGGGCAGAGGAAAAGGGAGAAGCAGACTCCCCACTGAGCAGGGAGCCCAATGTGGGGCTCCATCCCAGGACCCGGGGATTATGACCTGAGCCGAAGGCAGACACTTAAGTGACTGAGCCACCCAGGCATCCCACTACTCATTATTTTAAATTTATAGAAAAGAATCAATTTTTTTTTTAATGTCAGTGAATAAGTTCACCTTTGCAAAGTGTTGGGAGCTATAAGAAGACTGGTTTAATTGGTTATTGGTTAATTTATGGATTCAAGTCACATGAGAAATTTCCTTAAAACTACATTAAAAAATAGAAAAAAATGAGATAGCACATGCTATATATGATTGAGTCTCCCAAAAGGAGCAGCATAGATTTAGAAAAATGATACCATTATGTGTGGGTGTGGTTAGTAAAGAATATACTCTAGAGGGAACAGTCATTTGGGCTATCAAAAGAAGTATGCAGAGGATGCTTCTAGATAGGATCTTGTCTAATTTGGGGGCAGAAAAGTAAAGTGGGCTTCTAGGGAACAGTGGGCAGATGATTTTGACTAATATTTGCAAATAGGGCTGCTTATAGAAGTTGTTCACTGCCTTGATTGCTAAGCTGGAAAGTTTAGGCTTTTCTCTTATAGGCAAATGATTTTACTAGTCACATTATAATGACTTGGAAATGTTCATACATTTGCTTCAGTTCTCTTTTGTAATTAATTACATTGTTGTAGTGGAGTTTTTTTAATGTGTACTTTATAAATTTAAAGCTGCCAAATAAACATGATTTTCTTAATTTCTTATGTGAGGTCTTTGATGAATCCAAAAGGTAATCCCACTTAAAGGCACTACATAGAAGAGAGGGTAAAGGAGTTTAGATCAGGTACGCTGGATGGGAAGCCAGTTTGCAGTGTGACCATATGCAACATTGGATAAGCTTCCTAACCTGTCTAGGCCTCAGGGATAACACAGTGCCATTGCCATAGATGTGTTATAAAGCATAAATGTTTAGATGATGAAAATCTGACATCTAAGGTGTAGCAGTGTATAAATCGTTCTGCTTTAAAATGTTAAGACCTTTGCACTCTCAATCTAGTATTAACCATGACCTAATTCTGTCACATTAACAGTTGTTAAACATAGCTGGTACCGTAGCTGTAATTTATTATAATATATGCCTAGATTATTTATTCAGGTTCATAATCTGTCTTCCATAATTGTAAACCCCCAAGAAGTTCAGAAAGGAAAAGAAAAATAATCTGTCTTTATCCTACTTAGTGTATTTTTATGTTTATCACAGATTGGATTATTGGAGTATTCCTCCAGACCCATCGGGGATGTTAGGTAATCCTTGGTATACTGTCTTTATACAAATCTGAAAAATTCTCAAAATACTTCTGATGCCACAGGTTTTAGATATGGGGCAATGGACCTATAGAGAAGTTAGCAGGTCTTTGTTATATTTTTTAAACTTTTATGTTTCAGAGGTATGTTATTCATAATTTTTCAGTAACCTTTACATAATGCTTTTCATACAAACTATGAGAGAAATACTCATTTATCCTATGACCCAGCAATTCCACCTCTAGATGTGTCTTCAAGAAATGGAGGGTAAAAAACTATATTCACAAAAATACCTTGTATGAGAATTTTCACAGTGGCTTTATGCACAATATCCAAAAACATCCCAGTGTCTGTAGCAGAAGAATGGGTAAATAAATAAATGAACTACTACTCAGCTGTCAAAGAGCTGTGCTGCTGACCCTGCAACAGTACGGAAGAGTTTCACAAATAATGCTGAGGGGACAAAGAGTATATGCTCTGTGATTCCGTTACATGAAGTTCTAGAATAGGCAAACTGGTGATAAAAATCAGATCGGGGGTTTCTGGAGGCAGAGGGCGAGGAGGATCTTGCGTGAGAAGAGGCACAACGGAACTTTCTGAGTTGATTGAACCATCCTGTGACTTGATGTGCATTCATCAAAACTGACTGGATGTTGCACTTAAGATCTCAGGATTTCACTGCATATAAATTATATCTCGGATTTTAAAATATAGAGCAAATACTTGAGAAATGAGGATTTATAAAGTTCTAGATGACCACTTTGATTCAGCATTATAAAATACCCTTTTATGACCTGAGGTTGGGTTGGTTAAGAACAGCTTCTTTTGTTACAGAAGGAAAAGCCAGTGTTCCATCTCTATAAGGGGTTTGTTCCTGTGCAAGTTCTACGAAAATGCCTTTAGAAATGTCTAGAGTTGAGATGTATGATTTCAGGATGCCATATTTGATCAGCTTTTATCTTTGAGAGAAGAGGAAACATCAAATAAACTGATATGAAGCCTGGCTAGTAAAAGCTCTAGAGCCTCTGGACTATAGAAAAAACTTAGTAGAAATTACCTAAGATATTAGCACATTTTCTTTTTTTTTTTTTTTTTTTTAAGATTTTATTTATTTATTTGACAGAAAGCACAAGCAGGCAGAGAGGCAGGCAGAGAGAGAGGGAGAAGCAGGCTCTCCACTGAGCGGGGAGCTGGATGTGGGACTCGATCCCAAGACCCAGGGATCATGACTTGAGCAGAAGGCAGCCGCTTAACCGACTGAGCCACCCAGGCGCCCCTTAGCACATTTTCTTATCTGGAGTTATATTTGAAAGACAGATGGCATACCCCTTCAACAGCATTCAGGCAGGAATATGATGTCAAGTTTCATTGACAAAACCAGGACAAGAAGGTTTAAATAACCACTTCTGTGTTAGAGTAATTCTGTAATGAACTCTGCAAACTCTTGAGACAACAGCATCATGCTCTATAAGTACAGAACGGCGGGCGAGGTGGGGAGAAGTGATGAAGATGCCAGAGTGAAGCTTATTCTGGAGTGAGACTACCAGCCTTCGCAGCTAAATTTTGTGCTCTGCCAGGAGGTGTAGGGTAGCCCGCCATAATGTGATGTAATCAGTGTGCATACTGTAATTCATAACTTGTGGATCTCAGTGGCCTCCAGCGAGGTCATTGTGGCAGAGTCCCTTGCTGCTGCCTAGTGAGAGCTCTGCTGCTCTGGGTTTTAGTCTCCTCTTGGGTGGGGCGGGGGGGGAGGGGTGGGCTCTGCTGATGACACTACATCTGCACCTGTAAAAGGCACATATGTACATCCTACGTGCACGAACCCTGCCTGATGTGCACACATGTATTTCTTCCATCATCTTTCTCTTTGGTAACACTGCATCACCAGCTAATGAGTGTGGTTATATTGTTATCCAAAAGAACAGTTGGGTGAAAACATGCACTCTAGTACCTCTTCCCTCTACAGCACTCTGACCACATCACTTCTTCCATCTTTATTTCTGTCTCTTACTTGGTATTTTCAAACATGCACCATTGTTTCACTGTTGAAAGTGAAGAAGGTATACCTATTGCATAATTTCTGTGCTTCTGGTATTCTATTATTATATATAGATTTGAGTTGGAGATGACTTGAGTTTTTAATATCACTGGTTTTCAGGGAACAAGTTTAAGGAGTTTGGGTTAGATAATGGATTGCTCATTTGTCCCTTTTGTTGCTGATGCTTACTTATTTTTATCATTAACAAGTAATTGCTATGGCTTTCAAAGAAATCTTACTACTTCACTTTTTTCTCAGTCATCTTTGTACAAGTTCAGAGGGGTCAAGGAATAGTAATTCCACAGGCGTTCGGGTATCTTTTCTGTTTTCTCCTCCAAAGGAGGTTTTTGAAAAGTTGGCAGTGACACCTTAAACTTTGTCTTCATGTTTTCACTCATCTTTTTAATTCTTTGTGGTTGATTAAAAGCCAATTGAGCCGTTCTGTTTACTATAAATTATGGGGCCCTTTCTGCTGCTGCAGTGCCAGGGACAGAGTTTTGTGTATCATTGACAGTTGCAGTAGGAAAGGAGGACAGAGAAGCTTGTCGTCTGGCCCTGCCCCTTTCTGAATTAGGTCAGAAAAAAGCGTCATTGGGTTACTTTGTTTTTAAATACTAAGTACTGAGGATTAGATAATGCATAAAATATGTGAGTGGTACATAGTTCTACATCTTCTACCACCATCTTCAGGAAAGAACCTTGGTAAATGGACCTTCATCTGCTGCTTTCTTTTGCTGTAGCTAATGCTTATCCTGTAGGATTTAGACATTTGAGATTTGGAAATAAAGATTTTTTGTATCAATCATTTGGAAGTCCTAGCAAAAATAACTTGTGGGACAAGGTGAATGGGAATATAGGCAGTGATAAATAAGAAATAGGCTCTATTCTCAAGGAACTTACTTTGATAGTGGTGATGTCCATGAAACTATAAATCAAGGTAGAAACTGTGTAATCTCAGGGTGGCCCTTTGAGAAGGTAGAAGTTAGGTTGGGGTTTGCAGAGATTAGGTAGGATTTAGAAGGAGGGTAGAGTGGAGTGCAGAGGAGCATTCAAGATAGGAGAAATAGGAATATGCACAGAGATGCATAACATGGAGTGATTTGATTTGATTTATAGTATAAGATAGGTGTAAAATATAGTAGAAGACTAATTGCTTTAACTTGAGAAGGTAATTTGGGTCCAGATCCACAGATAGCTTAAATGGTTTGTATTTTTAGATAGCAAGAAACTATGAAGGGTTTTAAGACATGAAAATGTTAAGGAACATTAAGAAGAAAAGTTGTGTTCTGTGCAGTTAATCTTACTGTTGTATAGCTTGATTGGAGAACAGATAACAAAAACATAATATTGTAGTAGTTTTGATAATACACCAATAATGACTAGAACAAGGGTGACAACAGTCAACCAAAAGGGTAGGGCAAGTCCAAGGTAAATGGGATGGCCAAACATTTTGATGGCCATAGACAATCCTGGTTTTCTTAAGCCTGTCACCGTCGCATAGTTGTTAAGAACTTTTAAATGTCTCCTGGGTTGGACAATGCATTATATGGTGGCCCTAGAGATAGATTTGCTTTAGAATGATGATAGTATTTACTAATTGAGGGGAGAGAAGGATGTTGGCATAAGAGAGCAGAATATATATTCAAATTTTAGAAATTCTTATGATTGTGATTTTATTAAACTTTCCTTTTTAGAAAATTAAACAGAAAATTCTCATAAGTGAATACCACCGTCATATATGTTTAAAATCCCAGTTTGGTGGGGAGAGGGGGTTGCTTGTATTTTTATGCGTTGTTGGTGGTTTTTTTCCCCTTTAATGAGCACATTGAGTTTTTGAATCTGCTACAAAATGATGCTGAAGAGAATAAATTTCTATATTTAATCTTAATTAACATTTTATTTATTCTATTTAGCAAAGCTTTTTGGGAAACTTTAATAAATCATTGTGTACTTTACATAAAAAATTTCCACACATGGGGCGCCTGGGTGGCTCAGTCGGTTAAGCGACTGCCTTCGGCTCAGGTCATGATCCCAGGGTCCTGGGATCGAGTCCCGCATTGGGCTCCCTGCTCTGCGGGGGGCCTGCTTCTCCCTCTCCCCCCTCCTGCTTGTGTTCCCTCTCTCGCTGTGTCTCTCTCTGTCAAATAAATAAATAAAATCTAAACAAAAACAAAAACAAACAAACAAAAAAATTTCCACACAGAAATGTAGCTAGCGGTAGTTGAGAGTACCTTTTTATCAGTGTGTCAGCACCTTTTGGTTCCCTGGTCTTTTTTTTTTTTTTTTTTTTTTCCCCTTCTCCCCTGATTGAAGCAGAAGGCTATAGTCACATATTCCTTATTTTAAGGCTTGTGAGTAAATATGGCTGTGATGTACGTGGACCGTCTTAAGTGCTTACTGCTCTTGTGTTTTCCATGTATAGGCAGAGGGAGAAGACAGCCTGAAGAAGATGCAGCTGATGGAGCTTGCAATTCTGAATGGCACCTACAGAGATGCCAACATTAAATCACGTAAGAATGAGACTGAGGTCCATGGTTATAGCCATATCAGCTGTTTAGTCCACAAACCTTTCTCCTTTTGGCAGCGCAACACATGAACAGTTATACAAAGTGAAGAGTCGAAATAATCATCACTTGATACGGAATAACAGTCCCATTTTTACTGCTTTCATGAATTGGGAACATTCTCCTTTATTTTATGCCAGCATGTCTAAGTTTTGGGTTTATACACTTTATTATTTTGGTGAAATCTCAACTTCTAAATTTAAGAATTTCAGGAAATTTCCTATTCTGTTAACTACAGATTTAAAGCTTCTAACTTACTTTGTTATATTTATGCAAAAGACAATTTTTTTAAAACTTTTTTTTTTTAGAAAGCTAATTTGGAATGTATCTGAAAGCAGTGACCCTTCTGTCAAATTCTCTCCTTTCACGTTGCTTGCTAATGTTCCCCTCCAGTATTTTTCTCTGTTGATTTCATATGTGAATGAGTTCACAGAGAGCAGTAGGTGGTAAAAATATATTTAATCCCATTTTTCTTTTAGATATATCTGTGGATGCTTTCATAAACTTGAAGAGGATTGCTTTTTTATATTTTGAGGCAATTGAAAGTTCACAAGTCTTTTAATGAACATAATCTCCATTTAAATTACTAGCTTTTTTTAAAAGAAGTAGAATTTTAAAGTCCTAGCCAACTTTCCAAAGTATAGGCAGTTTAGTGGGTTCAGAAGTGGTTGCTTTACAAAATGGTTGGCTTTAATTTATTCATGAGAATGAGTAGATCATTAATAGTCTTATATTTAGGAATGGGACATTTTTTATATTGTCTTTTCTATGAAGTTCATTACAGATGCGGGAAATTCATATAAAACTAGTAGTCGGTCGGTTAATACAGTAAAAATTATTCTTTTTTTAATTTGAAACTTAAGCTATTCTTTAGAAATAAACCAAAACTGTATTTCTGTGGACTCCCAATTCCAAAAATTTTTTAACATCTTTTAATGCGAGTGTTTTCATGTGCTTCTGCATGTACCTTTAGTCTCATGAGATCTTAAAAACATAGATGTATCAAATATATGAACTAAATATAACCTATTTTAATGGTATCATTCTTTTTTTGTTGATTTTTTTTTATACAGTGGCTTGATAATTTTTGCACATTTATTCTTAATCACACTGGGAAAGGGGAAGCTGTTTGCATTTGATCGGTGTGCTTTGGCATTTTGTGTGATCAGCGCATGTACTAATGATTTCCTTTTATTTTTCTTCTTTCCTGCTTTTCCTTTCTTTTTCCTACTTCCCTCTCATTTTCCATATTTTATACTGCTGTCTCTATACTTCCTCCTACATTTCTTTGCTTACTGTAGCAGCCCTTGCCTTTTCTCTTGCAGCAACAGCCCAGGCTGCTCCACGGATTATCACTGGGCCCGCGCCTGTTCTCCCACCAGCTGCCCTGCGTACCCCTACGCCAGCTGGCCCTACCATAATGCCTTTGATCAGACAGATACAGACCGCTGTCATGCCAAACGGAACTCCTCACCCGACTGCTGCAATAGTTCCTCCGGGGCCCGAAGCTGGTTTGATCTACACACCCTATGAGTACCCCTACACGTTGGCACCAGCTACATCAATCCTTGAGTATCCTATTGAACCTAGTGGTGTATTAGGTAAGTTGTTCTCCCCGTGTGGCTGCTAGTATTTTTCTTCATAACTTCTGTGCCTCAGACTTTGAAATGATTGTATTAGTTTTAGAGAGTCAAGACAGGTTTCCATTAGGAAGACAGAAGCCTGAAGTTCGTTTTATTTCAGCCTCTCTTAATGACTCCCCTTTTAAAGAATTGCACCTTAAATTTGTGCTCAGATTCTCTTTGGTAACTCAAATTCGCTTTTGGTAAATCAGTAAACATTTTAAACAGACAATACTTTTCACCATTGACATCACTGTGGTCGTTCTGAGTTAGACCTATCCCCTCTGTTGGCTCCACTGCCTACAATTAGATTCCTTTTGTCTTAGGGAGTTATTTAATTGTCAACTAAATTTTAAATTTCTGTGTGGAAGTATTTTGAGATCTTTTTAAAAACTGCTGTTATTGTCTGTGTGTTTTCTAATATTTGTAATCACATTTTATATGAGAGAGACCAGGTGAATTAGTTGGCTTCTTCAGGTTTCCTCAGTTTTTCTCTTTTGAAGTTCTAGTTAATATCAGACATAAGGGAAACTCCTCTAATTTCAGTAGTACAGTATGGAATTGATAAGAAAATACCAAGTCACTGTTTTAGAGTCACATTTGAGGCAAAAATTAAGATCATACTATGAACGCTTGGTTTTACATGAACAAAAAGTGGTGTGCTTGAAAAAGACATTACTGATGCCTTTTTTTTATAGAGTGGATTGAAATGCCAGTCATGCCTGATATTTCAGCCCATTGACTTGCTGGATGAAGGACTAGAATACAGCAGCTGTTATAACACGACCAGTCAATGTGGGACAAAGTGTTTCCGTGCTGCCCCTTTGTTTTACCAGACAGAATTTGAATCCTTTTTTCCTTGAATTGTGTATGACCTTGGTGCCGCATGCATGCTGTTGACTCTTAGGACTTTGATCTTTTAAGGTTTTTTTTCCAGCATTAATGTTGATTTATAAAAATTTGAAAGTCTTTATGAACCTGGACACTAAGATTTAAACTTGAGAATTCATTGTTCAACAATTAAAGAAAGCCACGATGCTCTGTATGTTATCTGTGTGTGTGCATGCACTCAGGTGCCTTTTGTTTCATGAGCAAATACATTTTATTGTACATGTTTTCCGTTTATCTCTAAATCATTGTATAAAGTATCACAGGTCAGAATTATACTACAGAATTGTCTATGAGAAGCTTGTTTCTGTTGCACATTTCTTGAAGCATTTTTAAAATAACATGTAACATGTAACCTGTTTACGTTTTCCTTTCTGTTAACGCTCTGTCCTGTGGCCCCATGCCTGCTCCTCTCCCCAGAGCTCCTCTCTGCTGCACGCACAGCGTCTGGTCGAGGAGTTTGTTGCTTCCTGCAGGGCTGGCACTCTTAGCCACCAGCTGCTGTTCCAGCACTCAGTGCAAGATCTTGCTGATTTTGCCTCGTGGAATTATACTTGTCTAAGATTAGTTTATCTAAAATGAAAAAGGGGTGATGGACCAGTTTACTGCTTAGAAACAGCAAGAGGCACTGCAGTTTCTCATTTTAAGCAATGTGTTTTTTGTTGTGTTGGGAAATTTTTATTTCTAATAATTATTAGACTGACAAAAGCAAAATGTACAGATACCTAATTGGCATTCATAAAATGAATAATAATGAGTACTAAATGACCAAAATCCATTATCAGTCCTATTTCTCGCTTTGCCACCTAAGCAGTAAAACATGACGTTGAGCACTTGGAGAACTGAGAACATTACTTCAAATTGCTAAGTTATAATAAATTTGCACACAGATAACATGCATGATATATATCAAGTTTCACATCATATTATTTTAAAATAAGCAGTGCCCTTCAAAACAGATGCAGACATGTGTGTTGGTGGTAGTGAGGAGATTGGTATTAGCATCAAGTCTTCATTGATGACTAATTTTTAATTCCCTTCCTTTTATCTTTAGGTATGGCTTTCCCAACGAAAGGCTAAGAATTCAAGAACGGTCTTAACTGAACCCTCATCAGATCTGAATTTAACAAATGCTTAGTCTCAGCAGCCTCCAGGGGGGTGGGGGGGAAGCTTAGCCTAGCAGTCAGTGACTTACTTGCACTTTTTGCACACTGATAGAAAGTAAAAGTATGTTATTAATTTGGTTTAGCCTGTAATCTTACAAAGTAACGGTAATTTATAAAGGAGTGTACAGTAGTATACTGACTGCTAAGTGTACTATACTGTTTGCTTTACTAATCACCTAATTCATTGCAGTTCATACTTATTGACTCAGAGTTTAAAACCACAATCTGTAGGCTTTAAGAATTGCTTTTAAACCTTTTTAAGTGATAAACTCTGGAAGTGGTCTTAAGGTTAGCAAATAATTGTCAGTATTAAACATGGCATTATTTAAGTGGTCCTGCTGCGAGAAAGGCACTTCAGTGAATATGTGACTAGTAAAGCTTAAATATGTTTGGATCTAGTAGAGTTCATGAAATACTGTAACTTGGGATCGTGAATGAATGGATAAAATAGGTTAAGGCCAAGATTTTGAAATGAATGCAATATTAATAGACGCGTATATACACAACATACTATGGCTAATTTTAAAACTACTGTGCCTTAACGTGTTTCTTAAAATGAACCTTTTGTAGTAAATGAACATTTGAAATCCATTTTGATAAACCTGCTGTTAATGTTTCTTTTCCCTTGTGAATGTTTTCTAACTTTGTCTTGGTAATTGCAATTTAACTAGGTGCGGTGGCTACTAAAGTTCGAAGGCACGATATGCGTGTCCATCCTTACCAAAGGATTGTGACCGCAGACCGAGGTTAGTTTAGTTCTGCAGTTCTTGTTTATAAGAAATGCGTTGGGTGTCCATAGAGTTTGCAACACCACCCCTGATGGGAAAATACAACTGCTTACCTGCACACCATTTCGTTGCTTTTTCTAAATTGGTATGTCATAATTGGCAGATTTAAGGGTTGGGATTTTTTTTTCCTTTTCTTTCTTTCCTCTCTTACCCCCCCCTTTTTTTGCTCCCTATTTTAACTTATTAAATCCTATATAAGTATGTCCTGTGATTTATTCCTACTAAAACATAAATTAGTCCATTTGGGGAGCTGTTAAATTTTGATGTCGCCTTAATTATTTTTCAGTCGTAATTTTTGCTAAAATTTACCTTTGTTCTGAAATTTTGGGTTGGTTTTGCAAATGAACTGAGCGGATGGTGCTTTAATGAGAGAAGTAAAGGAATATATGCCTCCTGTGTCCTTGAGGAGAAAACTGAAGATTTAGTTTCCATTTTCCTTTTTCATAAGATATTTGAGCCACTGTGTAAACATGAGGTTATACATGTCAAGTACTCAGCTGAAAGCAACAAAAATAAGGACTGTGAAGATAACTTTGATGCAGTTGGATTTTTTTTTTTAATAAATGAGAAAATCAATTCCCTTTTACTCTTAACATTTTCCTGCCAAAATGGATCCTTTGATTTTTGTCATTTGCTGCTAAGATATATTATCTGAAGGTAAACTATCTCTTAAAGTTCTGTGGAGACGTGAATCCAGCTTTGAATATCCTTTTTGAGTAACCTGTGACTGGAAAATAAGTCTTCATTTTTCTCCTTTTCAACATTTGTAATTTGTGTCCTGTATATGCCCTTGGACCCTATTATAAATTATTTATGTTTTTGAGGAGTGATATTTTCGGTTTATTGACATTGAATTGTTTTCTAAGTTTGTCATCACAGGGTAAGAATCCGAAGCAAGGTAGAAAAAGATTTTTATCAAGCTTCTATTATGGCACATTTATTACTTACTAATTAAGTTGATCAGATTCTCTAGTAATTAGTGGGAAAAGTGATGGAATTTACACTCCTGTCCTACATCTTCTATGAACCTATGAACGACCTACCTGCCTCACATGGTTCTCCTGAATACTGATGATAAGTATTGGACACAGCTGTTGTCCACATCAGAATAAAATACCTTCCAAAGACATTGATGATATTTATTTAGCGTCATACATAATTAAAGAGCCTTGAAGACTTTTAACTAATACATACATTACTTGTGATTATTCAGTGATCAAAATAAATAGACCCCAAGCTCAGTGATGATCGGTGACTATAAAGCACCTTGTAGGTGTGTCATGTACAAGTGTATGTACCACCTTCTTGCAGAACAAGCCTCCTAGTGAAGGAGGAAATTTTTTTTTAAGTCACTTCAGATTCCAAGGAAACCAGATAATTCCATGAATAATTTGAAGCTTTTTTTTCCCACATTGTTCATGTCCGAAATAGTTTGAAAGAGTATTTTAAAGTAGTTTTTCTTCTGTTAATCTTTCCCTTTCTGCCCCTTTTAGGAGATTTCTCATAATTTTGTTTTAACACAATAATTATTGGCTACTCAATGCTGCAGTACCTTGAGATAGTTGAAAATATTAGGAAGATTTTATAGTGTTTGGAAATGACAACACATTCCATGCATGGCTCTTTTGTAGTTATATGTGTTTTTTTATTAGTCTTGTCACTTTTATTCAAAATGCAATGTCAGCAAACCGAAGTGCTCCCTTTTTTATTTTCTTTACATAACAGAATACTTGTATACTGCTGTTACTATATCACCGTATGCACTCATTGGGTCTGAGGGAGATGTCTGAAGTCCTTCATTTAAATTATTTTATGATACTACTGTTTTCTCTATTTTTGAGGTTTTGTTTTCTTTTTTAATTTTTGAAGGGAAGAACAAGCATTCATTTAATGCAAGGAAACTCAGCCCTTGGACATATAACCATGTAATCTTATATAAGTATTTAGAGTACTGCATGGTTGACAAATATATCTAGTTCTTTACTAAAAATAAACCCACTTCTACACATATTTCAAACCTGAATTTGAAGCCTGTAAAAGACCAACTGACTTTTTAGTTGTAATGAACCATAAGTGATTTTGCACGGTTGACACACCTGTGTGTACTGTAGGAGGCCAGGACTTGGCAGAGGATGTATTCTAGGTGTACTGGTATATATATATATATAAGTGGTAATTTGCTTTGTTTATGTATTCCACACACACAAAAACATAATCAGAATTTTTCTGAGTGATGATTTTATAAAAACCATCATTTGCATAATTTGCATAAGAAACTTAAAACAATTTTAATCAAAATTTAAAGTAATATCAAAAATGCTTTAAGATTCTGTATTTTGGGAGTACTTCCTATGAAGTGGTATGACTACATTGTGTTAAGTATTTATTTTCTTCTTTAATTTTGGAATAGCAGTTTTTGTTTTAAATAAAATTCCACTTATTTTAAGAAATTCAGGGAAGATTTGGTCACATTGAAGATAACAGTATTTTTGTAGTATTTATAAACTATCCTAAATGATAGACTCTAGAAAGCATTTTTGTTACATGAAAGTAAGCCAGTCCATTATATAGATCATTTCAAGTAACTCTGTGAACATTATACCTGCTGGGTTATGATTTATGAAGTGGCATGGAATCTACCTTTGCACTGAATATTTTTTCATTCATATCTCCTCTGCCTTAGTCACAATGGCAACAGTACAGAAAATTCTGTCAAACCTCAGAATATAGTAGAAATAATTAAGCTGTTGAATGAGTCTTAAAAATCATACTACTGTTAAGTGGACCAAGTTTGGTGAAGCAGAATGTGACAGAGGTTGATTTATAAGGAAGGAACAACTCGAGGACACTGGGGACGATAACTTTCCACTTGAGAACTACTTTATGTTTTACTGTAATTTTTTAATTTTTTTTTGTTCTGTTTGTTGTTTTGCAAAAGAAAATAGTATTTACAGGTGGCTTCTTTTAAAATATAAAATATAAAGCAGGAATGTATATGAAATGTCAGATTTTATTGTATTTGCAGAGTATTAGCTTTGAAATTGAATAAAGAAAGCTGTTTGTAGTTTTAAAATGCCTTATTGGTATCAATTAGAAATTTCTTCTATTTTTTGATGTACTTAGAGCTTTTTGAGTATAGAATTTTAAATGGCAGGATTTTACAGTGTTTACATGCAAGTGCATTTTATAAGTGTTCTATATGTGTAAAATAGTATTTTCAACTGGAAAGTGTTGGCCAGCGCAAAAGGCCTGGCCTTTTTCTGGTTCCCATGATGTTGCCTACACTGCTAGACTACAGTTTAGTATTGCTTTGTATCATAAGGCCAAGAAATTCCATGTTGTTTGTAAATAGAATAATTGAAAAAGCAATAAACATTTATTGAACAAAAGAAACCTTGTTTGGCCCAGAGTTTATGTTGAACCAAATTGTTCATAGAAATTTAAATTTCTTTAGATTCATTTCTGTTAATCATCAGTTATTAATAATCACATCCATCATTAATAGTTGCTTTAATGCTTGCATCTGAGAGAATACTAATGCTTAATAGCAGTCAGATACTGATAACTGCACTGACTGTTTCAGAATTCTGTATATCAAACCTATTCATTGTTGTTGTTCTCCAGTTTCCTTCATTGACTGCTACTAACTATTAGTTGTTAGTTGTATTTTATTTCTATTTTTTCTTGTTAACCAGTTTTTTTTTTTGTTTTTTTGGTTTTTTTTTTTGTGGGAGTGGGCTCTCCTTCATTTGTTCAAATCATGATATGAAACTGTCATGATTTTTATTGTATTCTGTAGATGGTGTCAATCAGTTTGTCAGAATTAAACATGCTTTTTTTTTATTAGTTGTGATTAGTTTTTCATGTTGTCATTAAGCCGTCACTAGCTGAAACTAATCTCTTCTCTATCTTTTCTTTTCTTTTTTTTTTTTTTTTTTGTTTTGTTTTTTGTTTCTAACCACCCAGCCGCCACCGGCAACTAACCTATGACCTTCTGACCTCTGAACTCTTCACCCAATGATGACCTGACCATGCCTGCCTGCTGATCAGTTAACTGGTAATCGCCTTTGCTTGCCTGTCGTCAGTGCAGCGAGCTGAGGCACTTTGTCCGTTCGTCTTACCATCTAACCAAACAAAAGACAAAGAAATTGTTGTCCTCCAACTCAGCTTTTGGTTTTTCTTTCTGTTTGGGTGAAAGTGGTTCTAGAACCTGCACTGAATAGTAGTAAAGCAATAAGGCCCAATTCATCCCACAGCACTGATCATCTTCTCATGTCCTACCCTAAGCGAACGGTAAGAAGGCCTCACTTCAGAAGGGGAGACAGATGGCCCTTAACTACTCAGTGACAGAGGCAGTTACTGTGAGAGACTTCTAGGAACCTTCTCATAGCGAGTCACAGCTCTCTGAATGTAACGTGTGATGATGCATCATGCATGAACCTTTGGTCAGGGATGTCATTGGTGAAGTGATTTCAAAAAGTATTCAAAATTTGATACGCTGTTTAGTCACTACAGTGCCCTCAAAGGGCAGAAGTTGCAGCCTTTTTTATATTGCCTGCCAAAATTTGAAGTATTAGAAGTGTGCCATGAGAGAAAAAACAAGGAATTTTGAGAAGTAATGCAAAGAACAAAACTGCAACACTATTTTTAAAAAGATAAATAATCTGAGTTAAAATTACTGAACCTTTATTTTACAACCTCCTTTAAAAAGTATATGAGAACAAGGTACATGCATTATGTGTCACATTACTGGGCAAACTGTTCAAATATTTTTTTTAAAACCTCCCTGTATAGAAAAAAAAATCATTAAGGATGTAAAAGCCATGCTTGCCTATTTGCTGTATACATGTAATGAAATTGTAGATAAAGTGTAGTGCATTGAAACAAATGAACAAAAAGTAGATACTTTTACTATACAAGGGTGCTGGTGCAGAAAAAAATATATATATTTTTGGAAATGTAGCATTTTATACTTTCAAGTGTTATAAAAAAAAAAGAAAAAGAACAAAGAAACCCTTTATTTCATTAAATGATTTTTTCTGGTGGTTGTCAAGAAACAAAAGACCAAAAGAGCCTTTTTGTCTTTCTTTTTATTTTTTAAGTATTGGAATAAGTCTAAAGAAAAGAAAGTGCCTTATTTTCCTTCATGGTCATTTAGTCAAGTGTCTTGTAAGATCAGCTCCTCCCTCAGAATACAAGTTAATGCATGTTACTCAGTCGCCCGCCCAGTATGTGAAAGAAGATTTGAGGGGAGACAAATGAGTTGATGGTTTGAATTACATGATTTTTGCCACGTTACCTTGATAGAAATTTGCCAAATCTGATACTGTGAAAAAATTTGATAACTTTTCTAATGGTCAAGTAAGTTTTAAAACACCATTCTTTTAAAATCATAATCGAGTGCTTTTGGTTATTGTGATATTTAAACAGTAGCCCACAGGTTCTGAGATAAAAATTATGTGTGATCTGAACGTTTACAGACAAAAGTAAAACTTTATTTTATTCAGAGAAGGAGGGGTGTGTTGGATTTTTTCTTATTAAATTGGAGATAATAGTATTCTTAGCAAACTTTTTCACAAAAATGAATCTTTATGATTTTCACTCTGGGTAACAGTATTTTTTAGTGGCCCAAATCTAATCAGACTTCTTTCTACCAGACCAGATCACTTGGGTAGTCTGTATCTTTTTGCTGGTTTAAGTAACCTAAGAGGCCCCCACCCCCCACACACCTTTTTTTTTTTAAACTTAAAAAAAAACAAAACAAAAACTGGCATCATTGTGCATGTAAATGCTCAACTACCTGTGAGTTTAAGCTTCCAATTTCTGATGAAATTCAGTTAGTTTTGTAGTTGAAGCAATTTGTGCACAGAGCCGACTACTTCTAAACACTTAAATAATCCTTAACTGCTCAGTACCAGATGTGGCAAATATCAAGTGGCAGTGGATCCCCAGCTCATCAGCTCATTCCCTCTTGCATACCTTCACGGCTTCACAGTCAAAGGTCAGCAGTAAGCTCAGTAAGCACCTTCGTGGTGACCTCCTCCATCATCTTGTCTCACTTGGAAACCGTTTTCAGTTTATTTACTATGCAATAGACATTCATTGTTTCGTATTCAGCTAGCGTTGGTTTAATGTGCCACTGCTTTGTCTTTCTGTTACATATACAGTTGTTTTGATTTATTTACAATATATGCTGTGCCATTTTGATTTTTATTTTGTTTGGTTGGTTGAATAAATTTGCGACACTCAAACACTTGAGGTGATAGTAGTTTAAAAACAATACCAGTATTTGATCCAGTTTCATCTCAACTACGTTATACCTGGACATTTTAGATGTTTATCAAAGGTCTTTTATGGGGAAGAAAGTAAATGTATGAAATAAATGTGTGACATTTATGAGTAATGTTGGCTCTGAACAAACTTTTGAAAACTTAGTTGATAAAATTTTGGATCAACTGAAAAAAAAGCATGACTTTTGAAATCTCTGAATGCCTTGGTTCTCAGTATTATCATTCTTTATTGAATTTATTTCTTATTAAAATATGTAGTTTTTAAGACTTCTTTTCTGACAGTATTATGTAATTTTTTAGCGTGGGTAGACGGGGGTGTCGCTGGTATGTTACCGTACAGCTGACTTGTATTTTTGTCAATTCTTTATTATCTTAGTAGTTTCATGCTATGTATGTATCATAACCAACCTATTGCCTATGAGAAACATGTAAGATAATGTATTTACAGCCATTGTTACAAGTTTATAATGTATTTTTCTATCTTGTTTTATATGTATGTTATATAACATTCAAAAAGAATTTTTTTCTTGATTGAGAAAAGGATACAAAATGCAGAATCCACAATTTTGATAACTGAAAATTGCCAATTGTTTTGCAGTACTTTATTATATTGGGTGTCTTGTCTTTCTTGGGCTTTTAGTTAGCTAATGAATGAATACATTAGACACTTTTGGGTTTTAGTTGGGATTTTACATAGCTTGCATTTTAATTCTTTGGTTCTTTGCTGTTTCTATTAACCCATAGCATTATTTTAATAAATGTTATAATACCAACCTACTAACTCTGGACTATGTCTGTTTATTAACCTTTTCGTGTTTAATTAAAATAAACAAATAAAGACAAAAGAATGTAAAGTCTTGAGTTACTGGACTAACCCTGAAGAACGTGACCACAGATAACATAGCGTGACTTGTTTCTGTGTTGTTTGTCAGCTCACAATTACGCACACTCCTGTTAAAATGGCTTTGGTTATTCTGGCCTTTTCCCTTGGGGGGTAGGTGCCAGCAGAGATGGGGAACAAGGTAGCATCGGTCTGAGGCATTCTTCTGGGCTTGCCACTTGCCTTTCAGCCTCTTGCATTACTAATTCCACACTTCCTTATTTTTCCTTCTCCAAAATAATCACTGTCTGCTCACAGCGTAAAGAGCAAAGAGGTTCGTTGTGATGGTACACCCCAGAAAACCAGTTTGATTCTTTGTTGAACCATTTCTTTTCATTTCTGTTAAGTAGGTAATTTTATGGTCACATTATAAAGCAAAGAATCTGATGAGGCTTTGTCTTTATTCACATTTGTGTTTTAATCAGACACTTTTCCTTTATAAAGTGTTGAACTGTTCCAGCCGGTGTTCCTTTTGGGGTGGGGGGTAGGGGTTGGGGGGCTCAACCAGGTAAAGCCAAAGGTAGAGTGGCTCTGTTTCTCAGAACAGTCCAAAGTAAGCCATTAATAATGACGATGCACCCTGCCTCTCTCTTCTTGTAACCCCTAGGGAGAGATGAGACAGCATCCTTGAGTTTTCCTGGGGTGTTCTTTCTCTCTCACCCTCTTCCAAAATACAGCCAGAATACTCCATTAATACAAGAAGTTTAAGGGAGAATGACAGTGGCATTTGAGAAGTTACATCTCATTCATTTCTTGCATGCAAATCAATTTAAGATTTATTAAATATCTTCATGCTTTTCTTGGCTGCAACTTAGGTAAATTGATCTCCACATATGAATTCTTTAACTCTGGAGGTACATTTTTATTTCACAGATACTGGTAATTTCCTTTTCTGTGAAATAGTTCTCCTGGATAATAAGTTCTCAGGATGAATTTTTATGTTTGTAAATAATGGCTTATTTTTGTAAATTACACTTTATTTATTTTAAAGTTCTAAAACTTGGGGCTGAAAGTTACATGTTATAAAAGACATAACTATACCGATACGCTATTAACCAGACTGTCAAAGTACTCCCATATTTATATATTCCCATAGAATATCTACATAAATGAATTACATATAATAGTGATAGCAGCTAATTTAATCATAGAGATGTTTGGCTCAAATACAGTTGTTTATTTGATGGGGGGGTCGTGTATTTCTGTTAGAGCTTTAATATGCTACTATCTGTAAACATTCTCATTGCCGTACAGTTCGTATATTATTTTGTAAAAATTTGAAGTTACTTGTCAAGCTGCTAATCCATAAGTCATCATGGTATCGTGTCACTTAAATTGATGAATTTCTATGCAACTCACTACACATTCTCTGAAGCCTCTGAATACAGTCTCATCTCATTTTTCAGTTAATGGTACTTCATGTATAAGTATGTCATAATGTCACCTTTTATGTTGGAAAAGTTGTAAAGGACTTTTTAAAAGGTGGAAAAAGTACAAATCCCATTTTAATACAAGTTGTAATAGTATTAAAAATGAAACTACCAAATTCTTAGAACGATAAAATGCTAAGTCTATTGTTTTATGCTATCATTTGACAAAACGATTGAAAGTTAAGCTTTCAGCCGAGAAGTTGGTAAAAATGTACTTAGTAGTTAAGCATGTTTTTCTCGAGCAAAGTGTCGGGACGAACATAGCATGAAAGCAGATACACACATCCTAGTACGGCCACCTGCACACACACAGAGTCCTCCCGGAGCCGCTGAAGCACCCTGTTCACAAAGGCAAGACGTACGGTCATACACAAAAGAGGTGGTTAGGGTTTTCTAAAAAAAAAAAAAAAAAAAAAAAAAAAATTAAAAATACTAGATAAATAGGATCTAAATTTTCTAGTGCAGTGAAAGCAGACAATAGGTTTAAATGAAATTGCTTGTTACCAAATCAAGAATCTTCTTTACCATTGAAGCCTAATAACACTTTTATAGATCCTATATGACATTTCAGGGTTTCTCCAGTTTTTTGTTGTTTTTCATTTGCTTGTTTGGGATAAAATGTCTGTCTTTATTCCTTTGTAACAGTTAGCTATTTTAGGATTTCTAGCAAATGATTTTTAGTAGAATGAAATGTAATGCTAAATTATAATAGCAAAAATGACTCAGAAAACTTTCAACTCACAAACTTTTTAGAAGTGCCCAAGGTAGTTTTTTTAACATTGTCACAAATCCCTTAATATCTTTATCTAAAATAGAAAAAAAATTACATTTTATAGGCAACACTTTTAGAAATATTCATATGGTACACACATGTAATTTTATCTGTGGTTTCTTTCATAAAAATTAATTTGAAATGCCTTTGTTATAAAGAGACTTAAAATTCTATGCCTACCTGGTACTCAATGCTGAATCAAACTGGTTCACCTAAGCATAGTGCTCTCCTGTCTGTGTTTCTGCTGCACTAATTGCCAGGGGCGGGAGACAAGGAGGAAGAATTAATTCAGATTAGAAGTGGATGGTAGGTGCAGCAAATAGCAACACAGTGTTGATTTCGCATTGCTTATGATTTTGCTCTCCCTTCTTGGCAAAAGACATCACCTTGTGGAAAAAGCTCAGCTCCCAGGGTGAAAAACTATATATATATATAATATATATATAATTTTAAATGCTATTATTGAGAAGTTTTGATTACCAAATACATCTTTATGGTTTATACTGTAGTGGTGTGTATAAGACATTTAGAACTTTACTTGTGGAAATTGTATATATAGAGAAAAGTTTGCATAGGTCTCAAATCACATGTGAATGGAGAACCACGTATGACTGACTACATGAAGTGCAATAAACCCGACTGGAAAACATGCATATGCTTCATGCTGTCAAGCCAACTGCAGCTGAAAGTGCTGCTTACGCTCCCTCCCTCCTCCAGAAACATCAGAATAAGAATGCACATTTTCCTTCTTAGTTTTTGATGCTTTTAACACAATTTAAAAGAAAAGATAGTCTGACATTATGGAGCTCTACCACTTAACTGGAAGGTGATTATACTATTTGCCTTGATTTCAGTGATGAAGAGGAAATCAATAAACAGACTTTTATAGTGTCCTCAGCTGGATGTACATACAAAAAACAAGTTACCATTTCTAATTGAGAAACAGGTACAATTTGTAGTCTTTACACATAAGAAAAAGGAGTGCTGCCAAATCTCGGTCTTGCCAGTCCTATGAAAAGGACTAGTCTCATCAATTTCTTGAACAAAGCAGAACTGATAAAAAGATTGTTTCCAGTAGTTTAAAACCTGTTCTCTTAAAATGTCATCTTGACACCCAAGTTTTATGACTCCCCTGTACCTACAGTTTCCCAGTTCTTGTCCATGTGATCTCCAAATTTCTTTCTGATCACAAGAACCCTCTTTGGCTTTGGCTGTATTTTTTTCTCACACTTCTGAAAGTAGCTGGCAGAGGTGAGATCCAGAGCACGAGATGTGCATGCTAGCTGCCCATGGAGGGAGGTTGATCTGGCCCATACGGTGTGGCTGCTGTTTTAACTACCTTCCATCATTTAAAGATTAGACTTAAAAAATACATGTTTTCACAAGGTCTGCACTTCAAAATATCTAGAATGCTGAAGGCTGCATTCTCAGGTGGTAGCCATCGAGATGAAAATGAGTAATTTTGATGCTCCCTTTAAACCATGCACTCCCCAGTTTGTCATCACCCCTCCTCCGCCCCGTGCCCCAACACACACACACACACACACACACACACACTCCTTACTGCCCTTGGTTTCACAACTAACTTGATTTCCTTCATCCCATCTTGCTTTAATTTTTACCCTCATCTCCCTGGCTCCTGTGGGTATCTAAGCTTGCCTCACCAGATCCAGAAATAATTCTGACTTCAAGCATCAAACTAGCTTCTCAAAAGGTATAATTTGTAAAGCAGGTTTTAATATTTTTTTCTTCCTGGAAAAGTCAGATGAGTATGTTTCTAAATAAATTATTAGTCTATCATTCATGTTATATTAATATTAGGGAGGAATTTCTATTGAGTGAGTGAGTGAAGGGAGTAGATGACATTTGGGTTTCCTTCCTAATGTAATTTTTTATAATTACCAGCTACCTCTTTATAGTAACTCTCTGTGGTCTTGTTAGAAGACAGTTAAACTAATCGAACATTTAACAATTATGTTAAAAATACTCCACAGCTAAAAGAAAATATTAGTGATAGTTTGTGATTACACTTTTCCAGAAGATGTATATTAAAATTAGGTTTTTCCAGTTATGCTATTTTGTGAAGTATATAGAGGACACACCATCATAAAAGTGCTTGTACATATGTGCTATACAACAGTTTCAGAGAGCATCTCAAAATTAGGATGAAATTGTAACTATTGATCCTTTTTTTTTTTTTTTAATGTATGCTCCTGTTACGTAACTGGATATTACTTATTCTCTGGTTATTTAACTGGGTACTAAGGAAAGTCATGGGAAAGAATGGTTAAGATCAAATACTAAGAGAAGAAAATATTTGCAGATGAATCCACAAGTATTTTCTTGCAGAACTGTTGGAGTTGATACTAAAAATTTCATGATCATTCATTTACTTAGAACTTCTATCAAGGTTGGGAACGAATAAAATAACATGGTTATGCTTGAAACCTGAATTTTGAAAGCTGCTCTTAATCACAGTGTTTTAAATTTTGTCTTATAAAATTAAAACAGATAAGTAGTGTAAATGGAAGGTTGCCTTGAATACATTCTAATTAAATGATTTATGTTAATGAGTGTTGCTTTTGCCCATTGTTTTCTCAGTGAGGTAAAAAACACTGAAAAGTTGTTCAAAGCTTAAACTTAAGATTTCTAGTTGGTGGGAAAACTTAAAACTTGAAGTTAGTGGGTGGAGTTCGTATGAACACACCTACCTAAGACTCTGAAGTCTAAATTGGAATGTCGGAAGAAAACCAAACTCACAAATCGAACATACAGATGCCTAAACTGCTGTTTAAGCATCAGTTTGCCCCCCCGGGGCGGGGGGGTTGGCGCTGTTAGCAGTAAAGTTGGATTTTTAAGTCAAAGGAAAAAATTAAACTGGGAAAGTCTGATTTCACATCTGGAAGTAGTCTGTCATCACTAAATTATCACTGTCGGTTCTAAAATGAATTAGATACCTCCCACTGCTCTTGGAGCGCATAATAAAACCAGTCTGGCAAGGGGACACACAAAAGGAAAAAGGAAAAATGTAGTTTAAGTTTTCGGTACTCCAAAGGCCACTGCATCTTCACTGAATGTGAGTATTTGACGGAGATTTTGTACTATTCAACAAAAATCACTGATGTGGACTCCGCCAAGTGCCTGTAAACCATTTAATAAATACCAGAAAGTCCTTTTATATATATCTTGACTCCTTCAAAGAGCCGTTAACCCACATTTTTCCAAACTGCTTGTTACAGTGTGCTGAGGATTCTCTGTCCCCATCCTTGGCTCCATTCTAGACACTTGCCAGCAAAGAAAAGTTGTTGAATCACATGGCATAGATTGTATCCGAACTAAAACTAGTAAGAAGTAATTGCCAGGAGGCATAACTTGTTTTAATTACTGGAATACGTGGGCGATATTTTTATCTGTAGAACTCCACATCCAGGCCAATACACAATCAACTGCAGCCAGCAAGAGCGTGCATCGTTGCAGGAAGTACTGGGGAGCTCATTCTTTCCGTACCTCAGTACCCCCTAACTTCAAGGAGCGTACACTTTCAGGACCAAATCGAACACTGCTAATATAAGGAAAGGAAAAAAACCATGTAAATTTAAGTAATTTACAAATCAAAAAATGAGGTTCGTTACCACATGAGCTCCCATTTCTTAAGTGTTGTTTCATTTGTCATCCTACCAGACCCAAAGCGATAACCTGACTCTGCTGTGAGGTCTGTCTTACCCTTTGGAGCTGCTTGCTCTCTTGAGAGTTGGGTAACAGCGTCACAATGAGCCATCTCAGCAGGTGGTAAGGAATGCCTTCCGATCTTTATGCCCAGTAGGCTCCCTTGCTTCTCCTTTATGGCCTGCATTACTACCTGTTTTCCCTATGAAAATTTCTTGTATAGAAACTCTTCGTCGAACTGTGGTAATGACATTAAAATACAGAAATGCCAGGGGACAGTTGGTGGGCTGTATATTAGAAAAGTTTGTTGTGGGACCAAATCATATAACGATGGCTTTAAAAATCAAATGTTAGATCCAAGACACTAAAAAGTATCCCATCAGGAGTCATGTCTGTCTTGCACTCGGTGTTTTACTCATATTGATGAATATCAGCTCTGCAGTCAACTTTTTTGAGTGCTTAACTGAATCGGATGCATGGTGTTAATCTAGATGCTACGATCAGTATACGATTCAATAAAATCAGTGACATAAAGTTAACAGAAATAACCATTTCTCTCTATATCGAAATGCATTAAAACCAAACTTGGGCATAAATTTTGTTATCCAAAGATGGTAAAACCATGTAATAAAATAGATTAATGCTTTAGAGTCAGAAACCAAACCATACACATTGAATATCCATGTCCTTTCAAAAATGCTCCCCTGGTGACCTGTTTGGGAGATTTTGCTGTTGTTATTCTAGTTACTGATAAGTCTCAAATATGTGGTCTGGGTAGATAGCATTATAAGGAATTTTAATGGAAGACATCTTTCATTGTACAAGGAATTTTTATTTTTTAAAGATTTTATTTAGTTGAAAGAGAGCACGAGAGAGAGCACAAGCAGGGGAAGTGGCAAGGGGAGTGGCAGAGGGAGAGGGAGAAGCAGGCTCCCCGCCAAGCAGGAGCCCAGTGTGGGGCTCGATCCCAGGACCCTGAGATCATGACCTGAGGCAAAGGCAGCCGCTTAACCGACTGAGCCACCCAGGTCTGCCCCACTGTACAGGAATTTTTAGAAACAAAATTTATAGATGTTTTACTGCCACCCTTAAGTTAAATGTTCGTCAAACAAAACAGCTCTAAGAAATTTAAAGGTAAAATATTTACAAGAGACCACAAATGAAAAACCATGGAGATAAGTGCATAATGTGTATGCTGTGTGTTAATTTTTTAATTTATGTTTTAGAGCAGTATAAGCTTGCTATCCTCAGTCGCACCGTGGGCTTATGTTGCCAAAAGCGTCCGAGTGTCAAAAAGCTGGTGTATTGCAAACCAAACTGGAAACAAACTATTCCTTAGGAGTTTATGTGCTTTGTCAAAGGGAATATACAAACTGCATTCATTGTCAAAGATTTCAATTCCACATTACATTCGAACACAGCAAGTTAATTTGGAATATGTGTCTTTACAGAGATAAATTAATAATAAGGGGGAGAAAATGGTTTGCGAGGAGGCCTGGCCCCCGCCGCCAACCCCCGTGGCTCAGGTCGGTTCCCCAGAACAGGGCCTCCCAGAGTTTCTCCGCTCACGCCAGTGAATCTAGACAATAGCTAAATGGGTCACTGGGGGCAATTGATGAGGCAGGCGGCTCACAGTGGAGTCACCACCTGAGTGGACGGCAGTATTTCGGATGCATTTTGTACCAGGGGTGGGGATCCGGGCAAAGCGAACCAGCCTCTGTGTGGGAAGGCGGCACCAGGAGTGATCGCCCGCTCAAAGGCGGAAGTTCAGAGTTGAATATAACATGATTTGAAAACTAATATTGTTAACTGCCTACTATATTTAGAACGAGGCAAATGTCACGTGCTTCACTACTTGAAATTCATAAGAATTTTTGGTAATAGAAAGTGAAGTGAATCTGTTTTTCTGAACAAAACATAAGCTGTTATCTACAGGACCCGATCTTTGGCCTTCCTGGTACCAAGTATATGTGTTCTATTCATAAATCGTTAGTCACCTACTTCTGTGTCAGAGCAGTAGAACATTTTACCAAGAGTTGACCTACGGGGAAATTATTTTACGCCACTGCATATGTTCATGAGAAAGCTAGAGAGACCTAAAGACTTAGAAAATTCTCAGTATAATAAAATGAGCTTTATTCTCACCTTGGTGAAGCACGAGCTAGAAATATTTCTAGCACGTGGCTCCCTCCACGAAACAAAAGCACATTAGTGAGACAAACCATACCTATTGTTCCAGACTCGTGCTCTTGGAGGGCTTCCAGCCAACCCAGTCCACAGCTGGTCACTCTTCTAGAGAATCCTGGCAATGCTCTCACGTCCTGCATGCTGACCTCCCCCTGTCATCTCTCCACACCCACTCTGCCCTCGTGCTCTAGACGCTAGTGCTACTTGAATGACTCTTAGTCAAATAGATACGCTCTTCCCCCTGCAAGCTTGAAGTGCGCTACCTGCTATCGCCTCTGAATACCCTCTATTGGCTTCCTACTTTTGCTAACTGGACCTTGTTTTTTAGCACTTACGTCAGAAAGTCTTCTCTGAACTGCCAAATGGGTTCCAAGTATCTCATGGCTCCCAAAACGCAGAGAGGGAGTGTTTGTGGCACTTTTCACACTCTGCTGTGTCTGTCTCCAGGCCCACCTCCCCAGCACATCATGATGTCCTTGAGATAGGAACCGTGATTTATCCATCTGATATTGTAGCACCTAGCTTCTAACACTTAAAAGGTAATTAATGGATGATGGTCCTAAACTGAACGACAGATTTCTGTTTCTGGTAATATGGCAGACTGGGTAGTAAAATATTTGTTTCCACTGAAAATAGCAAAATATGTTGCATAAAATATATTGTCAAAATATTTTAATATTAAACATCACTGGTAAGAAATCCTCTGGCTAAAATTTAGATGATGGTATGAATCTAGCAGAGTGACTGGAGTTTTGAGACTGGGTCTTGCTAAGGGGTTATTGGCTAAGCTGAGAAACCGAAGCCTCAAATTTGTCACTTTGTGGGGCACAGAGTACAGGACTTAAGACCTGGGGCCAACCGAAGGTGGGAACTCTGAGACCCTCACTCTATAGAGCTGGACTCCTTAGTACAAGGTAGCTGAGAAAGGACTTGGCCACACAGCACACAAAGGACCACAAGGAAAAATGCTGCTTGTAGCCTTGAGTCTGACTGGTGGAGAAAGAAATAAGCTGACCCTGAGAAGTATATCCACAAGCTGCCTTCACACCAATTTGCTGCCTAGCTTCAAATCTTCTGGATGGATTAAAAAGCCAAATATTTAGTTTAAAGGAGTACCTTACTAGCACCTTCTAGGAACAAACACAAATGCATCCTTTCAGGAAAAATCTCCTTTCGTCCCAAGCCTCAGACTTGCCACAAACACAATTCCAAGAAAAGCAAATGCATAAGCAAATAAGGAAATAAGGCAGCATGGTGTGTGTATGGGTATAAATACAGACAGAAATACAGAAGGAACAGTCACAAAGACTTCAAGCACAAGATGTACAGACACACCATACGATCTCTATGTTTAACACATTTAAGGAAATAAAAGACCAGCTTGAAAATACATGTGGAGAACACAAAAACTATAAAGAATAACAAAGCACATATAATAAGAGAAAAATAAAATGCCTATTAGTGAAAATATGTAATAATTGTAAGTAAAATCTCAATGCACCGATTTGACAAGAGCTTGGATACAACTGAAGAGACAATTAAGAAAGTGTCCAGATGTCACACGGGTAGATAATGTGAACGAGACATTGAAAAATATGAAGGTTGAGCGACTTCCACTAGAGTCAGGGTTCCAGTAAGAAAGAGAGGCGTCATTTGGCAACGCCAGTAAGTGAAGAGACAATGGAGGCATTTCCAGAACTCATGAAAAACACCACATCGTAAATTCAATCTCAATGAATAAAAAGAAATCCTCATCTTGATGAACTAAATATCATATTCAATCAATGAAGATCTATTTCAAGAATAAGTGTGAAACATATTTTCAGATTAACCAGAGGCAGGAGAGTTTGTCAAAAGGCACATACTAAAGGGGATTCTAAAATATGTATTTCAGTCAGAAGACAAGTGACCCTTAGTGAAATATCTGAACATTTACAATGGGAGTAAAGATCATGAACAGAAGACATGTGGCAATCTAAATAGACCTCGATCACGTGAAATAATATTTTGGGGTTTACCAAAAGCAAGATCAAGTTAAATGTCCATCAATAGTATACACATAAGGAAGTGGTGAATAGAACCATTCAGATGAAGCTAAGTTATCCCAAGGAACAAGCAGCCCTAAAATAGTGACTGAACAGGAGGAAGCTTTATTTTTCTCTTGTACACCTATCCCCATGCAGGTTGGTATGATACTCATTGAATCATGAACACTCAAGGACCCAGGGTAATGTTTCCATCTTGACACTTCTTTCCAAATTCATAATGGCAGAGGGAAAACAAGAAGAGAATCACTCACTGGTTGTCAAACACATCTGATCTCGGCCGAAGCAGAGCACACAGCCACATCCACATTCATGGCATGGGGGTGGGGAGGTGGGGAAGGCCAACCTACCATAAGACTAGCAGGAAGAGTAGTGACGGTTTGTGATCAGCTCTAGTGACAAAGTCTTGTGTCTGTGGAGGACAGGATAACAGGATTTCTTTAGAGAAGTTTGTGTTTGTTTCTGCAAAGGTGACAGGACACAATGAGGGAACCACCAATAGAACAGTTACAAAGCACATAAGTCCCATTCTTGAAGAGGGAAAAAACAGGGTGAGAAAAATAATCCGTCCATGTAAGATTTAAAAAAAAAAAAAAAAAGAGGAAAACAAGAAAAGTCAGGAGAAATAGAAAGCACAAAGTAAGGTAGTAGGTATAAACATAAACTTATCAGTTATAGTAAATGTAAATGAACTAAAAGCTCCCATTAAAACACAAAAGAATATTATACTGGATTAAAAAAAAAATCTAGCTGTATGTTGTTTAAAATACCAAAGACAAAAGGCACCTGGGTGGCTCAGTCGGTTAAGCGTCTGACTCTTGATTTTGGCTCAGGTCATGATCTCAGGGTCGTGAGATTGAGCTCCGTTTGTAGGGCTCCACACTCAGTGGGGAGTCTGGTTGAGATTCTCTCTTTCTCTGCCCCTCCCCCCTCCTCGTGTGGACATGCACACATGTGCACGCTCTCTCTCTCTCAAAGTAAGTAAATAAAATCTTTTAAAAAATGAGAAAAAATAGAAAAGACAAAGAGTTTGAAAGTTAGAAGATGGGGGAAAAAACATACCAGCACAATTCTAAGCAAAAGAAAGCAGGTGTTTCTATATTAATAGACTTAAGACAGAAAGATGTATTAGAGATAATGATAAAGGTTTGTCAATAATTAATAATTTAAAAATTTGATGCAGACACATAAAAAAGTTACCAGACCTAGAAGGAGAATTGAGCCAAGTGACATTTAGACTGAGAGATTTTAATGTCATTTTCTCATGAACCAATAAAACAGGTATACAGAAAAGCAAGTGAAGATATAGAAGAGAGGTAGAATATTTGAACAATATGATTAAAAATACTGACCCAGTGCATCTACTTAGAACACTGTATCCAAAAACTGCTGAATACAAATTGTTTGCTGTTTCCTGTGTCAAAGGGAGTCTTCAAAAGTATGGAAATGTCCATGTTGTCTTCCCACAGTATAATTAAGCTAGAAATCAGTAACAAAAATATAACCAGAAATCTCCTGTGTGTTTGGAAATTAAGATGCACACAACAGAGGCTGCCGTGGGTCACATAAGGAATAATGATGACAATCAGAATAATGATAAAATTGGAATAGAGAACATTATGAACTGAATGACAGGAGCAGTACTGCATATTAGAATGTGTATGATAGGACCAAAGCTCAGAACGGAGGGAAACATACAGCCTTGGATGCTGAAGCTACAAACGAAGAAAAGCCAAATGACTGAGCCTGGTTTTGTAGGGAGGGGGAAGGGGGCAGCCGTATCCTTTGTGTTCCTCCTCCTGAAACCATGCAGGGCAACAAGGAAAATGTTTGCAAACACTTCAAGTGTATACCTTTCAGTAAAACTGAAGTAGAGGAAGTCTGCAAATTCCAAAACATTGGTAAGTTTTGGGGAAAAAACACTAGAAATCACTGTGATCAATCCAGGTAGCCACTATGATGTGGGTGTTCCCAGGAGGCCAGGGAAACTGCACAGATATTCATCCCAGGAGTAAAAGGCTCCCACCTGGATGGAGATTCCATGGGCAGGTCTGAAAATAGGCAGGTCAAGGCGTGAGCCACAGGGGAGGGGGAAGAAAGAGGTATGGAATGGAAACAGAGAACAAAGGTCCCCAGATTAAGGAAATTGCCGGTCATTCCAGCAGCACATGAAGTAGTCCCTTATGTGGGAAACTAAGGGAAGCAGCCCGTTAGCTGAGCCGAGTACTCCTGTTAAGAGCTTGTCCAGTAAAATCCAGCTCAAACAAATGTGGATCATGAAAGTAAAGCATCTGCATCCATAGAAAGATACCATGAGAAAAAAGAGAAATTAAGTCTTCTCAGCAGAGGAAAAACATAATCAACAGCAAAAAAGCAAAGAATTCACAAAGCAAAGGATACTTGATATACAATATTCCAAAATGCATCTTAACAGAAAAATAGCCCTATAAAGCAATTGAAACTCTGGAAGGACATCATACAAAGTAATTTTTAAAAATTCAGAGATAACTGGAACTCAGGGAAATTTTTGAGAACATTGCAAAATCATTTCATATGGTAAAGTACCCAAGGGAGAACAGATATCATGGAAACAAGGATAAATGATGGAGCTCATAGAAATGAGAAAAGAAAGTGGGGCAAAATAGATTAATGGGATTAGATAAAAAGGATAGATTCAGTACTATCAAAAGAGGTCCAACATTTGTATAACTGCTACATCCCAAGAAAATAGAGCAACAAAATAGAACAGATATTTTAAAAACTCTAACTCCAGAATATTCCTCTAAATTTGTTTTAGTTGGGTAAAATGACCACAATGTTTATATGAAAGAGATAAATTCCTTGAGAATATTCAAGACAAAGGTGAATAGTGACGGAGGACTTGACCCACCAGCTAGCAGAATTAGAAGGCCGTGGTGCTCACATCCCTTTGGGAACTGCTATGGGTCGGTGGAAGGGATGGTGTATCCAGACACAGATCTCACATATGTGCGGATTTCATATATGACAAAGTAGCATTTCAATTCAGAGTCATTTAATAGATGGCAAGGTAGCATTTCAATCCATTTAATATACCATATTCTTGCACAGCCAGCCCTCTATTTGTAAGAAAATATAAATAAATAGAATATATAAGATTCTTATCTTGCACCATAGAAAACCAAATTTGGGTAAATTAAATGCTATACCTAAAAAATAAAAAAGAACAATAAGACACTTCAAGAAAAATAAATGATTATATTCATAATCCAGGGGTGAGAGAGAAAGTGTCATCTGGCAACCTTGAAAAAATAAAATAGCAATGGGTAGACTTATGTGAATATGTAGAAATTAGAAAGTTTTGTATGGGAAAAGAAAAATGAAGACACTTAAGAATGAACAAAAACAGAGGCATTGCTGGGGTTTAATCTTTATAAAGCAGAGACTTCTTACTAATTGTCAGGAAGGGTGCAAATAACCCAATAAAAAAAAAAACGGGCAAGAGATTTAGAGAGGCAATTCACAAAGAAGCAAATCCAAAGGCAAAAAGTCTGAAAACATGACCAAATACAAAATAAAGTCTCAGTGAGGTGACAGCCCCGTGCAAGGGCATTTCTCAGTTTTCAAAGAGTTGGCCATAAAAAAAGAAAAAAAAACCAAAAACCCAAACTGCTGGTGTGGAGGTAAGTGCTGGGGCACTTCCGTGCATTGCTTGTAGGAATGGGAAAATTCACAATTGTTTTGAAAAACAAATCGGCAATACTTGTTAAAATGAAAACATATAAACCCTTTAATTCTGTGGTTCCATTCATGAGAGTCCATCCCACTGAAATAAAAGGATCAGTTTATGGGAATACTCGTATGAGGTCATTTACTGCAGCATTGTTTATAGTAGCCAGACCAAGTGAAGACCCAGAATTTGGGAAATGATTGAATACTTCTAATACAATCAGTTGGAATATCATGCAGATGTTACACAAAGAGTGAGTTAGAATTATAACAGGTGAATTGGAGGGATTTCTTACAAGGTATTGTTAAGTATCAAAAGCAAGATTCAGAAAACTCTCTATAACATGATCTCCACTTGATAAATAATAAGCAAACCCTTCATTATCTATGTATAGGCATGTGCCTGTCATAAATAGATGTGAATATGATTATATGAGCGTTGAGAAAAATGTTTAAAGATCTATAACATTATGATGGAAGCCCACTGCTTCCACTCCCCAAAGAGCAGGAGACAGGACTGGTGTTGCTCATTGACCACAACCTTTCTCAATGGCTTCCCTCTAGGGGCGGGAAAAAAAAGGAGGGCTCTACTCCTGTAGAAAAGCTGATTATACAGAGGGAAGGCTGCTACCTTTCCACCAGAGCCTGTGATTTTAGCCAAGCTCAAGTCTCCCACGATTAAGTCGAGAGGAGAACATGTGCTGAGCCAGGAAGGGAAGAATATAGAATTGCAACAAGCTTATGAACTACATCTAGGAAAGCGTTTTCAGTGGAATTAGCATACGGAAGAGGCTAAAAGTGAACCCACCAGATACGCACGAAGGTTCTGAGGGAATTAGACTGCCAAAGGGAATCATCTCGGCCTGAGATGGGCTGGGTGTGAAGTGACCTGTGCTAACCCGAGCCTAAGACAGACTGGGCACGTCCAACATGCTGCAGTGGTTGTGAGCTCTGCAGCTGCCGCAAGCTCCCCTTCCCATGTGGTGATCATGTGGTGATAACGGACAAGGCTTCCCAGAGGCCGAGCCAGGAGCCGGAGGGAGCACTGGTCCAGGGACTTCCTCCCAGAGAGCGGAACTGAGGTCTGAACCAGAAACCTCTTCCTCTGCTGTGGCAGTTGCTTTGCAGTCCCTGTCCAGCATGAGCCGTCATGGCCAAGGACAGGTGACAGCCACAGTTTCTCTTTCCTCCTTTTCTTATTTTTTTTTTAAAGATTTTATTTATTTATTTATTTGAGAGAGAGAGAGAGAGAGAGAGCACATGAGAGGGGGGAGGGTCAGAGGGAGAATCAGACTCCCTGCCGAGCAGGGAGCCCGATGCGGGACTCGATCCCGGGACTCCGGGATCATGACCTGAGCCGAAGGCAGTCGCTTAACCAACTGAGCCACCCAGGCGCCCTCTTTCCTCCTTTTCTGAAGGAGACTTTCTCCTGGGCTTATCCTGTGTCTGCTCTAGCATTATGTGTTAGGTGTGCGTGTAGGAAGCTTGATCATCATCTTGTCATCTCCTAGGATCCCTAGGGCGCACTAGCTGAGCGGCTTTGGGCTGTCTTCTTGGGGGAGGGTGGTCCGGGCTGCCCACAGCGGACAAGGTGAATGCACACATAGCTGGTGGCTAGGACGTGGAGGCCCAGGTGGGGACTGCCTTTTATAGCCTCGCCTTGTTCCCCTGAGCGCCCCCGGCAGCTGGTGTGTTTACTCGACGAGGCTCCCCACATGGCATGTCAGGAATTGATGATGGACCATTTCCACTGCACATTCTTAGGCTTCTGCTCTTCCCCTCTTCCGGCTGGCTGGAGTGTCGGGATGAGAGAGACTCTGGCAACCACATCAAGAAGATGTCAGGGCCTCCATCATCGAGTCCCATACACTTACGTCTTGTTTGAGCCGTCGGGACTTTGTAGATATCACTGTTAGTGTAACCCTACAACACACAGAATTTACTGGGGGACGGGTGGTGGGACCTATGAAGGGGTGCGTTAGTGTCTTATGGTTTCTGTAACAAAGTATCACAAACAGTGGCTTAAAGCAATACAAATTTAATTTTCTTAACAGTGGAGGTCAGAAGTCTAAAATGGATATGCCGGGCTGCGTTCCTTCTGGAGGTTCTAGGGGGCAATGTGCATCCTTGCCTTTTCCAGAGGCCACAGCTCACCTACCGGCCTCGGCTTGTGGCCTCCTCCTCCATCTTCAGAGCTAGCACTGCAACACCTTCTCTCCTCTCTGACTTCTGCGTCAGGTCACCGTGAAGGTCCTCCCTCCCCTACAGACCCCACTGATCACATGGGGCCCGCTTGGATGATCCAGGAGAATCACCCCATCTCAAGGTCCTTACTTCAATGACATCTACAGAGTCCCTCTTGTCATATAAGATAATATACTCATGAATTTCAGGGGCTGGGATGTGGGCACCTTTGCAGAGAGACACCATTCTGTCTACCAAGAGGGTAAAGAGAGGAAGGAAAAGGCGAGCAAAAACCAAAACACCAAAAATCTCAAGCTTTGATGTGATTACGCAAAATTATGTGTGTATGTACTAAACAAGCCACTTTTAAAAGAAAACCAGTATTCGAAATAAAATGATAAAGGAGAGAATACAGCTGGAAAAAAAGAGGACAAGTAAGAAGTGGCGAGAGTTATTTTCGAGGAACAATTTAAGCTAGTATATCCATTCACGCCTCTGGGCAGGCAAAGGTATTTCATAAGAAATCATTTCAAAATTTGATTCTAGTTCTCATAGTCTGAGTTTCAGTTCCCTTGTTGGGAACAGAAAAGCAAGTGACGGCATGGATGGGGATTTTCATTTTTAAAGTGTTCCCAAGGTGTTCCTTTTCTAGAACAGAAACCTACTACTCTCCCTTCATTATAAAATCAGAATCTTTTTTTTTTCTGAGCTGGTGTTCATTGAGCAGTATCCACCTGACAGCCAAGCTGGGCTTCGTGTAATGCCTGCCCATTGATAGGTGCTGGGAAGAGCCTTAGGAAAGCCAGATATCTTTGAAAGATATTGAGAAGAAGCACGTAAAATAAAATTCTTAGAGAGAGAATCCCTTGGAGAGAAATGAGGTGCAATTAGACATAATACCTATTTTTATCCTCTTGAAATTCAAATTTTCTGGAACCAAGAGCGAGATTACTGTGCGAGCCTTTTTCTTTATTTAATTTCTAAAGAGTTTTAAGAGTAACCATTTCCTTTCCTTCCTTTGATTTTTCTCTCCCATTTGAAACTGAATGCATTTTCACAGAGATCACCAATGAACTGATTCTAGTTGATGAGTGTCCCCGGACAAGGATGCATATGTGATTGCAAGTGACGTTCCTATGGCATTCTGACTGGGCATCAGACCCCTCCACACAGTGCTCCCGCCATCGCTAGAGCTGACACTCCAGTTGCAAATCTACTTGCCATCCTGCCATAGAGAGCTGGCTTGGAATGGGATGGGGATCCGGATGACCCAACAGAAGGGAGACAGGAGGACAGCAGTAGATGGAGGAGTTGGGGGAAGAAGGTAAGGAATGGCATGAAGTAGGGAAAATGGACGAATGAATCACAGAGTTAGACCTACATCTGGGCCGAGTTTGTAAGCGCAGACAGAAGTGGCTTCATCGAAGTCACAAGGTTCAAAGTTCACAACGAAACTCTGGTGTGAAGTTACTTCCGTGTTATGTAGGTCAAGGCTTCAGGTGTTGGTGAGAGGTCTAATTTTACTCCTTGTTTTCAGATTTGGTTAAGGGCCCCACACAGATTCCTGGTGGGATGGTGCACGGGTGCGTGCGTGCGTGCGCGTGTGTGGTCTGTACCTGTCCAGTCCTGCTGGCTACAAAAGAGGTGCCAAGCGCTTACTGTCCTGGTGGAATTGACAGCAGCCCTCATTTTTTCCCAAGCTCTTCTTGGTTTAACTCAGCCAGCTTGATGGATTCGATAGAGACTTACAGGAGGGATTCCGAGATACACACGGGGCGGCGTGAACACGCCCTACACTGAAGGACGGCATCGTGGGCGAAGTGTAGTTGGAGAAGGACTCTAGGGATGGCGTCCAGTCCACGCTCTCCTTCCATGTGGACGTGTACAGTGTTGGACACATTGACTCAACACACACCCATTCCTTTTGTTCTTAAGCCCACATGTGATGTGGAATAGATTTCTTCACCAACCAATACATTTTCCAGCCTGAATTATAAATCAAAATTTTTTATGTTCATTGAAATCTGCCTTTCTAGATGTCCCTCCTGTTGGCCCTGGATCTGCTCTTTGGAGCTGAGGCCACTAAGTCTCTCTCTATCCTGTGGAAGCCCTTCAAAGGGCTACATGCTCCCAGATACTTTAGCCATTTTTCTTTGTACATGGCAAATGCCATTATAGTCGTATCTTTAGTTGATGAAAACATTTCCAGACTTCAATCAGTAATTGTGTAATTCCAAGCAGCCCTCGGTAGGAGAATGTTAGCACATAACCAACATAAAAAATAACCACTTGGATGTTAGGACTTACACGGTTTTTGACTACTAGGCTGTTCCATTTTTGGAAAATAAGGAATGGCAAAGGGATACATAAAAATCAAAGAATGTTGTTAAGGATAACAATTTGCCAGTTGCCGAAAGATGCCAGATTGACATTAGCAACAGGGCTATGCACGAATCGAGGGTTATCAGGAAGCAATACGATAAGAATGAGAACAAATATGTCACATTATGGGAAAATAGTGTTTAATAATAATTTTAGCCCATACTTAATATCAGCATCTGATAGCATACATAATGTATGTTTGTACATTTCTTGTTTTCTCTCTTCTTCTGATAAAGAAGTTCATTCCACTCACAAAATTAACTTGAAATAGATTAAAGACTTAAATGTAAGATCTGAAACCACAAAAGTCCTAGAAGAAAACATGGGGGAAAAGCTCCTTGATATGGGTCTCAGCAGTGATTTTTGGGATCTGACACCAAAAGTGTGAGCAATAAAAGCAAAAATAAACAAGTGGGACTACATCAAACTAAAAAGCTTCTGCACAGCAAAGGAAACCATCAACAGAATGAAAAGGCAGACTACCGAATGGGAGAAAATCTTTGCATATCATGTATCTCAAATCATATATCCAAAAATACATAAGGCACTCCTACAACTCAATAGCAAACCCCCCAGATAATCCAATTAAGAAATGGGAAAAGGACCTGAACAAAGAAGACATAGAGGTGGCCAATAGGTACACATGGAAAAGTGCTCAGCATCACTAATAATCCAGGAAATGCAAATCAAAATCACAGTGAGATATCACCCCACACCTCTTAGGATGGCTATCATCAAAAAGATGAGATAACAAACAGTGTTGGTGAGGATGTGGAGAATCAGAACTCTTGTGCGCTGTTGGTGGGAATGCAAACTGGTGCAGTCACTGTGGAAAACAGTATGGAGGCTCCTCAAAAAATTAAAAATAAAATTACCAAAGGATATCTGAAGGAAATGAAGTCATTATCTGCACCTGCCATGTTCACTGCAGTATTATTCACAACAGCCAAGACATGGAAATAACCTAAGTGTCCCTTGACAAATGAATGGGTAAAGAAGATGTGATGTATAATATATATATACAACGTAATATTATGCAGCCACGAGAAAGAAGGAAACCCTGCCATTTGTGACAACATGGATGGACCCTGAGGGCATTATGCTAAGTGAAATAAGTCAAACAGAGAAATACGAATACTGTATGTTCTCACTTATATGTGAAATGTTAAAAAACAAAATCAAAAACAGAAACAGAGTAGATCGGTGGTTGCTGGGGCAGGCAGGGGTGGGGTGGGATGGGAGAAGTGGGTGAAGGTGGGAAAGGGCACACACTACTGGTTATGAGACGAATGCATTCTGGGGACCTGATTGCAGTGAGATGTGTAGAGTTAATAATACTGTATTGTATACTTGGAAGGTGCTAAGAGAGTAGATCTTAAAACTTCTCACAACACACATAAAACAGTAACTATGTGAGGTGATGGACGTGTTAATTCGCCTTGTTGTGGCAATCACGTAGCAATACTTAGGTATATCAAATCATCACATGATATTTCTTAAACAGACACAGTGTTCTATGTCACTAAAGCCAGGGAGAAAAGAAGATTATATGAACATTAGCAATGCTGCTAACACTACTGAATCTGAACTTGGAAGTTCAGATTTACTTTCAAGTGCTCTTAATTAAACTCATTGAAATAAGGATAAAGTTAAGAAAGTTCGCATCACTCTATTTAAAAAACGAGGGAATTAGAAAAATAGGAAGAATTAAAAAGGTTAGCAATTTTACAAAGCATTATGTATACATCCTTTTTACTATTATTCCAAAGGTGGCGATTACTACATTCAAACCTCGTAGGTGGGGCTTTCACTTGGTTTGGAACCTACAACATTTCTCACACTTGAAGTGGGAGATTGTCATGTTTAAAGTTAAATAAAAAAGATCTGGTTGGTGCATTAAGGAGGAAGACTTTCATCAGCAAAGAGCAAAAAGGAATCACTTTTTGCTACAAATATTTTATAAATGATTCATAGCACATACTTAGAGACAGGGAGAAAATAATTACTAGAAAGGAGCTTTCTTGGGTTACTTTCAAACCTTCCGCCCATAACGCCTTGGAGAGTGCCGGTGTTCTTCTGCTGTTCTAATTGCTGAGGGTGGGGCTGAACAGGACCTAGTCTCTGCTTTTGAGAAACTCCAAGGATAGAGGGGAAGAATCCTCAACCAAGGTGGTGAGTGCAGCGGGAGAGGTATGTCCAGGATAAGACGGGAGGAAGGCAGGGGGGCCGGAAGTGGAGGGGCCTGGAGGGGACGGGAAGGCCCTCGAATCGTTGGTGCTATTGCTGTTTGGCTTTTAGTTTTTCAAATTACGTGTTAACAATGCCACGGTCGAATATCACCATCACTTAGGCCAGGCCGAGGTAGAGAAATAGGTTGAGGCTATACTTGGAATACAGATGCTGAACTTGCATGAAAATCCCCCAATAGGGGGATGCCAAGACTCCTAGAACCTGGTCCGGGAGGGCTATGTTGGGTCTGAAGACCGGCGCATCTTCTCTGCGGTCTTGCCCATGCAGCTTCTCACCGGGCTGGCTTCTCCCAGGGCCTGTTCAAGTCCTCTCTTGAGGACTTGAGAACAAGCCACATGTGGTTTCTGCTAGCTGCAGCACGTTCTTGACTCCTGTGGCCCAGTCTTTCCTTCATCACCTCTCCACCCCATTTCCACGTGGGCCATCTGGGTCTGCCTCTCCTTATTCATATGTTCTTGTCTGAGCATCTGCTTGGCACGGCTTGCCCCTCTTAGAATAGAGCTTTGCGTTTGCTGGCTACATCTCAGGCTACCAGTGAGCCGAAGGATTAACTGCTCTTGGCCTCTGTGAAGAGCCCACCCTTGGCTGAGTCATCAGAGGTTGGAAGAATGGGCCATGGGGTACGAAGCGTAGCCATCCAGTTAGGAGGGGCGACAGGGATAGCTGGCGCCACGTAGTTCTAGCTGGGGAAGTGTGACTAGTCAGAAGCAACGCGGAAGATCGAAACCCTCCATGATTTTTCCTCAAGCCTGCAATGTCCAAGGAGTTTATATTCCCTCTCCAGGAAGGGTCCTCTCTGACCCTGAAATGAAGATCTTTTGAGGCTGTCTTCTGTGAGCACATTAGCGACTTTATTTCAGAGCCTGACTTCGCTTTGCCTACCGGGGCTGCTCTTGCTCACCTATCTGCTGTTGGTAGCTCAGGACTCGGGCCCGTGGGAGCGCCGTTGCTCTCCAGGTGAACCCCAGCCGGTGGGCTGGGGGGGGAGGTCAGATGTGTGCTCCGTGAGCATTTGCTCCGCACCTTGCTCTCCCAGCTCGGACTCTTTCTCTGAAAAGTAGAGACAGATAAATCCAACACTTAGGCATTCCCCTCGGGAAGGTACTGTTATCTATCCCTGAGCCTTTCAAAATATGGCTTGCTCAAGAAGGCTTTGGAGCTAAATTATCATTTATGTTTGTCACTGGGGTTGCAAATGTGTAATGAGATTCCAGAGTTAATGTTTTGTACAAAGCACTTAGGAGAGCCAGAATGAAATTGGTTCAGAATTCTGATGTGGTGTTTTAATTAAAGATAGTTTCTAATCAAGGGGCAAAGGCTGTTTAGAAAATCCACTGGTGTGGCGAGGGTCAGGCAGCCTGTGCGGAGCTCCTGTTGGCAAGAGAAGGAGTCCAGATATGCCCTTAAGACATGGGAGGGAGACGTTCTGCCTGAAGGTGCTGCTGACACTTGGACCCCAGACGTGCGGTTGTACATGGCCTTGGCGTCCATGGCGCTAGAGTTCTAGAGAATGCTAGTTGGTCAGCATGGGACAGCAACCCCGGGTGAATCACCCCAGGCCAGAATAGAGGTGCTGGGAGCCTCCCTGCCTCTGCACCAGGTCAGCTGGGCAGCCCCCTCCTCAATATTGCCTTGTCCAAAATGGAAGGAGCCAGAACAAGAGCAAGGATCTTCCCAGGCATTGTTCTCTTCATCCCCTTGGGTCTTGCGTCCTTCAGGGATCCTTGCTCTGGAAAAGCTGTCCTGTGGTCTAGAGGCTCTTGACAGAGACTAGCATAGAAAACAATAGCAAGATGCTAAGGCAGGGATCTGATGGAAAGGCCATGATTTGGGGCTTTTGATAAGTAAGAACCATTTGTTTGCTTGTCTCATGCTGAATGTTTTCCTATTTCATTTTCCTATGTCATTTCAGTTAGTCATACAGAGAACGGGAAGTGTCTGAGTTCTCATCCTGTTTATTAACCTCTTCCAATTCATGGACGCAAGGGGTCTCCTCTGAGTCTCAGTGGGAGGTGCTTTCTAAGGACCTTGGGGCTGCCCCTTCACTCTGCTGTTACTCTTCCGTCCTTTCCTGGAGGAGCATCAGATTAGAATTGTTTGTGAAACAACTAAATCTTCAATGTGTTTGCTTCAGAACTATATGTCAATAGGCAAAGTCTCCCAATCATACTTGGAGGTGGTGTGGTGAATGGGGCAGGGAAGGTGGCTGGGACTTGGGAGGTGGGGTCTAGCCTGGTTTCTGTCCACATTCTGCTCACTTCTAACTGTACTCCCTGCTTGCACTCTTTTTTTTTTTTCATTTTCTTTTTTTCTTTTTTTTCTTCTTATGTTAATCCCCATACATAACATCATTAGTTTTAGATGAAGTGTTCCATGATTCATGGTTTGTGCATAACACCCAGTGCTCCATGCAGAATGTGCCCTCCTCAATACCCACCACCAGGCTAACCCATCCTCCCACCCCCCTCCCCTCTAGAACCCTGTTTGTTTTTCAGAGTCCATCGTCTCTCATGGTTCGTCTACCCCTCCGATTTCCCCCGCTTCATTCTTTCCCTCCCGCTACCTTCTTCTTCTTCTTTTTTTTTTTTTTCTTAACATATATTGCATTATTTGTTTCAGAGGTACAGATCTGAGATTCAACAGTCTTGCACAATTCACAGCACTTACCAGAGCACATACCCTCCCCAGTGTCTATCACCCAGTCACCCCATCCCTCCCACCCCACCCCCCGCTCCAGCAACCCTCAGTTTGTTTCCTACAATTAAGAATTCCTCATATCAGTGAGATCATATGATACATGTCTTTCTCTGTTTGACTTATTTCACTCAACATAATACCCTCCAGTTCCATCCACGTCGTTGCAAATGGCAA